>NC_043713.1:27401919-27532142 GCF_006229205.1 Suricata suricatta | reverse complement strand
GGGGGGAAAAGAGGTGGTGGTGATGGTGGAGGGCACTTAAGGGGAAGAGCACTGGGTGTTATATGGAAAACAATTTGACAATAAAATATTATGGAAAAAAAAGAAAAAAAAATCACCCAACACAACCAGATATCTCCAATTCTTAAACTGATAAACTGGAGATCACAGACTTTTTTCTAATAATTCTTTTGAAACACAGAATTAGACAAAAGGGATGAATGCCAAGTTGAGTCAATTTTCTTTTGATCCTGCTTAACATAAATGCAGAACAAACAAATAAAAACACCACCTGGCTGCATCTTAATGCAGAGTGGTCTTGAGGTGTGTAATTCAGAGCTTGTGGACCTCACAAGACTATTTTTACAGGGTAAACAAATCGTGATGGAAACCAAGCTGTGATTATGTTGCATAAATACTGTATATATTCCTTAATGCATTCTAGCTAATGCAAACACTTTGTGACTGTTGGAACAATAACCTTGGTGAACTGTTAACAGAATTGCTATTTTCCGATGTCCACTTAACCTCCTGATGATTTCTCCCTTGTTTTTTATGTCAGGCCTCTCTCCAGAATCCACCCCTTGTGTTAACCATCACCCTTTGGAGTCTTGCTTTCAGCTAGCTGCCATATTCCCCCTTAAGTATTTGCCCATAAAGATGTAATAAGTTTGAAAAGGCCAAAGGGAAGAAGAGAGGTGTACTTGTCCATTTGGGCTGCCATAACAAAACAGATTGGGTGGCTTGTAAATGACAGAAATTTATTTCTCACAGTTTTGGAGACTGGGAAGTCCAAGATCAAGAGACTGACATATTCAGTGTCTCATGAGAGCCTTCTCCCTTGGTCATAGACAGCTATCTTTTTACTGTGTTCTCACATGGTGGAAGGAGTTGTCTGAGGTGTCTTTTATAAATAAGCACTAATCCCATTCAGGAGGGCTTTACCCTCATGATCTAATTACATCCCAAAGACCCCACCTTTTAATACCATTACATTGAGGATGAGGTTTTAACATAAAAATTTGGGGATCTCTTTTCAGTCTATAGCTGGAAAGAAATAGAGGCTTAAGAAGTACAAATTCCCAAATGTAACCATATATTTCTCTCTCATTCTTCTGATTGTGTTTGCTTCCATTTGGGGCTTTTTAAAATTGTGCTTTGTATTAGATTGGACTCTAGAAAATTGTCATTTTTGTAGGTCAAAAACAGTCAAATATCAGCAACTTATTAATATTCAGCCTAATTCATTGAGTCAGTATGTTATGAGCATTGAGGATGCCCCCACAGCATCTAGGTACTTCTTTCTTTAGACTGATGTTGCTGTGCAGCCACTGAAATAAATGAAGGTTCTCATCTTCGTGGACTTATTTGCCAAGACAAGTTCCAAACACCAGTATATAGCCTGACCTCCCTTTTTTACCTCCCACCACCGGAATACATCATGGTTTCTCAGGCTTTTGCACTAATAGACATTGGAAAGTAGCAGGTTTCTCTTTCTGTTTTCACTGTTGTTCTCAGGGATATCTGTTGAACTATGCTTAGCACTGTGTGTAAAATGCATGCTCTGAAGATTTCAAGTTTAATGGCAGTGGGAAGGAGGGCAAAAGAGAAAACATGAAAGAGACATTATGATTTGAAAGCACGAACAAGCAATGTAAGCACATGTGGGGATAGTGGGGCATTTGCCCATCATTCAAAAAGGAGTAAGCTCTTTGGAGTTAGGTATTGACTTTTTGATACCATACATCACTGGGAACATAATAGCTGATCAACAGGTATCTGTTGAATCAAAGTAAATACTTTGTTTAGGATCTTCAGTAGTGAAGCCAATAATGGTGGAAGCACGATGTCCCTTCTTCCAGGCATTTTTCAAACCACATTGTGGAGGCAGCCACTGATTACTTGTAGTTGCAAAGCCAGATTTGATTCAAATTTTTTCTTTTTTTAAATTTTTTTGTTTTTTTTTTCTTAGAGAGAGAGGCAAAGAGAGACAGAGCGTGAATAGGGGAGAGACAGAGAGAGAGGGAGACACAGAATCCGAAGCAGACTCCAGGCTCTTAGCTATCAGTACAGAGCCCAGCACAGGGCTTGAACCCACAAACTGCAAGATCATGACCTGAGCCAAAGTTGAACATTTAGCCAAATGTTTTTCAGTCTTTTTACTCTTCTCTGCACCCAGCTAATGTCCAGCAATTATTTAAAGCAAGATTCATATCTCTAAGTCCTCTTTTATTCTTCCTCCAAAGTACTCCAAAAGCTAAGAAAGCAAGAAGTCAGGAAAGGAAAACTAAGAAGGAAGGAAGGGAGGAAGGGGGAGGAAAAGAAAGAGAAAAGAAGAAATCAGGAAAGTTGAGCCCTTTGAGCTCCATCAGTTATGTATGCCCTGCCTGCTTTTGTAGGATACTGCCCAGCTTCACCCACCCCTGCTCACACCACACCATGCTGTCATCCTATCCCAAGAAACTCCAGCAAGTATTGGAACAAAGACTGGCAGGAAATGAAATCCTCTGTCTGGAATAGAATGCAGTTAACCAGGAAGGGTTTAGAAATTTGTTTTTAAATGCTACGAATATTTTATCTCCTGACCGTCACCTCCATTCATTCCCCCTCCAGCCACCCTCTGGACCCCTTCACACAGGGTCTGTGCAAACTAAAGCATGACCTTTGGATTGAGACATTCTGTGTTGCAATATGTTGGAATAGGTTTCAACACGGTAACTCGAGATCTATTTACTAAACTGTTTGGCACATTCAGCACGTCCTGGGGGAATTGTTGGCGGGACCCGCAGTGCGTTTTTCACTCTTCCCTGATGCATTACCAGACATAAGGTCATCCCAGTCGAGCAGAGATGGGTGCTGCACAGGGCTCAGTACCTCGCAGCAAGCCAGCCAGATGAGGCTGTGGGATGTTTTCTCTTCATCATTCAAGCTTGAAAGGAAACTGTCAGCCTCCACTTGCTCTTAAAACAATGAAAATTTAGGTGACAGCACTCTCATTAGCTCAATGGAAATGAAGGTTTCTAGGCAAAGACTCTCTCCTTTGTAGCATACTAACCGACTCTCCCATAAGAGTCATTCTAGAAGCCCGGGCACGAGGATGGCTATCAGCATCTGGGAATAGGGTACTGGCAATAAAATGACCCCCATCTCTTCAGTAAGATCAGAATCTTTTAGGATAAAAGAAAAACTTTCAGAGTACACAGCATCTGAGCTGGGAAAAACTGGTAGACTTTAGACATAGATACAGGTTTTCCATGGCTTACCTTTGTTGGAAAATGAGTATATATCTAGGGCTATCCTCTTTTGACTTGCATGCATCCACATTATCAGAAACCAAGCAGGGATATTATTACATTGGCAAATTCTCTTCTTAAAAGAAACCCAAGCAAAAGTGCCAAGTGTAGATCCTATTTCCTAGACTGATCATTGCAGAATTTCTAATCTAAGAGGGTGTGCTTAATATTTGATGAACTACTTGAATAATGCACAGAATTATGGGATCCCTAATAAGTGCTTACATTTGTATAGTACCATATTCTAGGACATCCGTATGTATTATTTTCTCATTTGATCCTTGTGAAAACCACATTTAATGGTCTTAGTAGGTAGTCTTTATTTTTATAAAATCTTACAAATAATAGAACTGAAAGTGACCTTAGCTATAATCTCCATCAGTAGATGCTAACCAGGGATGCATAGTGAATCATCAGAGGAATTGTTTTCAAAACATATGTGTGTGCCCCACCCTCTCAACTCCCCACTTCCTGCTGTATGCCCCCAACACACACATACACAGTCTAAATCACTAAGTGGGGATGAGAACCCATACATAAGTGCTTTTTAGAACACACTCCAAAGCAGACCCTGATTTGCATCACTGCTCTAGACCAGTCCTTCGTTTGTCCAGTGGGAAGCTGAGAGGTAAGGCAGACATGACTGACCCAGAGGCACACACAGTGGCAGAGACCGTGTTCTAACCCAGGCCCCCTGACACTTAGTTGAGTGGCCTTCCTTTCCCCCTTTCCTACCATCTTTCTAAGTCAAAGGAGGGACTTCCAGGATGATGTTTCTTATTTTAAACTATATTTTTGCTTGTTGCTGTTAGAAGGCAAAAATGATAAGAAATGCTTTGTCCAAAATATACCTGATGTGAGTAAAGTTCCCAGAACCACAGTTTTCTGTTAGAAGCATTTCTACCTGAATGCATGTTCCTCACAGGTTTTACTCTGTACTCTCTATCCTAAGATTTGGCTTGGATTCTCATGATAGTGATTGCCCTCTTTCTCCTGGTGGCACTTCATCTCCAGATTCTCTGTGTCATCCCCAAAACACAGGATCATTCCACTGAATTTGGGGTTCATATCATCAGTAACCTAAAATATGTGAAAAAACATTCATGAAGAAAAGACTCTGAGCAGCAAATGAGCTATGTTGGAGAGAGGAGCAAAAACGTTTCTCCCCTGCTTCTTTGCCCCTCTGTCAAACCCTTCTCTAGTAGTCTCATCTGATCCACTCACACTCCTGGACAGGAGATTGCTCAGAACCATGCCCATCATTGGGTAAATGGAGCTCTAGTTCTGGTGCTTCCTAGGCTCAAGGGCTAAGAAATGAAGGCAGACCTTTCTTCGTGGCTAACCTCTTTCATGCTGCAGATTGGATAAGCAGACCTAAGACAGGCTCTACAAATTTCCTAATCTCGGTTCCTGTCCAGGGTGCAGGAAACCTCACTAGGAAGTTCCTGATGAAAGAAGGCAATGGAGGGTTACCAAGCCCTACTATTAATATCAGATGCTCTGTCCAGAATGTTCCCGATTTGAGTCAGGTTCCGTACACCACAATTTTCTATTATGAGTGACGCCACCTACTTGGTAGCAGCCACAATTTATTTCTTTACCCCAAAGAATGTGCACATGAGGCTCTCTTTCCAGTAATAAGGGTCTGCAAATCAGTAGCCCCAAAATATTGTTTTCTTATTGTGATAGAATATACATAACATCAAATTTACCATTTTGACCACTTTTTGTGTATACAATGTAGTGGCATTAAGTATATTCACAGTGTTATGCAGCCATTATCACTATCCATTTCCACAACTTTTTCATCAACCCAGATGGAAACTCTGTACTAACTAAACAACAACCTCTCATTTACTTTTTCTCTACTTCCTGACTCCCTGGTAGCCTTTATTTCTACTTTCTGTTTCTATGAATTTTCCTAGTATAGGTATCTCATGTAAGTGACATCATATATATTTGTCCTTTGTGTCTGGCTTATTTCATTTACCATGTTTTCAGGGTTCATCCATATTGAAGCATGTATCAGAATTTCATTACTTTTTAAGGCTTAATAATATTATGTTGTATGTATAGACCACATGTGTTTATTCATTCAGCAGTGGGTGAATGAACCTAGGCATTTTTATACTATCATTGGTTGGGTGTGATACATATTTACCGAACTAAGCTGTGGTATAGGAATGAGGGAAAGAAATGGTGAGGTTTGTTGAGGTCTTAGGGAACCTGTAAATGAGGCTTTATAAACTTTATAATGTCCACATTTTTCTGAACTAAAAATGAGAACATGATTTGACAAATATCATATTTGAACAGGGATAACTGAAGAGAACATTGAAAATAGACTGCCCAGAAGATTAAGCAGGTGTGGTCACTTTAGCTCCCTTAGCAACTGGAAAAACAAAGTAGAGAAAAAAAATGTTGTTCCATAATTATTTGCCACTTCTGAAGCAGAGGTTGTACAGTTCTCTCTCCCTACCTTCCTGATTGGGGCCTCTTCTGTGAAATGAGTGCCTTTTCCTCTTGAAAGTGCTGCGTCTGCTGAGCAGGAAGGGAAAAATGTCTTAGAAGCGCCTTGTGACCCAGGAAGATGTCTGTGTTATCTTTCAACCTCTTCAGTCCTCTATCCTGTTATCACTAAATATCAACCACAGTTCCCCGGGCAGAAAAGATGGGCAAAGTCTTGAAAAGCAGAATAGGGCTGAAATCAGCCCTGTCAGAACCTAAATTTCTTGCGTTGGACTGAAGTTATGCTCTGATATAGCTGCTTTGAGGATCAGATAAGACAACTCAATACTGAGATTCATGAAGTCTCAATAACTCTCTCTGAGTGCTATGTCAGCATCTTTCCAGGGGGTATTTTGGATATCATGGAGTTGGTAGAACAATAAAAAGCATGCATGAGATTAGGTCAACAGTAAATCCTTAGAAAATCTTCTTCCTCTTGCTTTACCTTAATTGGTGGATTTCATGTTATGTAAAAAGTGCATGCTTGACACTCAGGCTAGAAAGCTACTGAGGGTGGTGATGGAGCATTGGAGGAGGGGCCAGTGGGTTTTATGAAAAGCAAAGGAATTATGGAAAGCACATTGCAAGTCCTGTTATTTTTCTTGTACTATGTTCCAAACCCAAACAAACTCAAAAAAAGTATGTGTGCAAAAGCAAACCTTAAACCGTTTTGCGAATCCCACCCTAGATTTCACATTTCTCCAGTGAGGCTCACATTCCTTTATTCAGATTCCAAAAGTAGAGATAATTTGTTCCAAATGTTTCCAAAGCCGACCAGCAGAAGGGCCTAACGATTTTTCCAGAGCTGCAGAAAACTGTGAAATCTTCTACAGTCTAATGGAGCATTCAAAGTGGAAAAAAAAGAGAAACAGAGATAGAGATAGAGACAGAGAGACAGAGACAGCAAAGGGAAAGGGAAAAGGAGTGTTTTGATGATCTATTTATTTTGTTACAGTTTTGGCTTTTTGACAAGGTCTGAGGAGACATGTTGATTGCCAATGTCTTATTTCCTTTGGCAAGGTAGCATTTCTTCCGTATTGTGGAGCAGATTATGATGGAGAAATCGGCCACACGATTATGTATTTCTTGTAAGATAACGAGCAAGCTCATTTCAAATAAGTCAAACTTGGGGATTCTGTGGATTTGTATGTGTGTATGCTGATTTATGCTGGTGACCTCCTTCCTCTCCCTAACAGATCTTCAGATGACCATCAATTTGCAGGTAACAGCTCCCTGTACTAATAGAAAAAACTGCCCCCACATAGCTTCCATTTAGAAACATGTTTGGGCACTGGGGGCCAAAGCTGATTATTGACAGCTGGAGTAATTTCTAAGGAGGGACAAGTGTCAGTGGGATTGGAAAGAAAGACTTTTTTCACTTTCCTAAACTGCCACTAGATTACATAGTAGTTTACTATGTGTATGTCTCATCTCCACTGTGAGATTTTGAGTTTCTACAAGTCTAGAAGAATGTCTTCCTCCTCTTTGAAACTCCCACAGTGCCTGACACAGTGTTCAAATAGTAATACATGTCACTTTGGGGGAAAATTTGACAGAATGGGACATGTGACACACTCTAGCACATTAGATTTGCATGGAGCCAAAGAAAACTTAAATAACTTAACTAGGAAGATAGCCAGTTCAGATTTCAAGCTTTTATGGTTTGCAATGTAATAAGTAATATTATAACTTATTTTTAATTTTATTATTATTATCTTCACCATTTATTGAGGCTACACTATGTGCTAGGCACAGTGACAAGTGCTTTACACTTTAATCTCCTTTAATCTCCTTTAATCTTCCTAATAAGCCTGAAAAATGAAATGACTATCTTATTTTAAAAATGAGGAAACTGAGGCCCAAAGAATTAAATAACTTTGGATTCCAGTGACTGAAGTTGGGTCAGATCCAGGTTAGTTGATGAGTCTTTGGGTAGGAGATGAGACCTTGAAAGTAAACAGGGCTGATGTCATAGCCAGCTCACTCAGTGGGGTCAAGCAAGGGACTAGGGAACCCAAAGCTATGATTGTGATGCTTTGTGTTTGTGATGCATCAAGAAAAACCCTTTTTTGGCTTCCAACCACACCCCTAAGCCAAGCCAGATGGATTTGAAATTGTGCAATTGGTCACAGGCAAAAGAGTGTGGGTGGCTTGGGGAAAATCCATCACTAGGCTTGAAGCTGCCTTTCAGAGCACATGGTCTTCTAAAGGGAGGCTGGGAAAACATTTCTGTGCATGAGTGATGATGGTGCCTGGCTGCCGGGGTCTGAGAAAGGATAGAGATGGAATGGTAGCCATGGTCCCTCTCTTTGAGTGAAGGGAAATTATAGGGGAAGGCAAGATGTCCAACCACTGCAAGTAGGACATGGGACTATATGGGCTTTATAGATGAGCACACATATTCTCTTTTCAAGCTCAGTACATACATATGAAGACATGGATGTGATATGACCAGGGAAATATTCTTCTTGTCACTCAGAGTCATCATTTGCCACTCACTCTCAGACTCCAAGACCCTTTTTCCCCCAAACCATTCCCAACTATAGGAAGCCTTGTGTTGGAGAAAAAAGAGCACTGGCTTTGAAATAAGACCATGGCTCAGGTCTTTCACTGTTACTCACTAGCTAGAGAAGCTGAATCTTCATTTCTTGAGTTAGATGTTTGGAGTAATCTCTGCCTTCCTGAACTTATATAATTGTTGAGAAGATAAAATTACAGCATACATACACAAACATGAAAGTACTTCATGCTTTTTCAAAAAGTATGTGAATGATTATGTATATCATAAAACCCAAGGGACATAAGAAATGCATAACTAGCTAAAATTATTGCTGGATCTTTATATGTGCAAAATTCTGTTAGACATTTGGATGAAATAACTAAAGACATATAACATAGCTCTTACCATTAGGCAGCCTATATAGTTTTAGAGATGTTAAAGCTAGTAAGTGTTATTGTTATTGGCTTGTTCAGTAGAACAAGCTGGGCTGAGTAAGGTGTAAGAAAGAAACAAATTAATTTCTTCCTGCCACTGGCTTTCTGTCTTTGGTGATATCTCAGAGCCCCTAGTTTTCCAAGTCATTTTTAGATATCAACAGACAGTCTCATTTTGAGGTATTGGATTGCTGGGTCAAAAGTGGTGAAAAGCTCAACACCACTTGAACTCAGGAATGAGGGTGGTACATAATCTGTTTTATATCCTTTCCTCATTCTGACCTTATTCTTGATGGAATTTGTTTTTCTACACTCCAGACCTCAAGATTGACTACAATGAGGAAAGAAATTTTGAGGAAAAGAACACAGCTTTTAGTAGCAAGCTCTCTCATTCTACCATATTGGCCTCATTTTGTATTAGGTGAACAAATACCAGCTCTTTCTCTCATGGGGCACTTTTATGAGTTCTTTGTCAGTCTTCTCCTTTCTTAAGTCCAACTCTGAATAGTTTCTATCTGATACGTCTGAACAATTTTGAATCTCCCCTATTTCAAGGTGTTGGTGGCAAAGCTCATGTCAGATCTTTCTGCTGTGGCTCCCTCATCCTGGCAGGCAGCTCTTGAGCAGGATCCTTTCAGAAGGGTTTATTCCTAGTGCAGAATCCACTGGCTCTTCTTCTAACCCACAAGAAATACTTGGAAGCCAGCATAGTCCTCACTCCTTCCTCATCCACCACAGGTGGCAGCAGTCTTTGGTCATCTTCACTTGAGAATCAGGCACCAGGCTCTGAATCCTTCACAATCTAGGGATACAGGCCAAGCTCCCCAGCAGTTTTCTGGAAGCCCCTTGACCTAGTTGAATGTGAAGAATTGAGTGGAAGGAGCCATACTTCCTGGAAACTCTTCTGCAGAGATCCATTCTCCCCAGACTTCTCCCTTAAATTCTCATCTTATATGGTAGAGGAAGGATGAATAATGAGCTATGGACAGCAGAACCAGTGTTTGGCCACTGAATTGGTTTCCTAAAGCTACAGAAGCAAATTACCACAAACCGATTGGCTTAAAACAACACAAGTTTATTCTCTTACGGTTCTGGAGGATAGAAGTCTGAAACCAAGGTATCGGCAGATTTGGCTCCATCTGGACACTCTGAGGGAGAATCTGTTCCATGCCTCTCCTAGTTTCTGGTTGTTGCCAGCAATCCTGGACATTCCCTGTCTGGCAGATGCATCATTCTGATTTCTGCCTTTGTCTTTGCATGGCTTTCTTCCCTCTGTGAGTATCTCTGTGTATAAAGACACCAACCAGTGGATTTAAAGTACCCCCTACTCCAGCATGCTCTCATCATAACTTGATTATATCTGCAAATAATTTATTTCTAAATAGGATCGGATCCACAGGTACCGGGGGTAGAACTTCAACATAATTTTTTAGAGGACACATATTGATCTATAATAGCCACCTTCCTAGCAACTATTGAATAGAAGTTCTGACATCTCTCTTTAAACTATATGGACACCTAACTCTCTTTGTTCTCAGATCTGGGGCCCTCATGAAATAAGACCCAAAGCGAAGTTTCTTATAATAGCCACTTAAACACACACAAAATCATTTTCAAATGACATAAAAATTCTAACAGGCACAAGAAAGCTATTCTTCCCTCTCTCGGCCAGTTTCTAAGAGCAACTCTCTCTTTTTTCTTACTTTGTATCTAATTAAAAAATTATTTGATCTTTCAAATATACACAAAAGTAGAATAGTGTATATGCCCCCATGTACAATTACTCACCTTGAATAATCATCAACATCATTGAATTCTATTTCATCTATTTTCCCCCAACCAAAACCACAAAAACAAACAAAATCTTTGTTTTTCTGGGATATTTAAAAGCACTTCATGTTTTTTGGCTGTAACTATGACCTGATCTCTTCTAATCCTTGGGGTTTAGCCCATATTTGAACCTTCCTTTCTATGGATAGTGGGTGGGATTAACAGCGACATACATCATCTGTGCCCCTGGGTAGTTTCTGTGTCATCTGAAGTACATAGCTGTCTATAGAGGATAAATCCTTGCCCCTTTAAAATCTATACCCATTGTCTCCTCTCTTTTAAAATGTATTCTCTAAAGTTAAGGACAACCATAACATTCTCATCAATCAGTGTGGTAGAGTCACTTTGTTTTCATTTCTCTAGGCTTCCCCTTGACAGTCAATCCCATGTTTCAAAGACATAATAAGTGTCCACTAATGATCAAGGACCTGGATCTATACTGTAGAAACTTCTCTCAAGAGGCTTCTAAGATAGTGGAAGGGAAGAAGTAAAATGAATAGGTAACCATAATTCAAGGAGAATAAAACAAGCCAGAGAGATATAAAAAATTTCAAGGTTGAGTCAAAGCCTTCACCCAGTATGACAACTGCTTCCAGATAAGTTTCTGGAATTATGGCTGTTATACTAAGTCCATAGCTTAAACTGGAATAAAAGTACTGGCAGCAGTTTGAATGATGCAATTTTGCATGAGGACAGCAGCCTACAGGGTCAGGAGTGGGGCGATGTACAGGGTGAATTTCTCAGTCATGTTTCTCAAGACTCAGGCCACCTTAGGGAGCAAATACAGCTATTCAAATCCTGACTATTAGACTTTCCATTTCAAAGTTCTTTCCTCAAGAATTCATAAAAATGCAGCTGGGGTGAAACCTTCTGAGCTAAACAGGGTCTGGCAATTTATCATTCAGCAAGGCTTTTCTCCAACTCACTTCAGCCTTTTTCTCTTTGTTAATAATAGAGTGTTTAGGGCGGTTTGTGGTTTCAGGTTATCTCCTTCCCTGGCCAAATTATACTCCCAAATGCATCAGTATCTTCTGGGGAATCATATCCATTGACAGAAGAAATTATTTGCCTTCTCAGAGGATCAAGCAGAGTGGTCTGGAACTGAGAGATGAAAATATTTAGATAGAGAGGCAAAAAAATAATATAATCCTTATTTGTAGTAGTGGCTACTTCATGCAATAGATCCAGTGGCTGAACATCTCTAAGGGTGAATATATAGAATCTCTGCAATAGGAAAGAAGTCATCGGGAATGAGGCATAATGCAAGGAAGGGCTGTGCGAAAGGCATTTTTAGGGCATTTCCTTAAAATTCAATGCATGGTTTAATGCCATTTATTTTGTATTGGCAGTGTAATTTATATTCTAGAATAGTATACATAGAAAATAACAGAGGACCTGTCCCAGCACTGGTCCTGAGAAAAATCGTGGAGTCAGTAAATTGTAATCACTTATGCCATGAATCTTTATTGAAGTTTCCTAAGGAGCGCCACACTGTGCTGCGGACAATGGCAGGTTCGAAGGACTAAAGACTCTTAACCCATCAGTCCTTACCATGCCTTGTTAAAAGAGAAAAAAAGGTGTAATGCTTGACTGGTTGTGCTTATTTTGGGCAACAGGATCTTGACTCCATTCATTAATTTAATAAGTGTTTATGGAGTGTCTGGTACTGAGCTACATACTAGCCCACCCAGCAATGACACTTACTCATAATAATATTTGAAATGGTTCTTTAACTTTATTAAACTATCTGTTGAGAATCACTGAGACTGGTTTTAAATTGAGGGCTATATATAGTTTATCATACCTAGCGATATATGATACACTATGAAAGTACATAACAGGTTCTGACATCAGTTGCAGTTTCTTACAAAAACTAGTAATTTAAGGTAAAGGAAATATTTCTGGTTTATTTCACATTCTGTTCCCTCGCATCTGTCCCTTGAGGCCTGGTCAATGCTGAATTTTTTCCTTCAGGATTTGTAGGTAATCAGTGATACAATAGAAGAGCTAATATAAAAATGGAATCCTAGTCATTGCCTTTTATGGTAAATGTAAGTCTGCATATTAGGAATCCAAATAGCAATTGCATTTTGTTTTGCCTGTTGGGTGAGAATATTTTGGTAATCCTTTATTAATGATGTTTAAACACTAGCCAACAGAACGAGGGTGCACAGGCAATATTTGGGAGTTGAAGTGTAGTAGCACATTTTGTGTTCTTGAGGACCGCCCTAGATATTAGCTGGTTGTTTTTTTTTTTACTTCTTGCAACTTTTTTTTTAACCACAGAGGCAGTTACCAGATTCCCATTACACCTACTGAAGAATGAGAAATAAATCATTAAGCATTTTGGTCACAATACCACAGAAATGTACTTACCTCTATGGGTCTATCTTGTTCTGTAAACTCCTGGAATATCAGAAGCCATCTTTTGGATGTCTGTTTTAGATTGACCATTCATATACAGAACCCACTTTGCCTCATCTCCCTTTTCTTTTATCTATTAAATAGCAAAATAAAATTTGCACCTCCACCTCTTGGGCTCATCGTAAGGAGTCAGTAAGCTAATCCCCATGAAGTGCCAAGAGCATGCTGTGGCGGCACTCAGTAAATGGTGAGTGAGCGCCACACGCCACAGACCAGGTGCTTCTCCGCTTCCTGCTAGTTGAGGAGGCCTCTGTTCTGAGAGCCATGTTCCACCTGCCTCCCCTACCTCTCTCTTCCTGCAAAAATTTACCTCCTGCCTTCACGCATGTGTGCTTCCACAAGAATTTGAGTGAACAAGTATATAGCTTTTATTTATTATTTATTCACTTATATCCTTATTTAAATACCTTTTGTGGGGTATGATTGACATAAAATAAATGACATTTATTTAAAGCACGCAGTTTGAAAGTTTTGACAAATACATACAGCTTTGAAACGACCATCACAGTCAAGACTGGACATATACCCATCATCCCTAAAAGTTACCTTATGTTCCTTGGTAGTCCCCCCACTCCAGGCAACCACTGGTTTTCTTTTGGTCACTGTAGATTACCTTGCATTCTATAAAGTTTGATATAAATGGAATCATGCAGTGTGGACTCTTTTATTTATTTATTTTTTGGCTTATTTTTGTCTAGCTTCTTGGCACTCAGCATAATTATTTTGAATGACATCTATGTTGTTATGTGTATAAATTAGATGTCCTTTTGAGGACATCCCATTGAAAGTAGATTCATTGATTGCAGTAGAGGAAGGAGGGATAAAAGCTATTATATTCAGACAGAAGAATCTAAAGCATTTTGCATTCTGGATGTGACCACCAGTGTTGCACAACTCCTATGATTCGTTAAAGCCAGTAGTACTGGTATCAATACAGATGACCCTCGGCAGTCCAAAAAGGATCAAGTCATGGTCAGGATACTCTACTTAAGGAGGCATGGAAATGCAGAAAATACTTTGTAGAAATTTCTTCCAAAATAGCTGGAATTATTTTGAATTTTGAAGTCTAAAAATGTCCTTTTAAGCTACCTGGAAACCTTGCCTCATCAGAATTCTCCAAAGGTTCCCTGCAGCCAAGGATTTACTGCACTTCACTTGTAGGGTTTCTTCTTCTTGCCAGGAGAGGAGGGGCCTGTCCCTGACTCACTGAATAAATGGCTCCTTTCAGAGGAAGGTGCTAAACTCTCCTGGATCCCAGGCCAGAACAGGTAGATGAAGCCCTGGGCTTCCCCAGCATCTTTGCAAGCTTAATGGGGCGATAACGAGGAGAAAATGGCTTAATCTGTGTTTTGGCCTCCTTCTTGCCAAGCTGGTTGGAATGAGAGAGGCTGTAAGTTTGGAAAACCTAGCCATAAAATAGGGTTTTTAACATGGCTGTTTTTGGCAGGGATAGAGAGACCCTAAAGGAGTAAGCGCCTGCCAGTTTCAGCTTTGAAAATGGACCAATTAATTAGAAAAGTGAGGGTGGTGAAGGAGATACAACGTACACCACCTGGACAGCTTGCTTTTGTGTGGCCTTATTGGTAAGGAAAACAGATTTAAAACAAGCAAATCCAAAAGGAAACAAAAAGGTATTTGAACTGTGAAAATGTCCTCTGGGCAGTAGCCTAACAGGATATAAAGGTGAGGGAGAGACCCTTGAAAAATGGTGCTTTCCAGAGAAAGCAGCAGGGGATCCTTATTAACATCAGCCTGCCATAGTTAATAATTCTGCATTGGGCAGGAGGTTGGACCAGATGATCTCTAAGGGCCCTTTCTCACTCTGAGATTCTAAGATGCTGATATTTATAGTGTAATATTCAGAACCTATAAATCGACTGTTCTCTGAAGGTGCACCTTATAATGTCTCTTTTATTTCATCAGTTTTCCCCCTGGATCTTGCCTCCTTCCCTCTGTTACCTCCTTGCCAACAGAGCAGGAAGAGTGCATTCATAGATCCCTGAGTAACATCTGGAGGATATGCATTGGCCTCCAGCCCTGGACAGATGTTCTGGGACTGCTTCTTTGGCCCTGTATTTCACATGGAAATGTAACAATAACTGCCTGTGATAGCTCCCTATTTCCTCCACTACCACATCTAAACCCACAGTCCAGAATTCAGCATCCTTCAGCTGGCCTCCACCTTGCCCCCAGTCCAAATACATGGAGGCTCAAGACTTGTTGATTCAGATCCTTAAATAAATTGCCTGGCCAGCAAGTATTTACTGAGCATATCGTATGTGCTTACCTTTGAGTCAGGCATTAAAGGCGTCCAAGGGAAGGAGAACACATGTCCACACCCAGGATGTTTACAATACAATTTTTTAAAGGTGTATATACAAAAATAATCAGAGAAAGATTAATAATTAAAGAAAAAAGCCCCATGTATTAGATTGTGTGTGTCCAGCTCTAAGTGGTATAAGAGTTCAGAATAGGAATCCTAAAGTCAGAAGATCTTTTGGCTCTGAGAGGCACCTGAACTGGGCTTTGAAGGGTCAGAATGAATTGGAATGGGGGACGGGAAGAAGGGGCAATATAGTATTGAAGGGGCAACAGGGTATGGAACTCTTTGCAGACTGACTTGTGCCAATTATTAAGTTATTTTTGGTAGGTACTGGTAGCCTCTGAAGTTAGAAGTAGGAGAGGTCTGTAGGTCTGTTTTCCTACTAATTTGCTTCCATGTTATAATTTACCAGGTAGTCAGGCTTCCAAGGAGTACTCAATTCTACATACACAAACAAGTTTATTAACAGGCAGGTATGAAAACAGTCTCATAACCTGTGCTGTAAACAACATGGGTGGTGTCCCTCTGTCCTTGTATGCAAACATGTATTGAAACAGATGGAGCAATGTTCTTGTGGCAGGATTTCAGTGATCTTTTAGTCCGATAAACAAAGACACAGGACCCATTTGGATTCCTAACCCCAGGGACAGTATTCCAGAATGAAGAGAAAATTGTTCTCACTGGCTTGTTATACTTTGTGCAAGGGCAGGGCTGCTTATAAAACAGTGCAAAAACAAAATCCCACATTTCTAGCTGTCAGTGAAAAATAAGTGGTTTCTAACTTCCATTATTCTCATTAACAAAGCCTCTGGTCATAACCAGAAATGAAGAGGAGTGGCTGGTGACTCAGTTGGTTAAGCATCAGACTGTTGGTTTTTGGCTCAGGTCATGATCTCGCAGTTCGTGAATTCGAACCCCACAAAGGCTTTGTGCTGACAGTGTGAGCCTACTTGGGATTCTCTCTCTCTCTCTCTCTCTCTCTCTCTCTCTCTCTCTCTCAAAATGAATAAATAAACTTAAAAAAAATAAAACTGAAAGCCTGCAGTAGGTGTCTCTGAAATTATGGGTTCTGATTAGAGTCTTTCTAGTGCTAACTAACCACCTCTGGAGTGACCATTCCTGATTAAGGAACTACAAATATTAATAGTCTCTATAGATTAAAGTTAACACCCACACACCCATTTTTCCATCCCCCCTAATGCATTTTGAAGTAAATGACAGATAACATAAATAGGTAAAAAATAATGTGGCATGGATTGTGGACAGTGGAAGAACCATCAGCTGACCCAGTAGATGTTGAGAAGAAAGGAGAGAACAGGTTGTATGGGCAGCATTTTGGCAGATTGGTGATGTGTTGCATTACAGGCTGAGCAGGTTTGATGATGTAGTCTATGGATAGGGTGATCATATAATTTATCAAGAGTAAAAAAAAAGAAAAAAACTTACTGGAGAGTAGAAGAGGGTGCTATGAATAATAATGCCAGAACAATCGATGTAACTGGCTCTGTCCTAGGCGAACCAAGACATAATGGTCAACCTAGCTATGCTCACTGCATGAAAGCAGAGAAGACCTGACTAAAGCTGCAACCTATGAAGCCTGGTTCCTCAGACACTGTTGCTCTGGCTCACCTGGGCACAGCAGAGGTTCTGTTGGGTGACTTGGTAGGTTACTGAGGCTTTCTGGGAAGAAATGTCCCTCTAACTGTACTTTGTTTAGTTATCTCAGATTTGTTCATCTGCTGCCAGTGTGGTGCCCTACTTTCTCAGAGCAGCATTTCTGGAACATGTTCTGCATCCTAAAACTTTGGCTTGTCCAAAAGCAATTACACAGTAGTAAGGAAACCACCTCCCTCCCTATTGTGTTTATGTGACTTTAGGCAATCACTTCTCTGGGCCAACAATTTAGATTAGCAGGTCTTTTTTGAGAAACTATTGTGTGCTTTTCCATATGCGATCTCATTCCTCTTAGTAGCCCTGAGAAGTGTGTGGGAGACAATATGACCTTCCCCATCTGTAACTGAAGGTGTAAGTATCCACCCTGTTTTCATCCCAGGATGTGTGAAGATAAAATGAGGCAAGAAGTTCCTTGAAAAACAGAGAATTGGTTATCCTGGTTATGAGGGTAGAATATCTTGAATAGAAGAACTAAGGTTCAAGTTAGAGTCCTTGAGATCCATTGTCGAATGGCTGATAAGAAAAGTCCCACCAATGTAGATAATTCCTGTTATATTTGTGAGCTCTAGGCCCTAAAGCTACTAGGTAGTAAAAATTAGAATTAACTTTATTGGTCTCTTGGAAGGTAGCAATTCTGGATTAGAAATGCCCTTCCTGTGCGTTAATTGGTAGACTGATAAAACACAAGCTGTAAAGACTGTTTGAAAGGGGATTCTGTGGTGTGGGGAAAGGGCACTGGTATGGAAGTTGGTACCAGAAGTTCTGGTCTCTGCTTTGGCCCTTACCGTATGTCACTTTAGGAAGATCGTAACATGGATCTGGGGTGATAACAACTGTCACATCCTGTTACTCCAAGAAGTGTTCCGTGCTTAGATATGTCCAGTTGAGGTATGATTACATGTCAGGTAGGTCAGTCCCATGACAACTTTTATCATAATACTGGAGAACTATTCTGAGTCATCTACCTTATCATCCAGCCCAGAATTCTTCCTCAGACGGAGGACCCAAGGATGGTTATAAAGGGGTTTAGGCTATTCCTTTAAACAGGCAGACAAATGACCAAGACCACTATTTTTTTTCCAGTATCCAGCCTCAGTCATCCCTCACATTTATTCATTCATTGAACATCTATTTATTTTCTTTTTTAAATGTTTATTTATTTATTTTTGACACAGAGAGAGAGAGAGCAAGTGAGCAGGGGAGGAACAGAGAGAGAGGGAGAGAGAGAGAATCCCAAGCAGCTCCACACTCAGCATGGAGCTCAACATGGGGCTCAATCCCACAACTCTGAGATCATGACTGAGCCAAAATCAAGTCAGTCACCTAACCAACTGAGCCACTCAGACACCCCCAAACATCAATTTATTGACTCAAATGGAAAGCAAAAAGCAACCAAACAAACATCATAGAGTTTATAATCTAGTGAGTATAAAACACAATTGATCCTCATTATTTATTGATTCATATTTGTGAATTTTCCTGCTTGCTAAAATGTATTATAACCCCAAAATCAACACTGGCAACACCTTCGAAGTCTTTCACAGACCTGCACAGAGCAGCAAAAAATTTGAGTCACCAGACACGCACTTTCCCAGATGAGTTTGAATAAAGCACCATGTTGTCATCTTGTTACACTCTTTTCTACTGTAAAAAGTGTCTTTGTGGTCTCTTTGGTGCCACAAGTTTTTGCATTTTTGTGCTTTTTATTGGTGAATTTACTATCTTAAATGGCCCCAAGCATAGAGCTAAAGTGTTGTCTAGTGTTCCTAAGTGCAAGAAGTCTGTGATGTACCTTACAAGAAAATAGATAAACTTATTTCAATATAGAGTTACAGTGATGTTGGCCAAGAGATCAATGTTAACAAATCAACAGTATATATTAAATAAGGTTTCTTTAAACAGAAACACTCATAAAACAAGATCATGTATTCAGTGATTGACAAAAAATGTGATCAGAGGTTCATAGGAACCCAACTGTGTATTTCCTTTAGAAGCAATAGTTCAGTATTCACTAACCCAACTACCATCAGTAGTGGTAATTTACAGTGTTAATCAAAATTTAAAAATAATTTTTTCAAGAATCCAGCTGTGAATAATTATGGGTGCTATGAGGTAAGGATGGCAGGTGAGACTTTACTGGATGAAGGAGGCTTAGCTGAGATCTGAAGGATAAGAAGGGAACCAGAGGAAGAGTGTTCTGGGGAATGTACACAGTAGGGAGACCTACCATGCCCCCAAAGGAGAGAGAGATGCCAAGTCATGTGGCTAGTGTGGAGAGTGAGGGAGAGTGTGGTTCAAATTCAAGATCAGAGAAGTGAACATGGCCAGTCCATACTGGGCCCTATAGAGTTTTAATTGGTGAATAAAGGGGCATGATCAGATTTACATTTTGAGATAGCTTTGGCTAAAATGTGGAGAATACCTTTAAGAGCAGTGAGAATGAGTGCAGGAATCCAGAGAGAAGGTTATTGCTAATGTCTTATAGGAAATGGTGTATAGTTTGTACCAGAGTGTTGATGATTAGGATGGAGAGACGCAGTTATTTGAGTCATGCTTAGGAGACAAACTGGGCAGAATTTGGTGATAAACAGAATTGGAAAGGCAATCAGGAATTGATCCTAATTTCAAAGACCTTCCCATGATAGTGCACTCCAGTGCTCAAGCTTTGTCCTTGAGAGCAATCTAAAACTTCTAAACCCACTTTTCAATATAGAACTAAAGCAGGCACCTCTCAATCTACCAACCTTTCTGTGTGGCCAAAATCCATTGACGTATCTTTGAAAGCTGATTTAGTTTTAATTTTTATTTTGAGAAAGAGAGAAAGAGAGCAAGTGAGGGAGGGACAGAGAGATAGGGAGACAGAGAATCCGGAGCAGACCTGCACTATCAGTGCAGAGCCCAATGCTCAGACTTACAAACTGTGAGATCATGATCTGAGCTGAAGTCAAGATTTGGATGCTCAACACACTAAGCCACCCAGACACCCCTGAGGCATCCTTTAATCAGCCTTTGAGATCTGAATGATAAATCACCATTGTCCCTGGTCCTAAAGCCCTGATGAGTTGCCAAGTCTGACAGCTGGGAATCAGAAGACTGGACATAGAACCTAAATCTGGGCAGATGGATAGTGCGCTCCCCCCCCCCCCGCAATCAAATGTAAATTTACCACTTCTACTCAAGGAAGTCCTATTGGATTGTCCTTCAGTGCTCCTGAAAACCTTTTTCTGTGACTCTGTTGCTTTTTCTCATAAGCAAAGCCCTGATCCAACTCCAACGGAAGCCCTGTCTCCAAAGCTACCTTCATTTATCAAAACATGTTTAATAAAAGTCTCTTGATGCTCTGAAAATCTACATCTGAAATGAGCCCCACAGAGGAGTTGGGTCTTTTTTATTTGGGCTATATTCTGCCTATCAGTACGTTGTTTCAGGTGGTCAGGTGGAAATCAATAATGCTAGGGGACCAGGATGCTATAATGATCGTCCCCTTATTGATACAGATGCTCACGTGGCAGTTCCTGTTTCTCTCGTGTCACCTTACTATCCCTGTCTCCAGTGACCCCCTCTGCTACTGTGACACACAGAGAAGTTGCAGCACAGAGCAGAACACAATTCAGCATCTCTTCCATCCAATTAAAATGTTTTACTATCTTTCCTTTTTATCTCGCCTTTGTAATTGGATTCCCAGTTTCTCAATTTTCATGGCAGCAAAGGGAGGGGGGAAATGATAGCAAGTATCTGATAAAAATAAAATGCTATGATTTAATTTCTGCTGAAAGGATTCTCCCTCCCCTTTATGAGGCCTTTAAAAGGGTTCCCGAGTCCCTGACCCAGTCAGATTATGGTCCTGTGGTTCCTTCTGGTTGTTCAAAGGGTCTTAGAAATTCCAGGTATCATGAGATCAAAAAGTATAAAGTCATTCTCTGTACAAACTGCATAGAGGATCCAGAAGGGACAATTTGTGAGGTGATGACAAGATCAGATTTTGTGTGACAGCAGTATCTGATTATATGAGACCGCAGGCATCCCAAAACTATAGTCCCTGGGCAGGGGTGGGGGTGAGGAAGGCTCATCCACGAGGCTGTCCTCTCCTAAGAAAACAAAGGTTCATGATGAAATGTGCACATACAAGCAGCTACAATTTGCTGGCCCAGTAAGTTTCATTAGCTGTAATATTTCAGTTTTGTTCTTAGAATGAAAAAGATCAATGTATGTCAAAGTCCTTGGTGTAGTTCTCCAGTTAAATTTTGTCACTATCTTTTATATTGTTGTTGTTACTCTTATTATGTCTGTAATGCCTGGCAAAGTCTCCTACATAATGTTGTTTACTAAAGAAATATACAGTTCATTGAGATGTTACTTAACCCATATACTTTTCAACATCAACTCTCTGACATCAATGAGGTGCCCACCAATTTGGTTCAGGTCTAACACTAACTCCCCAGAGTTGGTGCAGACCCAACAAGTTAAGGGCTCAGTCCCACAACACTGCTTCCACTTCAGATGCCAGCCACAAGTGCCAGGTACCCCCCAAACACTTGTGGCCACTTACAAATGTGGGGCTTACCACAACCTCCTCAGGGTCACTAATCACTAGAACAACTCACAGAACTCAGGAAAGCTCTATATTTATGATGACCTATTTATTATTTAGGCTGCAAATGAACAGGCAGATGAAGAGGTGTACAGGGTAAGATCTAGAAGAATCCTGACAAGCAGGTATTCTGGATACAAGAAGGAAGAGGCGAATCCCTGAAATGTTGTCAAAGGAATGGTCCAGTAAGCAATTTTACTCTTTCACTCAGTGAAGACTCAGAGAGATTGAGAAAAGGAGAAAATCATCTGGCCAGAAAGTGAATGTAGTGAGAACAAAGAGAACACTATATCTTTCTGTGCATATCCCTATAAGGAAAGACAGAATTGGTTCTGACATTCATTCATTCATTTAAAAATACATTATAGGGATACTTGGGTGGCTTAGTCAGTTAAGCATCCAATTCTTGATTTTGGCTTAGGTCGGGTCATGACCCCAGGATTGTGGGATTGAGCCCCATGTTGGGGGAGCCTGCTTAAGACTCTCTCTCTCTCTCCTTCTGCCCCTCTTCCTGACTCTTACTCTCTCAAAATAAAATAAAATAAAATAAAAATACATTATGGATGAGTGGGGAGTATTAAAGAGGGCACTTGTTACTAATGAGCACTTGGTGCTATAAATCACTGAATTCTGCTCCTGAAACCAGTATTTCACTATGTTTCGTTTAGTATGTTAACTAAAACTTAAATAAAAAATTTTAAATATATGTATTATTGAGAACTTATTCCATGCCAGACATTCTGATAGGTACGAAACATGGAGATAAAAAAGGCAGAGTGTCTACTCTCTAGCAATGACTCTTCACGAATCCAACAGGATTCAGGAGAGAAGCCCAACTCACACTGCATCATGCATATGAGGCCCTCTGCTTCTTTACAGAAGCGCAGTTCTGGTTCCCTTTTGTTTATTACCCTGCCATTTCCAGATCTCAAGCAAACCAGCCATCACTTCTGGGCTTAATTTGTGAGATTGATCCATACATATCATTTAGTTCATCTATTGACAGTGCTCTGGATCATTCCATTACAGAACCATTCCAGTTTATTTACTCAGTCTCCTTTGATAGACTTGTGGGTTTTCTCCAGCTTTTCACTATGCAGTGATTCATATATGTGTATTCTTGACCTCACTATGAGTGTTCATCTAGAGAAAATACTTATAAGAAAAATTATAAGAATATGGGAAACATGCATCTTCAACTTTACTAGATAATGACAAATTGATGTTCAAATTAGTAGTGCAAATTTACACTCTCATTAACTGTGGATGAGAGATCCCATCAATCTGTATCCTTGCCAACACTTAGAATTGTCAAACCGTATAATTTTGCTAATTATATTAGTGAGACACTATAGTTTAATTCGCATTTCTCTGATAATAAGAGTTGAACTTCTGCTTACACATTTATTGTGATTTACATTTCCTTTTTTGGATTGCATATGTTCATATTTTATCTCCTTTTCTGCTCGGTTGTCTTTTCTTTTTTATTTTTACCAGTTTAGAAAAATATGTTCTAAATATCAATCTTTTGTTGGTTTCTGGGATTGCAGATATCGTCTCTGAGTGTGATTTTCCTTTTATGGCATCTTTTGATAAACAAAAGTTTTGAAATTTAATATACACTTATCAATATTGAAAAATTCTACCACCTTAATTTTTTCTGACATTTTCTTTAAAAAAAGTTTTGCTTTTCATATTTAGACCTTTATCTGACATTGATTTATGTTCAAGATTGAAGTAGGGATCCAATATCTCACATCATTTTCTTTCCATTTAGGTAACCAGTTATCTCTACTCCCAAGTATAGGACAGTCTTTCCTTCCTCTGTGAATCTACAGGATCACCTTTGTCATAGATCAGGAATCTAGAAAAGTGTCTGTTTTGGGGCTCAATATCTATGTCCCTGTACTAATACCACACTGTTATAATAACCCTAGCTTTATAATAAATCTTAATACAAGGAGGTGCATAGTATTCTGATTCTTCAGTCCTCTTGAATCTTCAGTTTAGCCTTTCTCTTTATCTACTTCCATGCCCCACTTACCATCTACTCAATCTTCAAGGCTCAATATAAACATAAATACAGCTACAGAACCTTCCATCGGCAGACCATTTAGAGTTATTATATTTAACCCCAATGTTCTTTTAGCACTTTTACCTTTATAATAGCTTCTTTCAAGATCTTCCTCGTGTCTCATCCCCTTACCCTGTGTTCCCCAGCCCACTTCCCCCATTCTCACACAGCTGTGAGCTCCCTGCAAAACAAGGTCTCATCTCTGCATTCCCATAGCATCTCACTGGGTGAAAAGCACATAATAGGCATGGGTAGACTTCATTATTGAGGCTCTTTGCCATCATACAGTTATCTCTGCAATGCCACACCATCCAGGGCACTGAGACTGTGTCTCTGGCAGAAGCTTACCCAGCTCTTCCACCAGGTCAGGGATGCACTGTCCCACAGCCTACAGGGAGTCCAGAGTGAATGAGATGACTTCAGTCAGAAGTTCTGGTTTGTGAGATGTCTATGAAAATTATTTACAAGGTTTGAAATCTGCATTGATAGTATTTAGTCCTTTTACACATTTATGTACGTGTAAATAAAAGTTCGGATTTCTCAAAAGTCTTGCACATAGTTCATCTCATTTGGACTAGATGACAGTAGATCCGAACACCCGTGGGACAGCCCCAGTTTCTCCTTGAGTTCTCTAATTTCTCTCCTTTTCTGGGCTTCAGTTTTCTCACTATTAAATAAAGATTCTGTATCGGGTCAGTCCCAAGGTCACTTTTAGCACAAAATCCTAGCTGTGCTTAGGATCATGGCCTCCATTGTTCCTCCTAAAGTCCTACTGTTTAGCCTTGGTAGCTCTGGACCTCAATTGTTCCATCTGTAGCAGAAGACTGTTAGACTCAACAAAGTCATTTTCATTTCTAAAATGCTGCAATTCTATGTGCTTCTTAACCGATTTGGGAGATGGATAGGATAGTAACAATTTGCTATAATTTATAAAGAAATTGAAGCCCACAGAGGTTGAGTGGCTTGCCCAAAATCACACTGTAGGTGGTAAAAAAGCAAAGACAGATAGCCCAGGCTCTAGAAGTTGAGCTGAGATATTTGCTTTCTGTATCTTTTTTCCCCATTTCTTTTGCATTTAGACCACTTATGTGACTCTATCTTCCTTTTGCATGGCTAGTCCCAGGATAGTTAGAGCCTCACACTTTGTATTCAGAAGCAACTGACTGGAATGTTAGTATCAGAGGTTTTAATTTGTGTCAGGCTCCTGGGCTCCATGTCAAGGATGAACCTTTTGTTGACTCAGGAGAAAAGATTGGACTTAGGATATAATTCATGCTATATTTATGTAGTTTATAACAGAGTCATACTACTTTCTTGTCAATGTCTCTATGCTCGTTTTGCTTTTGTGCTTTTAAAAGGTGCTTCAAGTTCCCTGTCCATTTAGACACAGACCATATTTGGAAGGACTGTTGGTTCACTGCAAAGCTTTGCTTGATCAAAAGCTTTGCATGATTCAGCCTGGGGATGATATCAAGTAGGAGAAAAGCCACATTAAGTTCCCAGGTAGATGAGAACAGTCACCTTAGAACTTCGAGAACTTCGCAGTATACCAAAAGTGGCATATTGGGCTTGTAGACCATGTCATGTGGATAGAAACTGATTCTGTTGTTTAAAAAACATTGCTAACAATCCCCTTTCCCCTATTCTGTGTTTTGATTAGCTGGCCACATTTCAGCCACCTCCTGGGGATGAATGGAAATATATCAATGAGCCTCCTAGGTAGCAGACCAGCACATCCATTTCCAGACACACCAAAGGTCAAGCAGAGACAGGCAGCAATAGGTGTCCATGGTTTGCACTGGGCATTTCAATTCTGACACATCGTGCAGTGAATGCAGTGAACAGGGAGACCGTACAAACATCACCCCTCTTGGCTACAGCACTCTCCTCTCCTGGGCATTTCCCCAAATGTTTCCCTAGAATTATCCAAGGTGCTGTCATCTCTAGATCGTAAAAAATTAAAGGCAAGAAGTGGAACATAGAAGAAGATTAAGAGAACTAACTAGGCATAACTTAGCTAAATGAAAATGCCAGGGGACCTGAAAGCAGTTTCCAAGTATTCTCTGTGCCTAGGTAATTTGGCATAAGGCAACATCTAAATCTATCAATGGTGGAAACAATGCCTGCTTAAAGTAGGGTAAGAAATCAGAAGCAGTCAAAAGAAGCAATATTGTCATCTTTTTATTGAGCATCTGCTATGTGCCCAACCCTGTGCTACATACCAATGAGGACTTAAGATGAAAGCAAAATGAGTTACAGTACCCACCTGGGAGGACAGCAGGCAAAAAGGCAGAGCACATACCCTTGAACAGAGTCCAGAGAGTGGACAACATTTGAAAACAATATTTCGACAATATTCAAATAAGGGAGAAATCCCTATGCCTGGAGTTGGCCAAAAAGCCAGAAAAATGGGTCAGAATCTGATTTAAAGAGTGTTTTCTCCAAAGTGAGTAAATGATGCTAAAAGCCAACCTGGATAAAGCCCCAGAATCAGAAGGTATGTCACTGAGTTGCCCTGAACAGTTGCTATTTCTGATTTCTCTGATTCCCAGGAATACCCCACGTCTCAGATTGGGCTGATTATAAAACAAACACACTCACAGCCCAAGGTCACAGGGAGAGCACGTTCATCACTGTGAAGGAAATTCCTCAGAAAGAGGCTCTAGTTCTGTCTCCTGATGGCAGAACCAGCATAGCTCTGTGTGCTTGATAATTAGGAGGCTCTGTTTAATTCCAAATATCTGGACGACAATCGATAGTTGGAGCATGAGGGGTGTGTGGCTGGACTGGTTTATGTGACGGGTCACACATTAGGCATCTAATTGATGTGGCTTCTCGGGATGTGGCAATGCCGCTGACGCACACCACTTTCCTATTACTAGGCTTAATGGTTCATCTTTTGATTTCTTCCTCACTCCCAGCACTGTGTTATTTAAATAAGACCCTATTAGGAAATTTATTTATCACAAGGAAAAGATTTATCCAGGAAAAAAATCTACTGAGACACGGCAGTTCCCTTTTCAGAGGTGCCATAATAAAGAAGACAATAGCAATATTTTTACCAGTTAGGTCGATACAATTATAGGATGGGAGAAAGCAAGGAGCAAAAAGTATAAATTTCACACTCAGTGACCTAGTAATTTGTCAGTCATTTTCTGCATTAAACCTAATGCATCCTCTGGGACTAGAGGATACCAGAGAAATGACGCTCTTGCCCTGGCCATGTTCTGAATTCCACACCATCTCCTCTTTTATCCTACTTCCTCTTTGATCTTTTTCTGTATGTGTTAAATTGTCTTTAACAGATAGTCTTCTCAGTTCCTATGGCTTTCCAATGAGAGTTGTCTTTAACCTTTTATTCTTATACCAACTGGTGGAAAAATAATTTTCTCTTCACCTACCAAAGGAACATTTTGAATTTCTTTATTGGAAGAAAAGGGCCTAATATGGGGTGGTGAAAAATCTTCACATTGATCAATTAAACTTTGTCAACCATGGGAAGAGAGGGCAATCCTATTCTTCCTGGGTCTCCAGCCTACATAATCCCCACCCCCTTTTTTTCTTTCCAGCATAACCTTTCTTCACTACACTTACGCACTCCATTCAGCAATGAATGTCCACTGTATTTTCAGCCAAGTATTGGGTTTGAGAGGCATATAAAAGAGGCAGAAAGGAAATTGTTCCAGAGCTTACAGTCTATATAAGAAGATGAGGCACACACATGGAGCATAGAACTGAGAAGGATACTGTGGGAGTAGGATGGACAGTAGACGGGAGGAAACGAGCAGGTGTTAACAACTGTATCCAAGTATCAGAAGGACAGTGAAGGGCCAGGAGGAGTAAATGTTCTGTGGGAGCTCTGGAGAAAATGAATGGGATCAAAGCATGGTATCATCAAAGACAGAGATGTTAGGTCAACATGAGGAAACCTTCTCAGTCCATTAAATGAGGTCATCTGGCAAAAGAAGATGACATCTATGAGGAACTCCTAGAGACGGCTATGGTCATGGAATTATTGTACTGGACAGGTTATGAAACTGGCCCGTTTAAACCCCAAGTTCTCTGATGTGACAGATAGGTGCTTTAGGAGCCTGTAGAAGGAATACATGTGTGAGGACTTTAGTTATCAAGGAGGACTTCGAAGAAAAGGTAAAACCTGACTTAGTTGCTCTGTAAGAGCTGAACTGCTCAAGAAGATGTGGAGAAGGTGCTTCTAAAGAAGAAACAACACACATTGAACTTGTGCCCACACTCCCCAGAACCCATTATTTCTTATAATTCTTCATCCAGAGAGCAAATTTATCTCTTTTAGGCAGAGAAAAAATAGTTTATGTCATGTTCATCCATCCCACAAAGAGAAGGAAGAAGTACAAGTAGACCAGATTTTTAAGTCTGTTCCTTTATTTTCTTTCTTTTGTCTAATTCATCTATTTTTCTTCTTCTGAAACAACTTACTGAGGATCAAGGCACTGGACCAAAAGCTGGAGATATAATGATGTACAAAAAAAGATGTAGTCTCTGCCTCCAGAGAACTTATGGTCTATCAGAGGAGACAGACATTTGCCAAGTAATGTCACAGATATATATTTACAAATGACACCAAAGGAAAATACAGGAAGAAATGAGAAGGTGTAAGAGAGAGCCCAGATCTAGGTTGCAGTAGAGACAGAACAGGCTTCCCTAAGGGAGGAATAGGTGAGCTTAGAGCCAAGGTTAGGGGATGATGAGAAGGTGAATGTGAATAAATTCAAGAGGTAAAGAGAGGAGGAATAGATTATTTCAGGAAGAGGAAACAGTATAAGCAGACACAGGAAGAAGAACTACATGTTCAGGGAACTCAAAGAAAATTCCAGGAAACATCAACATGGTACCCATCCACAATGGTAGAAAATACTTGAATTAGGATCATGATTAGTGCCCAGGGATAGAGGAAGGAAATGGGGGTAAACTGATGAAATTTAGGAACCTCAGATTGCTGTAAATAGCACAGTCTTGCCATGTACAGTTCTTTGGGAAGATGGGGAGATTAGTGTTCATTTCATAGGTCAGTTGTATTACAGGAAGTATTTTGGATTGGGGTCCATGTGACCTGCTTTCCCATAATTCTCCTGTAGACCCAGGCAGAACATACATATTAAAATTGCAATAATCTCTTAATTATCTATGCATGCATCATCCCTAGTAACCTGGGCCCATAAGTGATTTTCCTTTCTACTACATTAGTAACCCTCAGCAGAACAAGAAGCTCATTAGATATGAAGGAATCCTGGGGCTGGGTACCAAGAAGATTGATATATTTGAAAGCCTGAGTGTGGTAGGCGTACATGAAGCCTGTGACCAGGGGTGTTTTTTCTTACCATCTCTAAGACTAACCACAGGCCCCTTGGTTTTCCAATTTTTTGTATTAATCTGCCTATGGCTGCTTAGGCTGGCTTTATTCTGAAATCTCAGAGACTTACAGTAAATGGACAGATTAAGTAAGCTGCTAATTGTTTTCTCCTTTCTGAGATTAAAAAGATTTTTAACAAAATGAGTGAGGAATCTTTTAAGAAAGACATAATGGGTAGAGATGATGGGAGTTATTTGTTCTCAGTTGGTCTCTTTCCATTATGAGAAAGTAGCAATACTCATAGCTTTATCTCTTTAATATCAAAGGCACTTGATATAATTTTTTGGAGGGGGCATGTTTGAAGTAAGCTATAACGTGAATGAATAATTGTTCTCTTTAACATCAATACTGAGTAAATATAAAGACAAATTACCTGTGCTGTACCCAGTAGAAGCCGCTGATTCAAGCTTATCTCAGCTATTGATATTCTCTGGCTCACCAGTCCAACTTGTTAGCATTCTATTTACCTAATCAATAGTTTTCAAGAATCCCTGGTAAATCAATCAGCAAAGCTTCTAGACATCGAGAGCAGGATGATTTCTGAGGAACCTTTGGAAATACTCAGGGACTAGATGGGCTAGCTCCTGGGTTATTGGTGGTAACAAAAGTTATTTTGATTCATTCCTCTGCTCACCTCTTGAATAATGTTGACTATGTGGCCAATGCTAGAGAAAAGCCATATGAGTAATAGTTTTGACTTGTGAAGGTTCCCAGTTCAGTAGAGCAGACAAACATGGAAGCATACCCTCAGGTCTCCGAGGGGTACTGTACCTAAGCCCTGTTTGGTGGAGTTGGACTGATAGCCCCAAAGCTGATGATACTTGGCTATCTAGTGGGGTCAGGTTGTTAATGCCCTGGTAAAGCCACTGCTTTGGTAAAAAAAAAAAAAAAATCCATAGAAACAGCCAGATAAAGTGAACTTAGGAAAGAGATGAATTTTTCATAATTTCACACTGTGCACTGCCCACCCAAGCCCTCACTCTCCATGTGCCCTACTCAGTCTGCTATGCCAGAGTGGCTCAACCTCACAATTAATGTTCTCCCCTCTCAAAATCCCAAAGGAATTTCAGTTGTGTATACTAGGAAGCATCAACTAAGACCACTCACCAAAGGATGTCAGTGACTAATCACTCCTATGTACTTTAAAAAAAATATGTATAATATCTTAAATGGATGATAGATTAATGGGACTGAAGAAGATAATATCATGGAACACTTGAGACAGGAGATAGGGCCCTTTTACCTCCTGGTTCTGTTGTCTGGGGCAGAGAGATGCTCATGCATTTCTGCATTAATCTCTTGGAGTCCAGTGCCCTAAGCTATAAAAGATCATACCACTGTCTTGCTGGGAGAGCAAGTACACAAAGCACCGGTGTCCTGGAGCCTAGTAGGTGTTCAGGGAAGGATAACACATTATGCTGATAATGATTCAAATCTCCCACAGATGTAAGAGACCATTTTGTTTTTCTGCTTTTCTGCTAGGGTAGGTAGTAGAAGGGAGACATTTTTGGATGGGAAACACAAAGACGCCTGAGCTACGTGCACCCTCTCAGAGCCTCCGAAAGGCTTACCCTGGCTTCAGACAATACCTGGGCCCCAAGTGCTCAAGAATTATTGTCTAATGTTCCACTCCATCTCAGGGCACTGGGTGGGCTGACCAGGGGGCTGACCAGATTGGGCTTCTGGGGAACAGTCGGGGCAAGCCTGCCGTCCGAGGAAGCAAGAATCAATAAAACCAGGATAAATCCCCACCAGGGTCCAAGGGAGGAGCTGACTGCCATAGGAGTTGGAGGGCAATGCTGAACTGCTGTGAACACCTGAGGGACTTTGTGGTGGCTTTGATGTGGAAGTGGTGGGGGCTTCGTGGACATGTAGTTTTCTAACAACATTATAGTCTACCAAAAGCATAGCTGTGCTTAGCATACTGCAGCCTTCAGTGCTCAAAAAGCCCAGAAAGATAGCTTCTATGGGTCTTTGCATATGCCCCTTACCTCCTCCAAGTCTCAGTTTATAAATCTGTACAGTCAGAATGACACTGGTAGGTATTAGAGCTTTTACTATGACCAAATGAGATAATGGATATGGAACAACTTTGTTTTCTATTATAGGTGACTATTATTATGAATGTGAATGTTATATTTTCAAAACTCATCAGTGTATATGGGTACTAGGTAAACAGCAAAGCCCATTCACCAGACTTCTATCCTATTTACAGAATTTCTCTAGTGTGTGATATTGTCCCACTTATAGATGTCTTGGAAGAAACCCATCACATCAGCACAGACAGCAATAAATGGGACTAATGAAGTGGAGATCAGAATCAGGAATGATGTGGAAAGTGGTTGAATCTGAGACCAGAAATCTGGCTCTCTCTAAAGTCATAGCTGGAGGGAATAAACCACAGGCTGAAAATCTGGGTACAAAGAAATCAAGATATAGATTAAGAATAATATAATAATTCATGGTCTGGATTAGTGGTCCTCAGACCTGGCTGGCTCTTACTAAAATTAGCCAGTGGCTTTAACAAAACATAAACCTAGTGAATCAGAATCTCTGGATGCTGTCTGAGCAAATGTTTTTGAAAGTTCCCTACATAATTGGGGTGACCAGTCAGGTTTGGAAAGCAGAGGTCTGAGCCAGGGTCTCAGGTGGGTCCAGGTGCATGAAGCCATCAGCCCTGCAGGTTCAAGTTCGTGGGAGCCTGGGGCCTGCAGTCGAGCCACACCAGGGACACCAAACACTGGTACATAGCAGGGAGAATGAGGGGGCAGGCTTCACTGGCACAGGGCTTTCATTTATTTGTTTAATTTTATAGATATGGGAGCTCAATTCAGGATGTTGAAGAATTGGGTCGGTAGGTTTGGGGAGAAACAAAACTACAGTTAGGATGGGGCACCAGGAGGCGCCGCTGGGGCTCACTATACAAACAAGCAGGTTTCCTCTTCTCAGGCTTGCTTTCTCTCTTGAGGCAGTGGGCTTGGGACACATTTTTTTTACTGCTACTATCAGGACAGGTTAAGAAAAAAGAGCGTGAGAGAGAAATACGGTGGAATTATAAGAAGAAGGAGAAAAAATAAGAGTATTTGAATTCGGATTTTCTCCTTCACCCCATCCTCCACAACTACAGTTAGAGGAGTAAAGAGAAGCCGCAGGTGCCCTGAGGAGAGTGATGCCCCGGGGCTCATGTTCTCAGGTCTGTAAGAAGGAAACCGGCTTGAAGTTGTTTTCACACCTTGGTGAAGGGCTTGAATCTGCCACATCTCAGAGGACTTCTAGAAATCCCCCAGCTCTCAGACATGGAGCTTTTGGTAACCACAACACAGGGAAAAAGCTTGAGAGAGAGAGAGAGGGAGAGACGACAAAGTTTGTGAATCACACAGATGAGTGGGTAAGAGATGCATAATTCCCCAGTAAAGGTGTTCAATTGTGCATATCTTCAGTTTAAAAAATAATTTTAAAAAACTCATTGAAAGAGAGAGAATGAGAGAAAGGGTTAGTTGTCTATCCTCTGTCCCAGTAAATGCCAAAATGAGGATTCCACATTAAATTTTCCAAAAACTTACCAGAGGGACTGAGTTGCATTGAACAGTATGCTTCAGAAGTAGAAGAAACATGGTTTGTGTCCCTCTCTCTGCCCAGCTTTCTTTCCCCCTTCCCCTCCCTGTGGTCCTCACCAGAGAGACTACTGAGTACTGAAAAGAAACTGAGGGCTGAAGGGGGAGGGAGGGGGGGAAGGGGGTGGTGGTCATGGAGGAGGGCACTTGTGGGGAGAAGCACTGGGTGTTATATGGAAACCAATTTGACAATAAACTATTATTTAAAAAAAAAGAAGTGGAAGAAACAATAGAAAGGAGCTTTACCTTGCTGGCCAAAGCCTCACTACTCCTGCGTGCCCCTCCTTCTGGAAGCAGTGTCTGCCTGAGTTCATATGAAATATTGGTGAGGATTCTCAGAGCCCCAGTGGCCCATCAGAGGAACATAGTAAAACACTGTATCGTAAACTTGACTTGGTTCAAGTAACTTTTCTTTACCCAAAATTCAATATATAATGTGGGACCAAAATGGTACATCATAGAGAAAGGACTGAACTTATACCACCGGATCCAACCCTGCTTCTGACACTTGTAGTTATATGGTCTTGGGCAAATTTGTAAACACTTGGAAAGGGGACACAAGGATATCCACACCCGCCACGTGGCGTTCTGGAGAGAATCAGATGAGAGACTATGTATGCAGTCACTGATGACAGTGTCTTAAGTGTAGCAGGCAGGCATCAATAATATGCCTTCAAATATGGTGCTGATTCACTCGTCTGTGTGCAATCTCTTCCAGTTTTCAACCAGTTGTTTGTATTTTGCCCAAGTGTCCTGGATTTTTTTGTATGCAGCAGGCCACAGTTGGGTCTAAGGAGAAAGCGATGTTTGAGCTGAAAGGGAAGCATTTGGTTAGGCAAGAAGATCAGAATTTCAGGCATGAGCTAAAGGAAAGTCTCTCCTTAGGGCTGGTTTGAGCTGAAGAAGAATAGTATGCACAGGTGGGAAGGTAGGTCAGAGTCAGACTGTAAATCAGAGATAGGAAGCAGGGCCCACTTCAAGCATTACTTCCAAAGTGACTCCCCAGGTGACAGCTCAGGCAGGCTACTACTCCCCACACTATTCCCCCTGCCCCTCCCCTGCCCTCTGCATTGGCTAGTTAGTGCCCAACCTTTTGGTTCAGATACCTGTGGGGTGAGAGGCACCAAGAACGTGACCTTCCCTGGGAGGAGATAAGGAGCACCCAGGCTGCATTCCTCTGTGCCTTCGACTTTCCAGGGCGCACCTCTGTGATCAGGTGCTTATCTCCAGGTGTTCACCTGAAGGGAGGGCATGAAAAATCAACACCAATCAGGGCAGTTTCCTTGGAAGCTGAAATTATCTTGCAGGCATCTCAGAGCAGGTGCAGGGCTATTTTGGGCCAGCAATCACTGTGCAGAGGAGGGAGTACCACCTCTCCTCACAAGGCAGCAGCCTAGAGAGAGCCAATTATGGCGAGACGTTTCCAGCTCCTTCTGTCTGTGTCTCCAAATGCTGCAGAGCGTCCTGGCACAGGTTTCTCCTGTCCGACCACCGACCACTGGGGACGGCTTCTCTTCAAATAATGAAATGATAGGGGCTCAGTTTCCTTGTCAAAAAAAAAAAAAAAAAAAAAAAGAGCTTCTCTAGCCTACAGGAAAAAGGTCACATCTCTTAGTTTGGAATTCAAGGCCTCCAGTTTCCAAATTCACATGCTGTCTTTATTCAGAATCTTTGCCCACATTCCCCTCATGCTGGTCACCAACACAGACCCTCCACTTGTATCAGGAAATGTCTTCATTTTAACCAAATATACTTAACCTGCCTCTGGACTTCTGCCCAAGCTACCCCTCCACTTCCTCCCTTCCCAGTTAACCTTACTGTTTGATTTATGATTTCTCCAAATTCCCCATCTTCATCAAAGGCACTCCCTCCCCGGATGGCCACTCCAGCCCCACACAGATTTCTCCCTTTTCTGCTCTACCATTTGGAACCACAAAACCCAACAGTGCATCTCTGTGCACTCCTTAATTGGCAAGGATGGTTTCCTGGGTGTGTTAGACACACCCTCAAAAACAGAAAGTGACTCAAGGGTCTTTTACTTTTTGTGTCCCCTATGGTATCTGAGACTAAAGTCTAAGCACTGAATAACTTACTAATTCAATTTCTATCCTAACTCCTGAACTCCTGCAGAGCCTAGCTCACCCCACCCTCTGCAAATGTCCTGTAGCCCCTCAAATGGTCAATGCCAGTTAGAGTCATAGACAATGTCCCAGAGTAGGAATTCACTAAAATTCATATTTTAAAAGCTTCTTGTAGTTTGTCTTGTCTCTCCAAATAGTCCATTTCTGGGGACCAGCACCCTATTTCATGTGGACTTCCTTACACCTTTCCTCCACTCCAGCTAACACAGAAAGCTGGTGCTCCATGTGTGATCTGTTTGATTAAAGGCTCTCCAGATGGTGATCTGGTTTTCAAGGAAGGGAAACACTTGCAATGTAAAGTGATTTACTAAGATACCTGCCCACCATTCTTGCCTTTTAGAAGCCAACAATCTAAAAATATGACACAGAGAGAAAGGGCACACAGACAATTGAAAAGACAAGAACTAGGAGCAGTGTCTAAAAATAGCAGATGAGAGAGGTTTTATAGTGTTACCTGCCGAAAGCTTCTCCAAAGTAGACCTCTCCCTCTCTCTCCCTCCCTCCCTCTTTCTCTCTCTCTCTCTGACTCCCTCCCTGCCTCCCTCACTCCCACCCCTAAATTCTTCACTTCTTTTTTCTATTCACTCCTTCTCTTCTAATATTTAAACCTTTAAAAAGTCAAAACAGAATCCACTGGGCAGCAAGCGCCCACGTCCATCCCTGCTTGTTCTCTCCCCAGAAACTGGGTAGCACATTGTGTAGCTCCTGTCAGATCACTGAGATGAAAGTCTCCCTCCTTCCTCTGAGAGCATTTGGTGCCCTTCTGATGCAGTACTGATGAAGTGGTCCTGGACTGTAGTCATTGTGTGTGTGGTTTTCGCCCTTATTAGAGTACAAACCCCTTAACAGAAGGAACTGTGTCTCATTCACCCCAGTAACAGCAGGATACAGTGCAGTGTTTTTGGTATAAGAAGGTGGTCTTTTGCTAAAGGAATGAGTGAGCTATTCTTTGAAACCATGATTCTCTCCAGGGCTTGACAGCCCATGGACACACTGATATTAATAACCACATTTTGGTCCCGCAGTGATCCCACCTACACAACCAGACAGTCTGTCATATATTGACTCCATCTGAACCAGGAATGGAAGAAAGGGGCAGACCCACAGACAGACCCTAATATAAAAAACAGATGGGACAGGTTAAAACGTCTGAATTTGCCAGAAGGCTGCTTTGCAAAATGCAGAGGCTCCAAGCAACAAGGGGGCCCCAGTGCTCTGCACCTGCACCCAAGAGGTCATCTGAGGAGTGAGAACAAGCAAGCACCAAACACGGCCCTGGCAGCTCCCTCCCCCTTAACCAGGGCTGTTCTGCTTCTCCCAGTTTCGTAGTCTGGGGTTGTAGGTAGAATTTGGTTTGAAGAAAGTCTTTCAGTAGTTAGGGAAAAAAAAAAACTGGGTTATAAAAATTTCCTAATTACTGCTCCAGGGAACAAAATGTCATTGTTCACACCCACCTTTGCCCTGGGGGCATCCCTGACCACAGACCCCAGAAATGCTTAGATCGATGACCACTGAGCCATTGAATTCTTGTGGGGAACTTGGCTGTGAACTGCCCTCCTCCTATAGGTGGAACTCTGGAAAGTCGCCTTTCCTCCTGTTCACCTGCAGCCACCCCCTTCCACACCTTCTCATAAAGGCTCTGCATTATCACAAGTGAGCAACTGAATGCTATAGTGTCCAGACCCTTCTTGGTCTTAGAGATGTAGAAACCCACTGTGAATTTGAGACAGGCAAGGTGAAGACCCAGTCACACTGTCAGACTGTGGCTTTGGAGACTCCTGCTTTAGGGTGTTTGCGTACTCAACAAGCTCAAAATATCTCACTGCAAGAACCCAGGGCTCTCACAGAGGTTCAGGCACCAGGCGCTTGCAGGTTAGGCTGTATTCAGTTCACACTGGGGAGAGCACAGTTTCCCTGTGGTCAGACTCAGCTGGGGGATCTTCACTCATGCTGCCTGCAGCGTACAAAGCCAGCATCGCAGAAACTGGAAAACTTCATAGTTTCAGCCAAATGAGAGTAGCCTTGCACTCCAAGGCCAATATTTAACTTCCATCTTCCCCAGCCGACCTGCCTCTGGCATGTGCTGGAACTGCTCCACCAAAGCTAGGGAGACAGGGAACCAGAGCTGTGTGGCACCAGCTTGGCAGCGACCATGTGAACAGAATCTGCCCTGGCCTGGCATTTCTCTGTCTGCTCACACCCATTCCTGTTGCCCCTTGCCCACCCCTCTACCCCGAAACCCCCCCCCAAATCAGGAGCGTTGTATTTCCCAAAACCCATTTCACAGCTGTATTGTTTTATAAGGCCCCTCCAAAATACCTTGAATAGTCCCTTTTTATGGTTCCCATTTTCTGAAAACTCCAGCTGCTCCTCTGAAACCATCCAAATCTAATTAACCACATAAGCTGGAGTTAGGGAGAGTGGCTCACTTTCGGGTCCTTAGCATACCCATTCAGGCCTTCTTTCAATATGGGCACAAAACCAGGAATTTCTAATAATTGTATCTATGGGCCGGGAAGGGGGAGAAAAAAAAAGAAAAGAAAAAGAAAGAAAGAAAGCTGCTAATAAGTAGGTCTGTGAAAGCAGGGAGATCAGCACCTCGCATGAACTTGGCAGCCTGGCCCCGAGAAAATTTGGAGACAATGCCATTGGGGGATCTAAAAAGCTTAGCCTCCTGACTCAAATCTGGTGAGAACGCACCCTGGCTGTGAATAGAGATCCGAGCTTCAGCTCTAAATTGTCCCAGCTCAGACTCATTGAAATGTCTTCTCACAGAATTAGACAAGAAGGGGGCCAGGAAAGTTTGCGGAATATCAATGAGGCTGTGCTTAGAAGTGGGAGATGGAGAAACGCAGAGGTTGATTCTGGAATGCCACGGATTAAGACAAAAGCACCAGTTGGGTCCTTGCCGTGTGACATGGGCCGGGCTATCTGGGGAGCCAGGAATGGAAGCTACCTGGGCATGAACCACCTCCTGGGGTGTCACGCCTGGGCTGAGGCCTTGGGGAGTCCCCTATTCAGTCCTCACTGCTCCTTTAGCAGATAAGAAGAGTCTAGTGGAGAAGGGGCTTCAGCATGCTCCTCTCACCCTGGGCTCCCTGCCTACCTCTTGTTGCCTCACCAGGACACCTTCCTCACCATTAAAATTTAGTCTTCTCACTTGCCCCAAAAGAGGCCATGTGCAAGTAAATATTTGTTCTTATCCTTCCAGACTCATTGCAAATGCCAGTGACTACCCTAGTCTGAACCTTATCCTCCCCATGCCCCCTTCACCTTCCCTAAAACCCTCTACCCCCTTTATCTCCCCTGTGACCCCCCCAAGTCCCTTTATCTCCCCTGTGCCTCCATGTCCCTTTATCTTTTCTGTACCTCATGTCCCTTCATCTTCCTTGTGCCCCCCATGTCCCTCTATCTTCCATAATGTCTCTTTATCTTTCCTGTACCCTCAGGTCCTTTCATCTTCCCTGTACCCCCATGTCCCTTATCCTCCCTGCACGCCCCCCCCGGGACTGTATCATGTTCTTAGGGCATTCCCCACAATCCCTTATGCTTAGGAGATAATTAATAAACATTGCTTCAACCATATGCATAACTAACCAAAGTTGAGTCTTAAATTCAGGTCTTCAAACCCCTAAAATCAAAAGTTCCCTACACTATGTTTAAAGGCTCTTCCCCATGGTTGGTTGACTCATTTTTTTCAGTCACTGCCAGGTTGAAAGTCAGATAAGAGCAAGAGGGTAGCCCTTCTATAATAATGGAAATGCTAAATTAAAAGAATTAATTTTTATTGTGTATATATATATATATATATGTATGAATGTATACCTATGTTATATATGGGTGTGTGGATGTCTAGAAAGGTGTATATATCCATACATATATGGAATGGAAGCACACGTATTTCAACTGAGCAATTACAGTAAGAGAGGAAACAGTTTTCTTCTGGAAAGGGGTCAATGGTCTCCCATTGTAAAGAAGAACTACTGCAAGTTTTCCCAAGCAGCATAGATTAGACAATACACAATCTTAGAATCGTACTTGGCACCTAGTAAGCATGACATGTTTTGTTCATTTTTATTATCAATGCTGTCTCAAGTCTTTTTTCCAAGAGTAGAAATGGGTTGTCTCATGAATAGGAATTCACTCACAGGGCTTCACTAGCTTTTATGGAGAAGAACTAAAGTGCCATTCTCTCCTCACATCTTTGCTCTTGGGGATAGTGATCAGAAACCCTGTTGTAACCCCACATGTGAGGGTGACAGACCTGGGACAGGGTGAATCACAAGCTTTTTCACGCCATAAAATCTTCAAATGAAATCACAGACAGGTAAATAAGTCAAGAGGACCCTCTTTCCCATTGCCCCCCGACTTCCCACTCAGGCCCCAGCAGCCCTAGCATGATGCAGAGACTTCCAAGGCCCCCTGGCTCAGAGCCACACTATGAAAAACCTTCTGCTTTCTTCCAGTGGCCCAGCTTTATAGTTAGAAATTCTGAGGCAGGTCCCAGTTCTGCCTTTTTCTAGCTCTATGGCCTTGTGAGATCCATTCCCCTAGTGTAATCCTAGTAATTTTGCCTAGATAGTGGTCATTACACATACTTCTTTTTTTTAATGTTTAGTAATTTTGAGAGAGAAAGAGAGAGAGAATCAGAGAAAGAGGAAGAGAGAGAATCCCAAGCAGGTTCCATGCTGTCAGCACAGAGCCTGATTCGGGCCTTAATCTCACCAATCATGAGATTACAACCTGAGCTGAAGTTGGACACTTAACCAACTGAGTTACCCAGGCACCCCAGGTACTTCTTTCTTTGTGTACGAAACAGTGTGTATTCTCTTGTGGAGCATGAGAGTCACCAAATGCAGAGCAGGATGCATAACAGTGAGAGGTCTTGGACTTAATAGTCTCCTTTGCTACTCTGATTATTTACAGAAGACATTGAGGATTAGACAGTTAGTATTATGCCCAGTGCCACAGATCCCAGGTCACCTATAGCTCCCTACCTTGGTATTCTTCCCCGGGTCTCACTTGGGTTATATTCTTCATGAGGAGACATCTGTCTTCTGGTCATCACAGATTCTAGAGCCAGAAGGACTGGGTTCAAGTCATAGCTCTCCCACCTGGTTTATAATAACCATTGTATCTGTTAGCTATTACTATTACTATTATTAGTAGTAGTATTAGTATTAGTGTTGTAGCTTTTAGTTGTTTTTCTAGGACTGTGAATAGGCTGTCTCTTGTGCACTCAGCACACATAAGCTGTACACTTAGCCAGTTTAGAGCTGCAACTGGGCTGCATTATCCCATAAACAGACTAAGCACATACACTCAAGCAAAGGAACCAAAAAAATAACTTCAATAAACTTAGTCTTATAAATAGAAATTTTCACCAGCAAGGTACAGTGAGTATACCTATATGTTTAGTGTTTCCTTTCCAAAGGGCTTCCCATGCAGCCGCGTGCCGCAGAGGAGAGAACAGAGCACAGCTGCCTCCCCAGGCAGTAGTCTGACCCCAGCCCCTCAGCCAGCCTTCGCCAGCCATTCATTGGCCCCCTGTGCTCCCTAACTGTAGCAGTCACCTCAGTCATATTGCCCTTTCTGGACGTAGTTCCCCACTTGAGTCAGGGGCCTCCTTCTTGGCCTCTCTCCACATTTGTTCTCCTCCCCTTCTGTCTCCTAAGTGTGTGCAACTAGATCTTTTGCAGGAAAGGTTTTGATGAAGTCAGACTCAGATCTGTCCAGCCAGGTGCTACTAGGTATGAAAGTCACTCTTGACAATCACAGAGACAAAGGCACTAGCGTAGTTCATGTCAAAGACCCCTCTGTCACCACTCCCACCTACAGCAAAGACAGAAATATGCAAAGTGGACCTCAGCAGAGTGTGAACCAGAGAATTTCTCTCACTTTCTACCTTCCTTTTCGGGGTCCTTCTTATTCCTTTAGTGCCTTCCCTTCCCCCACCACCCACTCACTGGCTGTCCTCCGGCTGCCCAGGGGAACTAGCTGAAGCTTTCTGCCTGGGACATATCTTTACATCCCCAAGACCTGAGACTGACTCTGTATCCTGTTTACCCCTCTCCACACATCCCTGGTGCGTGTCTCTCATTATTGGGAGAATTGGCTCAGCTGGTATCTGGTAGAATACTTATGGATACAAAAGCATTCATGGTGACTGATAGATTCCATCTGCTTCATCAGAGTGCTCTGTGCACTTCAGAATGGAACAGAGTTTATATATAAAGGTAGAATGTCAGGCCAAGTACTGGACCAGTGGGAGAGCAGCTTAAGGACAAAGGCTGGGACTTGCTGGTATCCTTTCAAATACCAGGGCATGCTGAGGCCCTGCATGAGGAGTGCAGAGGGAAATCCGTCAGAATCACAGCTCCGTTTGGGTAAGGGGCAGGGAACCGAGTATCCAGCAGCATGTAAACAGAAAAAAGTGTTCCTTTGACTGGAAACTTTCACTTGTGTTTTATATTTTGGATTTGTAGCTCTGGGATTTTCAGTACTGGATAAGAGGAATATTAAAACTATGAGGGACTTGGGAGATTTTGTAACCCAGCTGCCTCATTTTGCAGATGCAAAAACAAGGACCCAGAAAAGAGACATGACTTGACCAAGGTCCCACAGTGAGATGGTGGCCTGTATGTTTGAGGGAAATTACCAAGATTTCACAAACATAAAATGTAGTAAGATTTCATCTACGTTACAGAAAGAATGGGGCCGCTTGCCTCAATATATCCTTCTCGGTTTTTGGGTTCTCAGAAACCAGCTGAATCTGATATGCCCAAGGACAAAAAGAAACTGTACTTGATGAGTTACCATCTTTGGAATTGAGAGATGATCTGTCGGTGGAATCTGTCACCCATGGACCACCAGGTTCATCTGGCTGATCTGGCAGGTGTCCCCTTCTTCTCTTTCCACTCCAAGTGTACCCCTCCCAGAGCTACATGTTCATTAGAGGAGTACAGTCCTCCCTGGTGGAGGAGACTTGGTCTTTGGTCAAGAATGCATGAGTAGCTGCGCTCCCCTGCTAGAATCCCCAAACAAGCTCTCAAGGCCCGCTTACAGGAGAACATAGGGCAGTCAAGCTTCCAAGACTCCAGACACATCCAAATGAGGTACTGCATGTGGCAGGTTTTTCTTAACAATGAATGAATAAATAATAAATAAGTAATTAACATCTTCCCATTTTAAATAGCAAATTACGTTAACAGTGAACAGGTATGCTAGAACATCATGCCATCCTGTGGTTTGACATTTTAGTGACCTTGTGACCTCACAAATGTCACTCTCCCATTGGTATGTTGGAGCTGGCTCACACCAGGCCAACTGTGCTCATCTTTCTCCAATTCCAATTTCAGTACCTTCATGTTGGTAGCTTGAAATTAGTCATAATAGATGATTTACACCATTGAAATCAGCAAATGCTACTGAGCTTTTTGTTGATGTTGAACTGGTTGATCAGTTTTCTCTCTTCCCAGTGCCCCTGCTTACCCTGCTCTCTGAAGTGATCTTGGCTCAGCCTACTTCTGGCTCCAGAGTTGAGGAATTGTAATCAGAGTGGCAGCTCTTTATCTGGAGATTTAATCCTCTTTTTGATTAATAAAAGGCAAATGTTAGGCTCACTAGTTGACACCTTGGATCAGAAGCATCTGGGTGGCTGTGACCCTTCATGTCCTCTTGGTGCTCTATACATACTCATTCCTCAATCCTACTATGGGGCACAGGAGGTCAGGCACAATAGATACTTCCTTTGAGCATATTTAACCAGGGAGAGATGGAGAGACATATTCTGATGCTATCTCTTTACCTGAATAAAGGTCTTATGAACAGTGCTAAAGAGAAAGTCCTCCCAAAAGAGTGACATCCTTATGCATATGGTTATTCATTTACTTTGGTTTGTGGTGGTTGAATTTCATGACACTAGAATATATAGAAGAGGCATAAGTTGAGGGTGGCAGTGTGGGAGGGGAAAAAAAGACTTAAAATAACAGCCATATCTTTGCTTACCAAGAGCTAAGAAACCTCTGTCTCTGGGGTTCATTGTTAGCTTTTTTCTGGGTAAAAATTTCAGAGACTGAGATGTGGGAAGAGTTGATGACTGCTCCAATGGCAAGATTTAAGGAAAGACCCATCACATTAGGCATATGACTTTATAATGTTTCCCTTGTTAAGCATTTGGGAAGTCAGGTTTATTTCCATTTAACAATTAGTGAAACTGTGCAAATGTCAAACCCAGAAAGGTTTTGGGCCTCCAGTGTTGAGAGCAGAAAGGAAAGGCCATGTGGACAAGCGAGAGATATAAAGAGCAAGTGGAAGGGGCTTAAGACAAATCTCAGATTTCTCATAACTTTGCTTTTATTTGGCTTAACCCCTTACTTGTCTCACACCAATGTCCTACTGGACATTGGAGGGTTTCAAATGATGTTAATAACCAATAAATACCAAACATATTAACCATCCAACTAAATTAAATCTTTCCTAAAATTTTTGGTCATTCAACAGTAGAATGGCAGGCCTTAAGAATCAAGAGCCATCTTCAGCCAAGAAAAATCCAAGCAATAACATGAGATGTTGTAATGGGGGTTCCTGAATGAGTGACTGCAACCAGTTCACCTGAGAGAGGCTAAGATTCTCTGTTAGGTAAAAGTCATTATTCTGTATGAGTCTTAGTCAACATGGGAAAAAACAAATAAATACTGTCCCTGCTCATCTTTTCAGAGGGCATCCCCTCTGTCCATCCTCTCTTTGTTTCCCCTACCATATAAGAATAAATTGGACCTTATCACCTAGACCAGAAAGATGGGAATAATTCAATCTCTGATGAAGTCTCAGTTTCCAGCTTTCTCTTCTAGTATCCTACCTACCCACTCCTCTTCGGAGCTAAACAAAAGGATAGTTGGCTGGGGTGCCTAGGGGGCTCAATCAGTTAAGCGTCTGACTTCAACTCAGGTCTTGATCTCACAGTTCATGGGTTTGAGCCCCACCTCAGGCCCTGTGCTGACAGTTAAGAGCCTGGAGCCTGCTTCAGATTCTCTCTCTCTCTCTCTCTCTCTCTCTCTCTCTCTCTCTCTCTCCCCCCCTCCCCTTACTTGTGTTCTGTCTCCCTCTCTCAGAAAATGAATAAACATTAAAAAAATTAAAACAATGACATCAACAACAACAAAACCCCAAAAGGATAGTTGGTCTTTTCTTTCTATCTTAGGAAGTAATTTTTCAAACTAGTTCACATACAGGATTTAATGTGATGCCCAACCCAGGTACATTTGCATTTTAAAGGTGTTCATTAGCAAAATGTAAGGTTAATCAAAAGAAATATCATACATTTAATGGTGAAATCTCAAGGATCCAGGGATCCAATGTGGGTATTTTAAATATGGATATGTTGTCTAAAGAATAATGTTCCAGTGGAGGGTAAGCTAAGATTTATATGTATACATGTTTTATGTTAGAAGCATTGTTTGGAGGCATTGTTCATAGTGCTTTTATTCAATCTCTTTTAATAATAAAAGTACTCTGTGAGTCCGTATGTGTATGTCTTACACATGCATATATAACATCTTTAATATATGAACTTGCTCCAGATCATATTTTCATTATTAAACACCTGTTATGCACCAGGCACAATGCCAAACTCTGAAACACAATAGGAAGCAGACACAATGACTTTTTATGAAGCCCACAATCTAGAGCATACACCTTCTAAAAGGCCTAGCCTGAACTAAATCCAAGACTCATGATAACAAGTCCAATTCTTTCTAGTATGTTGCAACTGTTTCCCAGGGAAGTTGTAAGAAATGGCAAAAGCTTGTTTGGGTAGATTTCTGTCCCCAGAGTCACCCCTGGATTCTACCAGATCAGCAGTGACACCATGGACAGAAAACTGTCCACACTAGGCCAAGGCATCATCTCTGATTGGCAATGAGGGAGGGACGTGATGCTTTCTCCATCTTTCCCTTCCCTCCTCCTGATGTACATTCTTTCTTCACATCCTCTGCTAGGAGACACATAGAAGATAACAATGGTGTTGTTTCATGGAAAAGGGATTTAAAGGTTGAACACACAATGAGAACCTACGGTCCTAAATACTTAGCCTCTACCTCAGTTACTCCCCAAGAACCCTATTTCCTTTTTCCCTGGAATTTCCCAGAAACTTCCAGGAAAATCAGTCACAGAGAAAGATTCAGGCAGGCCTGAGCAATGAAGGCTGGTGAGGAAGTGAATCTAGGCAACTCTATCATCTGCTCCGTGGGAGAGGAGGCTGGTGAGCTCAGAGGCCTGCTTTTCCCTTAACAGATGCAAGAAAAGAGCTGGAAAAGGTCAGAGATAAATGCAGCCCTCACTTTGTTCTGCATATTCAAAAGAACTTCTCTAAAGAAAGACCCAAAATATATGTGTGTTCACTCAACCTTTTCCTGTCAGGGACAGGGTTCCAGATATGGAAATGACAGGGTAACTACTGATGAAATTTGTGCAGGTCTGTGCAATAGCAGTGCTTCTGAGCTGGACCCCCCAAAAGAGTACACTTCCTGCAGAACCCATCAATCTGGCTGGAGAAAGGGAAGCTTGGAAATAGCATATTATCTTGAGAAATCACTCCCAGAAGAGAGCAAAAAGTTCACAGGGAGAATGCCAAGGAGGGGGAGCGAGAGCGGGACTGGAACACTGTCATCAGAAGCAGCTGGAATTGGAAACAGTCCAAGACCTCATCATGGCTGACATCCCCGCGCATAATCAGAAATTCCTTTCAATTATGTGGGAAAAGTCTCTCTACATTGTCAGCCCAGATGCCCCCGTGAAGAAATAGCATGAAATGAGTCTCAGGGAAATGTCAGCATGGGAGTGAGACTCGATTGCCAATGGCTTGGTTGGGGGAAGACAGGCCAGAGAGATGGGGCTGATGGAATAACCTGTTTATCTGAAAGCAAACAACACCCCAAAGGTAAAAAGGCTCCTTATCCTGGCTTGGTAGTATAGACACCCATTTTCTCAATGTTAATCAAAAATCTTTAATCCTGTAGGCCTGAAATCTCTTCCACCTCAGTTTCCACAACCAAGGACCCAGCCTCCCTTTTCCACCATAATTCCCGTTATACTCTTATGTATACCAAATTAGAAGACTTACCATTTTGCAAACCTAGGTCTTTCATGCTCCATAGGTCAGGAGTTTCTTCTATCTAGGATTCAATCCTCCTCGCTTCCATCTATCCAAACTTTATTATACTTTAAAGGCCATTTCAAATTTCACCTCCCCGGTATGGTATTCAACTACAATTAAGACTTTCCCTTAAGAGTTTTTCACCCACAAAATACTTAGCCTAACTCTATATTAGTCTCAACTAATAACATTAGCAATAAAATTAATAGTAATATTTATTGAGCCCAACACCATGCTAAACTAGTTTGATCCCTATACAATCTATTTAGTGAATAAACAGTGACATTACTTTATCCTTTATACAGAGAAATGAACTGAGGCTTAGCTAGGTAAAAATATTTCTCTGTAATTACCCATATGGGCAGAGCCTGGATGTAAAATTCAGTCCTTCCAATTTGAAATGCTCTGCTGTTAACCTCTGTGCTTTTCTACTTAGTTTGCTTATTGTCTATCTATTGAGGAGGAACTGATGAATGCCCATTTTGCAGATCTAGCCAGAGAAGATGTTCAAAAAAAATTTTAATGTTTTTATATTTATTTTTGAGAGACGGAGAGAGACAGTGTGAGCAAGGGAGGGTCAGAGAGAGAGGGAGACACAGAATCTGAAGGAGGCTCCAGGCTCTGAGCTAGCTGTCAGCACAGAGCCTGACATGGGGCTCAAACCCACAAACCGTGAGATCATGACCTGAGCCAAAGCTGGGCACTTAACCAACTGAGCCACCCACGTGCCCCTAGAAAAGATGTTCAAAAAGCCAGTTGTAAATAATGGCTTTGTGTCTGACCATTCTTATTATTGAGTGCATATATTCCAAATCCCTCCACTGCTTGCTTTCCAAGTAAATTTATTCACGAGTCTGAATACTGGAATAAAGTTTTCAGCAGAATATGGGACTAGGTTATCTGGTATAGAGTAAAATGTTCTTGGAAAGAAATGGAAAGGTACTACTTTCATAGATAAGATCTTGCTGGGAACTAGAGATTCTAAAATTAACTGTTAGGAACAATTAACTTTTTCTACCAGACAAAAAAATTTCTACAGTATAATCATAGAGTCATAGTATACTAGATAGGGTTGAACATGACTCTAAGGGCGGCTCCTTTTTGTCTTAGATGAGAAAATCTAAGATGTATACCAAGGACAGACCTTGTTCTTGGTCATTCAGGTAGTTAGTATCAGTGCTGGCATTGTTTAAGTGTGAGGACTAGAAGAACCGCCTGCAAAGGAGACATAAAACACTGGTGTTATCTAGTGCGTCTCAAACTTCAGGGGACATTTAAATCAATAGGGCCTGCATTTCTAGCAAACTCATGGGTGATGCCCATGCACATGGCCATGGGCTAACTATACATTAGGTAGCCAGGAGCTAATCTAGACCAACACTATCCAATAGAAATATAATGGAAGCCACCTGTATCATTTCAAATTTTCTAGCAGCCACATTTTAAAAGGAAAAAATGGTAACACTAATTTGAATAATATTTATTGAATCTAATATATACACAATATTATTTCAACATATAAGCAATAGAAAATATAATTCCATGTTTTACATTTTTTTCATACTATAGTCTTCAAAATCCAGTATGTAGTTTAAATTTACAACACAATTTGGACTAGTCACATTTAATTTATTTTTTAATTAAAAAATTGTTTAACATTTATTTATTATTGAGAGACAGAGCATGAGCATGGGAGGGGCAGAGAGAGAGGGAGATACAGAATCTGAAGCAGGCTCCAGGCTCTGAGCTAGCTGTCAGCACCGAACCCGACATGGAGCTTGAACTCACAAACTGCGAGATCATGACCTGAGTTGAAGTCAAATGTTTAATCAACTGAGCCACCCAGGCGCCCCTGGACTAGTCACCATTTTAAATGCTCAACAGACTCATGTGGCCAGTGGCTACCAAATTACACAGCATAGCTCCAGACCATACTGGTGTCACTTGTAGACTGTCTTGTAGAGTTTGTTTCATTTTGTAGAAGTCTTGAAACCCAACTAGACAAGCTCATCTCACAACAGGGCTCATTTCTGTGTATGTCCTATGACATCCTGCCCAGGTGTGGGCACATATATATGCCATCCATGGAATCTTACTGATTTCTGCTTACCATGATCTCTTATGAAGAGACAGCAGCCTTTCCCAGCATCTTCATAAATTTATATTGTTCAGCTCAGGGCTCTTTGGTTGCTGCATTGTGTATGACATTAGACAAAATGACTTCCAAGCTTCTTTCTTCTTGCAAGAGTCTCTGCTTTTATCCCTTCCAGCATTACTGGCATCCATTATCTCAGACACCCTCTCAACCTCCTCTCTTTCTTCATCACAAAGACTTCCTACATCTCCCCCTCGTTTCCCCTCTTAAAAACTCATTAATCACCCTCACACTTCCTCTGGAGCCAACTTCAGGCAACTCTCAGATTTAAAGCCTTATGCAGAAAACTGGAGTCTAATAGAGGACAGTTAGGGACATTATATCAGATGCTCCTGTTTCTACATGCCCTCAGAATTCAGTCTTGTGTTTTTATATGGCCCCAAGAAAAATGGCCTGTGGTCAAAATTGTAAGCATCTGAAGAAGAGCAGTATGTACTATAGCCAGCAAGTGCACTGGCTCTGGGACCAGACAGCCTGAGATCAAATAGCAGGCTCAGCATGAGGCATATGTAAATTCTCCAAAGTTCAGTGCCTCCTAATCTTGAGGTTAAATGAGATAACCCAAGTAAAGGACTTAAAACAGTGCCCCTACATATCCATGCTCAGTAAGTGGCAGGCGTCTATTGAAGTTTGTTGGTTTTTTTTTTTAAGTTTATTTAATTATTTTGAAGAGAAAGAGAATGCACACACATGCACGTGCAAATGGGAGGGACAGAAGGAGAGGAAGAGGTGAGAACCTTAAGCAGGCTCCACACTTAACTCGGAGCCCAACACAGGCCCAATCTCATGACAAAAGATCATGACCGGAGCAGAAATCAAGAGTCAAAGGCTTAAATTCCTGAGCCACCCAAGCACTCCAGTTGGTGGTGGTTTTTTTGCATTACAAGGAAGGGACCTGATCATTGCATGATTCAGTCAGAAGAAATGCTGTGGCTCTAAAGGACTTTTTAATTTGTGGCTAATGTAGAGCAAAATAATTTCTCTTTTAATTAAATGTCCGGTAAGTCTTATATCAAGACCTTCTAATTTCAGTCCTTCTTTTAAAAATCTTTCACTGGTTTCTTTCTCATCAAACCACTGCCCAGCACTCACTGGTGACCTTCACCTAGTATCAAAGTGCAGATCATCTCAAAGAACTCACCAAGAGATCTCCTGGCTAAGGCTCTGTTACCATGCTGCCCAAAGTCACCCTCATGCACTTTGCAAATAAACAACTTCTCCCCTGGAAGAAAGAACAAATAGTTCATAATTGGCAATCTGCATAATGAGTGGTGCATCTATGCAAATATAACATTTGGAATAATCTATTAATATCTCGACTGTGATGTCTGTGGGCCACCACTTCCCATGCTAAAGAGCCAGAGCCAAATATTTTCTGACTCCTCTTGAGGTGAGAAGAGAAATTGACAAGCTGCTGTCTTCTTGAGGTTCCAATTAGAAATCTGGAGACCACTAGGGTTGGAAGGGATCTCAGGAACTGTTCAGTCTTACATTAAGGATGAGGAGTCAAAAGTCCAAAAATGTATGGAGGCTCTCAGGTTTCCTGCACTGTTAGGAGTAGAACCAAGGTCACAAGACAGCAACAGACTCCCAGTCTCAGCCCTCTATGCGATACCAGTACATGTCTCTCCTGCTGATTGGGCTATTGCTGCTATAAAATGCAGCCTTCTACATGGAATTGTCTCTAGCTTTCCCTCCTCTGCCATCTTTCTCTTGGTTGAACTCTCCATTGATAATCTGGTCTTCTAATCTAGAGAACCAACTTCTTGGGCTGCAGGACAGAGGATTGAGAGGCTAGGCCAAGGATCTGGTCCTCCCAAAAGATAACCATTTGTGACCTTTTGTGAGTTAAAGGAAAGATACAACCCCTGGTCTGGGATGAGCCCCTTTTCTGTTAAAAATAGTTAGACTCTTGAACACTTGGACACATACAGACACACAGACACACAGACACACACACACACACACACACACACACACACACACACACACATAAATAAAGCCTCAAATCTACAAAGGTGATACTACTGAACCATCACCACTAGGGGATGCAGTGCGGGCTCTGTGAACAATCCATGACCACATTTCCTTAACCTCTTCCCTTTTATCCCTGTCCTCCAGTCAATCTTAGGCAGCCTCACCACTTCCATTATGCTCCTCCCCTTCCCTAGAGGCTTGCTTTGAGGCATGGCTTTTTATGTCACCCAAATATCTAACAAGTACCAATCAACTACATCCCTGCTGGCCATGGCAGGGTGGGAACCTGTGACAAGAGACCAAGAATTCAATTACTCAATCAGGCTATTAACCAATGCCCAACTTGAGATATGGGAGGTTTAGACTACACACTGGCATGGACATTAACAAGCTGTAAGTTCTCAATATTTCTTTAAGGCACAGGGCAAATAGTTCTTTCTCCCAGACACTTTTTTTTTCTGGACTTGACCTCATTTCTCAGATTTAATTAACAGCCCCTCCTCCTGCTCCAACTTGTGCAAACCACTATTTTGCTTTGTATAATTTATACTTTTCTGAGCTTTTACATGTCTCTTTTCAAGGTTAAATTGTGAATCTCTTTGTCTCCTAGAGTCCTGAGCATCTTGCACAGTGTCTGCCACAAATAAATGCTTAGTGAGTGTTTGACAAATGATGGAATGAGTAAACTGTGTCATAAAAGCCTCTCTAGACTTCAGTTTACACATCAGGAAAATAACATAGTTGGACTCTCTCAACTTAATTCTATGACCCTAAGATATTATTGTACCTACTGTGTACTCAAATTCTGCTAGGAGTTTCTAATCTTACAAATCTAGTTAGAAAGATAAACCCATTCAGTAAAGAAAGTAATTTCAGGCTAAACTTCTTGGTTTTAGTTGATAGAACAGAGACTCTGAGAAGAGGGTGATCTCTGCAAAGTGGGGCAGAACCTTTAAAGAAGGCTGTTGATGGTAGTAGGTTGGGTGGGTACATGGTGGGAACATCCCAAGAGGAGATGACTATGGGAGCCACAGCATGGCTTTGGGGCTGGAGTATAAGCAGAATGGCAATGTCAACCTCAGGAGCTATGGTCCATGGTTTCTGACTGTCAATTCAATAAAAGACATTTACAACTAGATTTTGGTTCTTTTCTCTTGCTTAAATCTCTAGCCTCTCACTTTCTACCTACTTCTTTCTAAAGATAGGTTCTCATATCTCTGTCTCAGTAAAACATGTTGTTGCCCATGCTATTCTCTCAAAATGTTCCTTTACCTCCTTAACCTCTTTAAAATGTGGCTTCCATCACTGCTTCCACTGCTCAAACAACCCCCTAAAATACGGCTGCCTTTTCTACCATATGCTGATGCTACTTTCTAAAGGCCTCCAAAACATCTGTAGTTGACAAACCTCAAAGCTATTTCTTATTACTAGTCCTCCTTGACCTCTGACACTGTTGGATCTATTGACCACCAACCTACCTTTCTTGAAATGTTACATCTGAATTATGTGGTCTGGTCAATGGTGACTTCTTCATCACAAACCTCATTCTCTGCATTTTTTTTCACTCCCTTCCCTTCTTCCCTAAACACAGTTGAGGATCCTTACTTTCAGTCCATTGATGGTTACAGTCTTTTCATATAGCATGGCTTCTACCCATATGACTTATAAACTCCTGATTCAAACTGCAGCTCCTATCCCAAGCTTTGGACACTGGTTTCCAACTGCCAATCAAACTCTCATCCTGAAGTCAAAACCAGTCTCTAAACCCCAACCCTTTCTATTTGCTCTTAACCTAGGCTTTTTTTGAACCTCGACTCATTCCTCCCTACTTCCCCTTTCCTTTCCCAGCTACATTTATTCCAAAGCTAATGCCTTATAGATTCTCCCACTCTAGCATCTCAGATTCATCCTCTTCTTACTATATCTGGTTCACACTTTTGTTTGGGTAATCTCTACCTCTCAGACACCTGTTCTATCACTCTTACTTCCAATCCATTTAAGACTGCCAAATGTACCTTTTCTATGGTATGGCTCTTATTATTCCTCTTCTCTGGTTGAAAGCCTTCCACAATTCTCTATTAGCTACTGAACTTAAAATAAATTTTTGAGCGAGGCATCTGAGCCTCCGTCTTCTATGGCCCTGTCTTCTTTTTTTAAATTTAAAAAAATTTTTTTTATTTATTTTTGAGAGACAGAGAGAGACAGCGTAAGCAAGGGAGGGTTAGAGAGAGAGGGAGACACAGAATCCAAAACAGGATCCAGGCTCTGAGCTAGCTGTCGGCACAGAGCCCAATGTGGGGCCTGAACCCTCAAACTGTGAGATCATGACCTGAGCCGAAGCCGGACGCTCAACCAACTGAGCCACCCAGATGCCCCTATGGCCCTGTCTTCTAACTTTGACTCCTACCACTATCTACTCAGCTACCCAAGCACAGGTATCTTGACTTTTCCAAAGTTATTCCACAAATTCCTATATCTTTTGCTTTCTCAAGCTTATCTCTCTTCTTGGAAGACCTACCCCCAACAATTACCATAAAATTTTACATAGACATCAAAATTCCCATGAAATTATCATTTTCTTCTTTGACACAAAAACTACTATAATGTATCTCTTTATTTCTCCCCTAAGGCACTTAGATATTTTACTTTGAATTTACATTTATCTGTGGGCTCCAAACTAGACAGTAAGCTCTTAAGACTAGGAGCTAGGTCTTACTTGTTTCTGAATTCTCTGGAGTACTTAACACAGTGCCTTAAAGGCTCCCATTAAGAAGTGAATTGAATTGAACTGAACTGAATTGAATTATTGGTAAAGTGGTCTGAAGACCATTCCCTTTATTCCTCATCTCCAGAGTAAAATCTTTGGAGAACTAATTCTTGAAAAGAATCTCTGAGCTACAGCACAGCTCACATTTAGAATTGAAATTGGATTACCATCTCCTATTTCTAGTGGAAACTGACTTCAAAGGGTTCCGGAAGTAGTTTTTCCTTTAAAACTCTTGAGATAACATAATAGAGGCAAGTGATTCAGCAGAAGGTATCTGGACTTGGACAATTGTCCTGAATTCTAATTTATTTTTGCGTGTGCAGCCACATTAATACGCCATTTAACTGATGCTCTTAGGGAGGCAAAAATTAGATTATGATATAGCTCCTTCCCTCAAGTTTAGGATCTTTATGGATCGATAAGAAGAGGGCTCATATCTATTTTATATACCAAGATATCCACCGAGCCCGGAAAACAGAATTGTGCAATACATTTTAATCAAATGAATCTGATAGGGTGATGATACCTGATCTAAGAGCTAATTAAATTAAAATCAGGTGGCAAATGATCAAATAAAAAAAGGTAGAAAGTGACTGCATCTTATTAATCCTTAAATTCCCTACCCAACCCTCACTCCCACCTAGGATCCAACACAGTGCCTGGAACAATCCAGATGGGCATGTTAGAGATGAAATATCCACAGGTATTATGGAATACAAACTTCCACCTAGTACAGGTTTTGCTCTCAAGTGTCTTTGACAAAATGTCCTCCAGACTGAACTTAAATTCCCTCAAGAATAATAAGCTTTCTAACATCTACATTGTTGGACAACTCTTAATGTGAAAAAGACAATTCCTATATTGAGCCAAAAGCTGGCTTCTTATAAATTCCACCCACTAGTCCTAATTCTGCCTCCAGAGTAACATGGTGAATCTATTTTCTCTTCCATGTGATGGCCTTTCCCATGTCTGAAGGCAGCTGTCAAGTCTCCACCATGTGAACTATTCTGCAGGTTAACTGCTCCTGCCCGCATTCTCTTAACCATTCTTCCTATGACCTGGTTTCAGAGATACTTTTCATAATCACCAACCTCCTCTGAATGTGCTACAAGTACCCACTGAACCTCTACAATGTGGTTCCCAGACCTGAGCAAAATACCTTATTTATGCTCTGTCCAAACTGCTACCTTCCAAAAATAATCCCCACCCACTGCTTAATGAGGCCTAACAGCACACCAAATTTTACCAGAACTTCATCATTATTTGCTTACATTATGATTATGTTTAAACTTCATGGCCATTTAAACTAAAAATCTTCCCCATTCTCCTATTTTGTGGTTATCACAGTACTTGACCATGGCCAGAAAGAATGTTATGCATGTCCTCCATGTGATGCATGGACTTGTAGGAGTAATATAGTAAGGAAAGGAACTCACAACAAACTAGCCAAGGATTATAACTCCTATCTCACCTACCAAATACCACAGTAATACCCATCCTACCTTCCTTACCAGAGTAATATAAGGCTCAAATAAGAAAATTAGATTTGAAAGGGATTTGAAAAATTGAAATAGAGACTCAAATAGAAATTATTAAGATGATTCATTCTCCTCAAATCCCTGTGCCTTGCAACTCTCTCCTGGTGGAGGCCACTATACTCTCTAGGCCTCTCTCCTATGGTGGTGGTGAAGGTCAGCCCTGTTCAGTAGTATCGTGCCCTGCAAAGAATAGGGCTAGCACTTACTGTGTCTGTCCATGGCAATTCATTTAACATTATGGAAATTCTCGATATCCTCCAGCCAAAGACCATCAGGAGCATACTACAGTTAAACATGTTGGGCTTATTACTCTTTGCAGCAAGGGAGAATGCACACCATGAGAAACCACAGGTCATCTCAGTAACAGGGTGTTAAGAGCCTACTATATAGACTTTGGGCCTTGTTTGAATGAACTGAGACAAGGTCTAAGGAAATAAAGATTTTCTCTTGATTGGATACTATAACAAGTGAGGAAGAATCTTAATCTTATCTACAGTGAGAATGAAGATAAGTCTATAACTGGTAAAGAAGTAAAAGTCACTCATTTTACCCAAGAGAGGGTGGTTAGCATTTATGGGTGGCATGGTAGCCTTGTTTTTGTCTATGTTTAGGCAAAATTATGAAGTGACCTTGCTTTGTCTCATTTTATTATGGTCTCAGAATAGACTTGTCTGAATTTAGTATTCTTTGAGATTGTTTTTGTCCAATAGGAGAATAACATGACCTAGATGTGAGTGTTGGGCCAGTTTTCAGATGTCAAGAGCTGTTCTTTATTTTCTTTTTCAAAATTAATTTAACTGTTTAGTGAACCTCCTTGAATCTTAGTCTCCTCATCTGGAAAACAGAAATAACAATTCTAAGGATTGTGTCAAGGATCAAAAGCAGTAACATTTGTGAAAATTCTTTGTCGACTCTACAGTTGTTTGATAAATATGGAACTGCTTTGGTCAGTTCAATTCTCCAGATCCATGACCTATAGAATTTCTCAAGTTTTCCTGGGCCTTATTACCTTCATATTACCACTCAGGAGCAAACACATCTTACCTAGAGCTTCATAGCTTGAGTCTTCTGAGAAAGCTACTCTTGAATTCTTCTGATAAACCTCACTCCACAGGTGAAACTAGCCAGTCTTCTGCACTAGTTAGACAGTAAATTGTCTTCTCCACCAGCAGAAGCTGAGCTGTCTTGTAGGACAGAATCTAGCAGGCTTAATTCAGGCAGTTGGATAGTGACACTGAGCATATATTTGATTAATTAATCATTGTACTCTTCAAATCAAAACATAATTAGATATAAGATTTGGAAGACACTAGACATATTCTTGGCCAAGCCTCTTATTTTATAGTTTAGGAAATTAAGGATCAGAAAAGAAAAGACCTCCTGAATTTAGTTTTCTGTGGTCTTTTGACTATAGTCATCCAAACTGCATGAGCCATAAAGACACAGGATGGGATTCGATATATTCTCTTTGCTTCTAGATCCTGACCTGAGCCAGCTGAGAGCTTCAACATTTGAGTTAATATTTTATTATTTTCTTCTTCAGTATGTTCCTGGGCATAGCTCTGAGGGATCCAACAATACAGACTATAAATGCTTTAAGGGGCATTAAAGTTGGTTATAGAGGCATTATAGTTAAGGTTAAGGGGCATTATAGTTGGTTGGAGACAAAAGTGTGACTCCAGGTTAATTCAAGTAACATTTTAGAGTAATACTTGTGCCAGATGCTGGAGATACAGAAAGTAACACAAAGTGTACCTTCAAAGAGTTTGTGCTATGATAAGAAAGATAGTACATGTCAGAATGTATTGAGTAGTATAATGAGTATGAAGGAGAGTGGTATTTCATTCTACCTGAACATATAGGGGAAGACCATGCAAAACAGTCATTTGTGCTATATGACTTGCTCTATAGTATCTATAGTATCCCAGCTATCCATATTACATCTCCCAGATTCTCCCCAGTGAACTCTCTCTAACCTACTTTTGCTACCTAGAAACTAAATGATTACCCACACTACATTATTAGAAAGAACCATATGCTTTTATGCGTTAAAGTGAGTTTAAGTCTGGGGCCATTAGTCCCTGGAAATATTTGTATTTTAGGCCTAATTTCTACATAAAGAACTTATGAAATTTGTAGTCAGTTGGTAGGTACTTTATAAATACTCCTAACAGATCAAATAACACCAATATTTTCAAATGCCTTTTTTTTATACTTCATGTAGCTGTTTTGAAAAGAGCTGCTAGATAAGAATTTGTTCTGTGACCATGGCAGTCTTGTGTAATATATGGCAGAGGAAGAGTTTAGTTAAGAACTGTGAAAACCTTTAAAATTGTCTCATCCAGTGATGGTAAACAGTTTTACTCTCAAGAAAAAGCTCTATTTGGTTGATAATGGCTGTTTCAAATGCAGCATTGAAAGGGATTCCGAGTCTACTTCAGTAGGAGAGAGAACCATGATCTATTAGCACTTTGGGCTGTGGGTACTGACAACCTGGCTTTTTTTTTTTTTTTTTTGCTTTTGTGCTACACATTTGCCTTCCCTGATGTATTCCAATCCCTATATTTGTCAAAAAAGCAAATTAAAAACCAGTGAAGGAAAGTGACTTGCCCAAGATCACACAACGAGTTAGGACCAAGTAGGACTAAGACCCATATCTCTTGATTCCCAAGTATATTGCTCTTCCTATAATCCCAGGCAGTTCCCAGAAGCAAGTTCTATGCAGGCTCTCTGCAGAAAATAGAGAACATTGTCCTATTGTATGCTAAAACAGCTCAGCTCCATGTGGAAAACACAGTGGCCGTATGGAAGCTCCTTCAGCCAAAGTCACTTCCAAACTTCATTCAGCTCTTAGAATCCCAGAGGCTGGAAGTTAAAATGGGCTTAGCAGTCATCTAGTCATCTATCTAGCCAGTTTGCAGCTTCCCTGATGGTCCTAAACAAAATTTGGATGTAGGCAAGATTTGTATTTGTTACACTCCGATCTTCTTTGCCTTCTCTACTTCTCCCCAACCTCCTGGGGCTCCTTTCATGGGCCTCCAGACATTCATATCCTCATGATGCTCTCAGTCTGATGTAGACTTTCAACCAGGATTAGTCTTGCCCCAAGTTGTTCCATAACTCAAAATATCTGAGTTACTGTCCCTGCCAAATGTTATATAAAAGCAATCTGAAAAATATCCTTGGGTAACTGCCTTGGTCTCTGCTTTCCAGGATTCTTTACTTTCTCCACTTCTAGACCTATCAATTCCCTTCTCTTTCTCACTGCAGTCCCCAAGGGGCCTCTGACAGTGAGATGAGGTGAGAAGGATGAGTGAGGTTAATCTGAGATTCGTTTGCGGGATGTATTTGAGAAGGACCAATAGCAAGGGTAAATCCCCAGAAACAGGAACAAGTGTAGGGAGCCAAGAAGAGTCTCTGGGTTATCTGAGAGTAGGGAGAGAATTACCCTTATATACAGCATGCTAGGATGGGCACTGCACAAGGAAATAGAAACTGGATTAGATTACCTTTCTTTGAAAATGAGGGAGCTGAGACTAGAAGCCTTTGCACTTTCTCTTACACCACTGGGACCTAACCCATGAACCAAAAGGAGGAGTACAAGCTTGAGGACTCCACATAGATGCTCTCCTCCCCTGGCTGTGACATCCCTGACATCCCGGCTCTACTGCCAACAATTTTCACCTTCAGAGTAAAGGGCCACATGGAACCCTCTCTGGCAATCCATGAACAAGTTTTTCTGCTATAAAGTGAATGGATCGGATTTTTGCTCTCTGAGGGTTCTCTCTCCATAGCTCTGGGGCTTTCTGTGAAAATAAGCCCACAGACTTTATTAAGGAAACATTCCCCACTTTTTTGTGGATCCAGAGGATGCTCCAAAGTCATCCCCAATCTGCCTTGACCTGTCTCTGAAGATAGGGATGGATTTAGGATAGACTGTTAGGCACTGCTGCCCTCTGCTGGGTGGTATGTAGCCAACTGACCCCCCACAAGGTGTTCTGTCCACCCCCCAGCTGCCCAGCCACTGCCCCTGTAGTCCCCTCTGATAATCTATCTTGCATCTCATGTTCAAGTGGAAAACCACAAAGACACTGAGGATCCAGGAGGGTGTATGTACCTGTATGTGTTGAGGGCACCTAAGTATAAAACTCAAATGGCCAGTCATTCTCAATTAGGTGAAAGATCCCTGTGACTTGAGCCAGACTTTAACCAAGGTCTCACTCATCTGACAACCCCATGCTGGTTACTGGCATGATACCACCTTCAAGAGATGACCAGGGGGCTTTCAAGCTTTACCTGCCTTCTGCTATTGATGAGCTAAAGCACAGAAGCAAAATGGGAATAATTGGATGGCAGGGGAACATCAGGATATTGTAATTGTTCTCCTTGGAGATGAAAAGGGAAGCTGAAAAACATCTGCACGCTGAAATCTGCTCCGATGCGCTAAGTGGGCCAAGAAAACCTGCAGCCACGAAGTGGGGCTAATTTACTGCTCTAATCACCAGCATCCAATCTGAAGCCAGACATTATCTTAAAGTACACACCAGTTCCAGGTGGTGCACAGCAAATGTTTGATTAGTGCTACCAAATTCCCTGCAACTTGATAACGCTTCTAAGCATGCAGGAGTCACAGGGCTGTGCTCCAATGCGGGGGCTGCTGCTGACTCAGCAGCAGGCTCTTTGCCCTTAGGTCACTACGTCCCCCAAGAAGTGCAGCTCAGCTTTCTTCCCAGGGTGCTGAGGTTCTGGGTTCAAACAGGCAGTAATAAATAAATAAATAAATAAATAAATAAAACAGAACTTAGTAGGGGTACGGGGAGGTAGATTTAGTAGATGAGGAAGAACCAGATCATTTCCAGTGAAGCTTGAAAATGAACTAGAGGGAGACTGAGGGATTAAAAGCACATATAGTGTTTGCTATGTGCCAGGAGCTGAATATTTTATATATTTGGCATCCTCACATAATAGTACATGGTACATCACTGTTTTCCCATTTTGCAGATGAGAGAGCTGAGGTGTAGACAGTTTAAAGGACTCACCCAAGATAACTCAGCTAGGAAATTTTGTAGTCATAATTTGAACGCAGAACTGATTTTAAAAGCCTTCAAAGTAAATGGCTCTGATGGAAACAGGAGTTCAAATGAGGTGCTGCAGATGTTAGGCTGTTCTAGAGGTTACACAGACAAGTGAGAGAAAGACTAAAAGCCAATCAATGGCTTCAGAAAAGATGAAAATAAATAAACGAAGTAGCTGAGGTCTTCACTGAGCCCCTTCCGTGTACCCAGGACCGCATTGAGTGCCATGAGTGAAGTGAAGAGCACAGTGCCTGCCCTCAGGAAGCTCAGGGTCTATTTGAAAGAGAGGAAATTGTTTGGCCCAGAAAGGAGAGGTGCTTGGGGTTCAGTGTTGAGAACTGCACTGATGATGATGATTCGAATCAGCAGAGGAAAGAACATAAGCCAAATGGTGGAGGTGCAAGTGATGGTGGTGAGTTATTCTGGAATAAATGAGGAGGCCCAGATGACAAATTACATCTGCCTAGCTGGAGTGGGTTCAAGAATGGCAGCTGGAAGCTACTTCTGGCTGGCTTTTAAAACCCAAGCTGAGGGGTCAAAGGTCTCATGGAAATTTCATAGATGGGAATGGAGATCATAATAAAGCTGAAGAGAAGACAAGGTAGAGTGAGGATTGGTGACAAGGAACTCAGTTTTCATAACACCTGGAGTTGAAGCTGTTTCCTGCAGTGTCCTCTAGAAATCAAAGAGCCCAAGAGGGTATTAGAAAACCAGGGCCAACCACAACCTTGTAGTCTGAAGGCCCACAGCGCCCCCTAATGGACCCAAGCATCACCTCCATACCCTGGATTCTCCTGTTCTTCCATCATAGCTCACCTCCTGGGGTCCCATCCCACAAAAGCTCACTTCCTGCTCAGTGGCAGTGTGCACAGCTACATTAACAGATAAACAGTCTTGCTAACATGTAATCCTAGAGTCCCCCTCCATTCAAGGGGCCTACTTTCAGAAGCAGAACATCACTGTGGTTGTCAGCATGGACTCTGGGATCAGGCTGGGATTTTGAGATTTTGCAGCGGTATCAACTGGCTGTGGGACCTCGAGCATGTTACTTGACCCTTCCTGAAGTCTCAGTTTCCTCAACTGTGGAATTAGACTGATGGCAGTACTTACCTCTCAGGGACACTGTGAAGGTTGATGGTAATGTATGCAAACCACTTAGCATATAACCAGGCACAGGATGAGCACATGCAATAAATAGCAGCTTGTTAGTAGTAGTATAATTGTGATTCAATCAGAATTATTCTCTATGAACATTCTATGAATGTTAACTCTCTCTCCCTCCAGACCTGGGCTCAAACTGTTTGTGGAATGTTCTTATCTAAATTACAGTTTTTCTCTAAACTGGGCCTAGCCCAGTTGCCACTTCTTCCATTGGATTTTCACTTACACTCTTCACATTGAGGAATTGCTTTCCATAAGAATTTTGCTGTTTCTCCCTTACAGCTTTCTTCCTTATATTATAGTTGTGTGTGCCCCTGTCCTGGTTCTGTCTTATAAGGATGAGCTGCCTATTTTAGTCAAAGTAGACCAGGCTATGCTGCAGCATCAAATGACTCCCAGTCTCAAAGGTTGTAAACACTCCTTTGTCCATCAGCTGGGGAGCTCTGCTCATGGCAGTCACTCAGGGGCCAGGCTAATGGAGCAACCACCATCTCACACTTTCCTGGTCACCATGCATGAAGAAGAGTACTGGAGAGGGTCTCACTCCAGCGCTTAAATGCTCCAGATAAAAGCAGAACACATGACTTCTTGCCACAGCTCATTGGCAAACTGGTCATATACCCTGTCCCGAACACAAGGAGGCAGTAAATACAACCCTACCATGTTTCTCCTCACCTGAGGAGGACTATAGGTGAGAATGAGTAGTGGGTACATTTCTGGAAAGCAAAGGCAGTCTCCCATTCCATTTTGCACCGCCCCTCTTGTTCCCCCAGCAGTGGGCCTTATACACAGTAAGTGCACAGTAGAAATCTTCGGGAGAATGACTGAATGAATATATTGGTTCACATTTATGTTACCTTTCCCAGTAAAGATCAATGCCTTAGATCAAAAGTCTCTCAATGACTGCTTGTAGAAATTTCAGGTATCCTCAGGGCAGGTCCAAAGGGGTGGTACTGGTCACAATTCTATTCCTCTCTTATTCACACCATGTGTTTTTACATGTAAAAAGTTGTATGAATTATTATGACAGACAGTAACTAAAAGGGATTATTTACCCACAGAAAACTGACTCACACATGAAATAGCATTTACAAATGACATAACTGAAAGACAGCCCACAGCTACTTGTAGAAAATGTGTAAAAGCTGGTATATACTGTGTCCATAAGAGAGACTGAAAAATAGATGGATTCCTTAAGAGGTCAGGTTATATGGGAAGGAGGTCATTCTTGACCCAATTTTTAAAGGCAGTGTACAGTCTGGGAATGCTCAGAGAAGGAAGAGTCCCCATTCCTTTGTGCATATCTTAAAGAAATCATGAACCTGAAATAAGGTCCTACTTTATCACAGAAGGAGAACAGTTTCTCTCCTTAGCTCTTAACAACAAGGGCTGTTGAATTATTTGAGAGCTCCTTCCTTTCCTTCCTGGCAGCTGGGGCCACTCTGGCATTTCCTGTCAATGGCCCAAGGCCAGCAGTACCTGGAGTTGATTGTTCTTATATATTCAGATACAGAATCTCTAACTCTTCATCTACACCATCCTCCCTTACTCCCCAAGAATCATGAAAAAGATAGGAATTCCACCCATGTTTTGGATTCCACATGCTAGCTAGAAAAGAAGAGTATCTCAGCACTTGCATGGAGAAGAGGTACAAATCACAAATCCTCCGTTGAAATCTTTGAATATAGAGGGAGCATAAAGGTGTGCACAGGTATATGTGTGTGATAGGTCTGTAAAGCCAAGGGATTCTTATACCTCCAAATGTAGGTTGGTTCCGTCAAAGAAGGCATGTTGTTGTGCTAGAAGCATCTAATGAAGATTTTTCAAATATTGAATAATTAAGACTCAAGTAAAATATTCACATATAAAAATATGTGCATATAAATAGACACACAGTAATCTGGCATGGATAAGCACAAGAGTTAACCATTTGACAGATAAACACTTTTGATTTCAAATTGTTTTGATAGAAATCTTTGTAAAATATATGACACAAGTGTGAGCCTTAGTACAGAGAGGCTGACCAACCTGAAGCCATTTGCTGGTAATAAAAATCATCCTTCCAACCAGTTAATAGACAACTATTGAAGCTTCAGTAATGGCAGAGAACATGTGCTAACTTCAGGACATGCTTGCAACTTGTTTTCCTGACTAAACTTTGATATTTGTTTGATGCTTTATAAATTATCTTTCTCATAAATATGGGCTACAGAGTCCATGTTCATGATTTTTTGAACTGTGAACTGTAGCCTCTTTCACCAAAAGTAATCATCAACCTAGTGGCCAATCTAAGCTTGTCAAAAAAAAACTGTTTTATTCTTCATCAAAGTCAATACCATTCCTCATATTCAAGATCTGACCAATTTTCCAGGATAAATTAAAACACAATGTTCTTGTAGTTACTCTCAGAGTCCCAAATCAACTTCAACCAGCATTCTGTCTTCCTTGGACTAAGCTAATGCTTCCTCAGCATTGCAAAACCGTGACCTTCTAGAGTTCTGCTACAAAATATTTCTCAGTTACTCAACTGTCAAACTGAAGTTGCTTTATATTTGAGGATATTTTGCTTATAGGAGCCAGAGGGTTAGACAGGCCTTAAGCAAAATAAGAAAACTGATAAAGTTTGGTTACCTCACCTAATGGTTGTCTCCTTTCTCTCCTCTTTCCTGAGCCTCATGTCACATGCTCATCCTCATTCCAAAAGATCTGTAAATTAGATTTCACACTCTAAGGAGGAAATTTGTTGACCCAGTTTAAAGATCTTTGCATTTTGACAAATATCCCAACTTTAAATTAAAAGATCTTGATCCATTCATCAAGTGAATGAAATATGGTCATTTGTAGCAAGGTGGATGGACCTCGAGGGTGTCATGCTAAGCGAAATCAGTCAGGCAGAACCATATGTTTGCACTCATAGGTCTAACAGGAGAACAGGAGAAACCTAATGGAGGACAAGGAGGGGTGAAGAGGGAAAGAGAGTTGGGGAGAGAGAGGGACGCAAAACCTGAGAGACTATTGAATACTGAAAATTGAACAGAGGGTTGAGGGGGAGGGGGAGGGGGAAAAGAGGTGGTGGTAATGGAGGAGGGCACTTGTGGGGACGAGCACTGGGTGTTATATGGAAACCAATTTGACAATAAACTATTTAAAATAGATAGATAGATAGATAGATAGATAGATAGATAGATAGATAGATAGATAAAAGACTTATGAGTGGAGGGAAAAAAAAAGATCTTTGAGGCATGGAAAAGCTCCCAAGGCATTTGGAGAGAATTTGAAAGGAGGAAAGGGGCCTTTCCATAGGCCCTGGAGCTGCAGAGCATGGGGGGTCTTTTATTCTGCCTACATCCCAGGCTGCAAGATAAAGGTGCTGTGAGCACTGGGACAGAGCTGAGTTCTGACGCACGCCCTGGCATGTCCAGGTAGTGCTAAAGAGAGACCTATATCTGTCCTTCCTTTGTTCTGTGTGCCACCCTCTCACTGAGGCAAGCCCTCAACGTCTCAGGCAGTACCTCATCACTGCCTCCTTAGCTTGTGGGGCTCTGAGAGTGGAACAGTCAGGATGGACTAAGTGGCTTTGCAGTCCACTAAGCTTCACAGTGGGAACGGCTGTCCACCTTGTGTCCATTGTGCTATTTGCCCCACACCCTCATCAGCAAATCCATTCATTATTAAACAAACATTTCCTGCTTCCCTGCGTATGTACTTAAATGCTGGGCACTTAGTGAACAAAGAGACAAAAATCTTACCCTGAAGGAGCCTACATTTTATTATCCAAGAGAGATAATTTTAAAAGATGCACAAATGAAATAGGGAATATAGAGAAAGGGAAGGGAGTTAGAAGGTGGGTGTGAATAGCGCTGTGATTTCAGCTGGGCTGGTCAGGAGTGAAAGACTTAAAGGAAGTGATAATAATTGCCACCAGTCACCAGGCACTGAGCTGAGCACCTTCCATACTGCTCACTGGATCTCAGGATAACCAAGGGAGGCAGTCAGTATTGCTGTGCCCATTTTACAGATAAGGTAGGCAGTATTCAGGGAGTGTAAATACATTGTCCTGGACACACAGAAAGAAGTGAAAGCAGGATCCAAATCCCTGAATCTTCACCACTGTGCTTAACCACAGTGAGCACAGCCACTCAAGGCCGTCTGGCCGCCTTAGGATACACTGTCACCGTCAACCTCTTCCCCTCAACACATACGTGCTTTTCATCTATAATATGCTGGTTTTTCACTTTTTATCTAAGACTTTAATTTTGTTTCATGTGTGTATGTTCTCACTATTAAATGTTTAGAGGACTGAAAAAACACAGACGACCAGCCCCAGGTATTACTGGGGCCAGTGAAAGCACAGCATGGTAATCAGTGTGCATAGTGCTGACCTAGAGTTCACCATGAAATGTCAGAATACATTTAATCGCCCTGTTTAAAACGGGACAGAGTAGAATAGCGTATTTTTAAAAGATCTTCTACTAAAATGTCTATCGTATACAGGATTTGCTTTAACTGGCACATAACTGCTTACATAAAAAATTCCCTTATCTAAAATACTGAAATAAGGTATCATTTTGTGTGACGATAGAACTTGTATCTGAACCTTTGGGTATATGCATATGCAAATATGTATGTGTATAGTTTTTCTATCTCACTTCAAAATAAAATTTTATAGACAATTAGAAAGCCCAATCTTTATTTAAAATGTTGGGATTAAACTTATTTTCTTTTTAAGAGCACATTTGCTTTCTAATAATGTGGATCAACGTATTTTCTTTGCAAGAAAGTAGTAAATTTTTAGTGAAGATAGAGCATGAAAGATTCTACTTCATTGGCTACACTAGCATTCTTTCTACAAAAACACTTTGACTGGAAAGCCTCTCCTCTCTGTTTCCTCTTATACCTATGTGATAGTATCAGTATCAGTTTTATAAGTTGATACATTTTAGATCAATTTTGTATACATATGATTCCAACCTATTTTTGAAATAACTCAAAAAGGTCCAGGAGGACCCAAACTCCTGAACATGCCTTGCTCTCTTCTAACCCATGTCTAAAATTTTGCTGGTATTTGAGTCACTCTCTTAATTGAAACCTTGTCCTCTGCTGCAAAAGTTTATAAAATGTATGCACTCCTGGGAGAGGTGGCACATCGCCTGCTGCTTTAACAGGAAAGCACGCATCAGTTCATCTTCTTCTACAGAAAAGATTGTGACAATAGATTGTCCCTGTACAAATGGAAAGCCAAGGTCTGAAACAAGGCGATATTAGAAGCTTTTGAAGGTTCAGTAGCCCACAAGGGTGGGAGAGATCTTGAAGCCCTCAAGAGTCACTAGGAGTAGACCAGGTCATCCACTCTGACTTAACCTTCTCCAGGTTGACCAAGGGAACATCCAACCTGACCTTCTTCCCTACCCTTTCTGGCATAGCTTTAGCCTGCTTTGCAGGCTGGATGCACAACGCTACCATTTTTCTGCCAGTTCTCCATACCAGAGTAGCAGCCAGTACTCATTGAGTTCTCACTCTAGACAGTGTACCTTATAAGCATTATAATCCTCCTGAGTTCTTTCCAAAGCTCTCTGTGGTATCATAATCCCTATTTTACCGAAGAGAAAATGGAGAGCCAAGTTCTCACCATTAGTAAATGACAGAGGTGAAATCCAGACTCAGGTCTAAAGGGCTTGAGGCTTTAGGACATCCTTAACACTGTCTCTCAGATGGTCTTATTTAAAAAGTTTTAAGTGTTTGTTTGTTTGTTTATTTATTTATTTATTTATTTTGAAAGAGAAAGAGATATAAAGAGCAAGCAGGGGAGGGGCAGAGAGAAAGGGAGACAGAATCCCAAGCAGAATCCACCATCAACATGAAGCCAGATGCGGGGTTCAAACCCACAAACTGTGGGATCATGACCTGAACTGAAATCAAGAGTTGGTCACTTAACCAACTGAGCCACCGGGGGGCCCCTCTCAGATGATCTTAATTCATTCAAGTTTGCCTACTTAAGGCAATTCAGTCTTTTATCATTTGCCTTGTTAATGAAACCAGAAATATTATGCACATTAAATGCTTTGCTGTGCTACAGTGGTACTTTCATTGATCCAAGCATTACATGAGGACACATGACACTGAGTTGAAGATTTCCATGCCTACTTCTTTTCATTGTTTTGTTATATGCCAAGCTGTCAGGACTTCCACTGACATAAGTTGCTACTTTATTTACTTGATTTTGTATAATTTCTTAAGATACTGGAAGTCAAAGAATCATGCTCTTAAAATGTGTGTAAATTGAAAGTTAAGAGACACTGAATCAAGTCCTCAGGCTTTGCCGTAAATATATATGAGGTTTGTAGCATCCTTTTTAACTCACAGTGTTTTAGTTTTATTATTTTAAATTTAGAATCACAAACTTTCAAGGTAAAAATTACTTTTAAAATATTATCTATTTTTTCATATTGGCCATTTTAGCAGTTGTGAAATCCTATCTCAATGTGGTTTTCATTTGCGTTTCCCTAATGTTTACTGAGGATAAGCATCTTTTTAAACCTCTGATAGTCATTGTAGATCTTTTATGGAGAAATGGCTATTTAAGTCCTTTGTCCACTTTCCTCATCTGGATACTGTACCACTAATTGAAAGGCCTCAGGGAACATTAGGTCTTTGGCAAGTATATGCCATGACTAGAGCATGAAGCATTTCTGGCCAAAAAAGTCATTCTTAGTCTTTTCTCGTTTAACTTCTAGCAAGTCAGTTCATCTACATTCCAGTTGTGCAGTTTTGTTTTGTTTTGTTTTGTTTTTTAACGTGAGGTTAGCCTTGCATATTTTTTATTAAAATTTACGTTGTTTGTTCTGCATCCATCTCTATATGGAGAACTTTTTCCACCCAGTAGCTGGCCATTCCAGCTTCCTAATAATTATAATGGTTGTATAATTGTTCCTTCTATGACTTCATATAAAATAAAGCTGCTGATCATGTCAAGGGCAGAGTCCTATGGAACTCTGCTAGAGACTTTTCTCCATCTTCTTTATAGTGGTTCATTAACGTATACCCTTGAGGTCAGTTATTTACTCAGATACATGTTCATTCAACCAAATGTGAGAACTCCACCTGTTTTCATTTACTTTCTATTACTCATTTTATTTTATTATCATCTTTATTATCACAGTTAGTTAGTTAGTTAGTTAGTTAGTAAGGACAGTAGAGTAGGAAGATGAATACAGCTCAGGAGTTGACCTGCCTAGTTTGAATCTGACTCTGTCACTAACTTGAGCGAATTAATGAATCCCTTTGAGTCATAGTTATCACAGTTGTAAATTAGAGATAACAGTAGGACTTACCTCTTTAAAGCAATGTTTAGAGAATTAAATGAATCTGTGTAAAAAAAAAAAAAAACAAACAACCTAGTTCAGTGTGTGCTGCATAGTAGACCCTCAAGAATTAGCCGGAGTGACAATTATGATGATAATGATACAAATAAATCACCTAACTGCCAGTTTACAGTACTTGTGACATGAATCCTAGTGGGGTATTTAGGAAGTAGCATTCATTGAGGACCTACTGTGTGCCAGGAGCTTACATATGTAATTTCTGTTAATTTTCACCCCGAAAATGAAGGAGATATCCTGTGTACAGAATTCATTTTACATATAGGAAAACTGAGGCTCATAGAGATGAAGTGAATAAGGCAAGGCCCATATAGTTTTAAGATGACATACCAGGATTCTAAAGGAATTCTTTAGAGTACAAAGCCCTCCCCATCATCCTTTCTCCTTCCTGTTTCTCCGCATTGAATGTGTGACTTCAGATAATGAAGGTCAAGGTTCTTGAGGGAAAGCAGAAGATCATGCCACTTCCAGCCTGTCCTGAGCATCAGGCCAGGTTCTTATCAGGAAGCAGCAGGGATTGGGTGGGCAGACATTCACTATAAAACAATAGTGTGCTCAAAAGAATTGAAAGCAGGGACTTGAACAAATATTTCTGTACCAGTGTTTGTAGCAGCATTATTTACCAAAAGCTGGAAGCAACCCACATGTTTGTTGACTGATAATCAGATAAACAAAATGTTGTCTATATATACAGTAGAATATTTTTCAGCCTTAAAAAGGAATGAAGTTCTGACATGTGTTATAACATGGACAAACTTGAGGGTGTTATGCTATAGAAACTAAGCCAGACACAAAAGGACAAAAACTCCACTAACAGGAATTTCTAAGAGTCAAACTTACAGAAACAGAAAGCAGAATGGTGGTTGATGGGCTGGGTAGAGCAGGGAGTGGGGAGTTGTTGTTCAGGGGGGATGGTTTCAGCTGGGGTTAATGAAAAGTGCTGGAGATGGGCAGATGGTACAAGAATGTGCACATACTTAATACCACAGAACTATACATCCTAAAATGGCTAAAATTCTGTGTTACGTATATTTTACCACAATAAAAAATATATTTAAAGAGTCAAAAAGTAGTGTAGTGACACTTATTAGACACTAAGTTCATCTCATTCAATCCTCAAAATAATTTCAAGAAATAGGTCTTATTATTGCTCTCAATTTTGAGATGAGGGCCCTGAGGGAGAAAGAGGTCCAGAAACCTACCTCTGTTCACACAGCGAGTAAGGGCTGGAGTCAGGATTTGAACCCAGTCTGGCTTCTGAGATTATGCTCTTACCCGCTAAAATTAGCAAAGCAAACTAGAGCTCCAGCTTTAAGCAGTAGAGGCACTGCCAGAGCCCAGAGCCGGGGCTGAGGTCCCCCGCGGGGCATCTGCTGCCCAGCTTGTGAACACCTGAACCAGCAGAGGATGAGCTGGCTGACCCACAGGCCTTGAAGCCAGCACACTTCTCTGAGAGGTGGAGTTTAGAGTTTATCTCCAGTTCTGAACGTCTTCCCAGAGCCTCATAAATATCCCAGACGTGGGAGACCCAGCTGGGGTCCATCATCAAGAAGTCCGTGTGGGTGAAATGCCACTTCCTTGGCTTCTGCTGTTTTTTTGGCACCAAAGAACTTGGGAGGTATCCTGCTGGTGGCTGATTTTTGTTTTTTCTTTTCCTTTCATTATTCTGTTCGATGGGGCTGAAGGGGAGGAGAGGAAGAATATATATTATGATGGAACTTTTTTTTTCCATTTGCATCTATTTTTCTCCTACTTTTTCAGATTTTTCTTCTATTTGCTGCCACCCACACACTCCCAACCACACAGGAAGACAACTGGTGAGCTTACATTTAGAGTTAAAAGGGGTCTGATTATGCTACTACTCCTGCAGAGGAATTTGCAAATGAGAAGGGTAAGAGCCAAGTGACAAAGCCACCCCATCAACATCCTCTTCATTCTTTTTTTCCTGCTCATACTCATCAGTTTGCTGTAATCCCAAAGGTCATGCGGAACTGAGGCAGTCGACTGTCATTGTTTCCATTCATGGCCATATTACAGTCCACTATAATTTGTGCTGGAAGAAGCTTGTAACCTAGCAGAAGTTGAAGTATGGAAGCTTAGGGTAAAAAATTTTTTAATGTCATACTATTTGAAACAAACTTACCAAAAAGTTGCAAGAATAGTACAGGGAGGTTTTATATACTCTTCATCTAAGCTACCCATCAAGCCAATCACACCAGTCAAGCTCTGAAGATGTCCTTTATGACAAAAGGATACCGAGTTATACCCAGTTGTCATATCTCTCTAGCTTTCTTCCATCTGGAATGGTCTTTCAGTTTGTTCTCAAGTCTCATGCTCTTTACCTTTTTGAAGATTTCAAGGCAGTCATTTTGTGGAATGTCCCTTAAATGGGGTTGGTTGCATCCATCCTCATGATTAGACCCATGTTATGCATTCTGGGCAGGAAACCCCAGGATTAAAGCTGTCCTGCATGTTGGCACTCCTCAGGTGGCATGTAGTGTCAGTTTGTTCCAGTCATGTTGGTACTGTGGTCACTTAATTAAGATGGCATCTTCCAGGTTTCCCCACAAAGTTATGTTTTTCTTCTTGTGTAGATATTTTGAGGTAATGTAAAGATCTCTTTCATGGTCCCATTTAGTCCACTGATTTTAGCCTCCACTGATGTTTCTTTTTTGCCTGAGTTGTTACTATCATGATTGACAAATGGTGATTTCCTAATTCTTTCATTCTTTCTACATTTTTTAATTGGTATTCTCCTCTAACAAAGAGCTTTAATTTTTCCTCATGTTTTCATTCATTTGTCTATGTATATCAACATTGACTCATGGATTTCTATTTCATTCAGTGGGCCATAATCCATTCCTATCATATTTTATATTGATGTTCAGCTTTGTCCTGGATTTGGCCAGCAGGAATTCCTTCGGTCTGGCTCCTGAGTCCTTTTCATCTAGATGTGTCATTCTTAGAGCCCTTTATTGAATTATACTTTCTCTGCCCCAGCCCTGGAGCCAGCCATTCCTCCAAGGATGCCTGGTTCTTTTTAGTGGATGATGGCAGCTGGAAACTGAGATCTGGGTGCTGGTTGTGTTCAAACCTACTAGAATGTTGCTGCCTTGAAGACTACTCAATGACAAGGCTTATTTCCTGCTTCCTACACATGTTTACTCAAATTTCATCTTCATGGGCCTTCCCCACTACCCTACTTAAAATGGCAACCCTTGACACCATTCTTAGCCAGAGTCTATCCATCATTCTTACACAAGTTTTTCCCTATCACTTATTAGTATAAGTATTTTTATGTATTTACTTTATTAACCCCTTCCCCAAATATTGGCTTAATGAAGGTAAGCACAATGCTAGGTGACCAAAACAAATGAAAATCCTTGTCCTCATTAATGAATGTGAACAATGTATAGGAATTACCTAGGAAAAAAAGTCAAAGCCAGAGAAACCAGATGAGCCCACATCAGGCAAGCCTGTGTAGTTCAGCAGAAGGATTTGGTACATTTCCATATAAGTACCGCAGGAAGCCTCTGCAGGGTTTTAAATTACAGGAGTGACCTAATCTGCCTTATGTTTTTCAAAGATCACATTGGTTACTTAATGGAGAAATAATTATATGGGGGCAAGACTTTTAGGAGAGATACTTATGTGGAGGTTGTTTCAGTGGTCCCAGAGAGAGATGTTTGCCTAGGGTGGTGGCAGTAAACATAACAGCAGAAGACTTAGGGGATATTTTGGAGACAGACTCCCTAAGACCACTGGTGATGGATTAGGGAAGAAGGAAGGTGGATGGGTGAGGAAGAAGGAACTGTCAGTAATGATCCTCAAGGTATAGTTTCAAGAAGAAGATCTCTCTGGCTTCAAAGCCTGTCATCATAACTGCCTTGACATCCCCAGATGTATATAAGAGAATAAGGTTTAGCAGGTGAATATTTGGGTCAAGAGTTGCTTTATAAAATCTGTCCATACATCCTTACCTACCAGGGAGCCAAGCCCCCTCTAGTCAAAGAAGTGCTGATCTAGGCCCTTAACACCTATTACAGAGGACTATAGTCCCTTTGGAGGTCTTAGAAGAGAGCCAGGAGCTGGCAAAGGAACCCCTATGAAAACCCAAGAATGAGGACTCACATTCCAGCTTTCTTACCCAACACCCCCTCCTTTCCTTTCCTCCCGCAAAAGTGTTTCTCTTTGTAATTGTCTATAAAAGATTATTGTCTGCATTTTATTTAATTATTCTGTATGAAGTAATTATGAGAGAATAATCAGCCAGTTCGCCGATAATAGACGTTTCATAAAAGAACACAAAAGACACTAATAAAGGCAGAGCCAGCCCTCATCGCTGTCATTATTAGTTTCTCTACATCTTTAATTTTCACACATTTTTATTGTTTGCCTGAAATTAATTGTCCATTTCTTTCCCCAATCAGGTTTATTGCAAGTGGGCCACTTCTAGATCGTTATACCATTGGTGCGTTTATCTGGTGAATGTCCCAATAGATCTTGTCAATATTGAAATATCTCTCTAGGAGGCCAGGAAGAAAGGAATCATACAATCATTGTCCGTTGGTTGTCTAAAGGATACCATTAGAATTCAGCCACTCCCCCTCACATCTTCCCCTTACTCAGCATACTCATTTTACAAACAAGGGATCTGAATCCTTGAGAGGAGCATGCAGACTATTTAATGGCTGTCCTGAGATCAGAACTTGGACCTCTTGCATAAATCTAGAACAGTGGAGCTGTAATAGGATTTAACTAATCTCAAGTGGAACTAAATTTCCTGTCATAGGTGTGAACCATTGATAGGATGGCATCTGGGGCTTCACCACCCCTGCATATACTTGTAGGATGGATCTTCCTTCAGCTCCTAGCTTCTAGAAAATTCTTGTTATAATTAAGACACTTCAGTATTCCTTAACAGGATGTATTAATCTCCTAGGGCTGCCATAAAAAATATCACAGACTAGATGGCATAAACAACAGGCATTTTTTCCCTCATAATTCTGGAAGTCCAAGTTCGAGGTGCTAGCTGATTTAGTTTCTGTGAGGCCTCTCTCCTTGGCTTACAGACAGCTGCCTTCTCTCTGTGTTGTCACATGGCCTTTCCCCTGTGTTGCATGGAAAGCTCTGGTGTTTCTTTCTCTTCCTATCAGATTAGTTCCCCAACCTTGTGACCTTATTTAACATTAATTATCTCTTTAAATGCCCTATCTCTAAATATAGTCATTAGGGGTTAGGACTTCAACATATGAGTGGGGTGGGGAAGAGAATTCAGTCTGTAACTGGATAATAATAATTCTTCATAGAATTATAAGGATGATTTAATTTTATCACAGAAGCTTTTTTTGTTTTTTAACTATTAAGCTAGTAATGGTAATAATTGCTTGGAAGTGACAATAGTACTCCATAACTTTGGGCCATGGACCAAGGGGTATCTCTTAAACCCTTAAAATGGGTTATTCCTGAGATCTCTGCATTGCTGCTCACTCCTCCTCATGTGAGCTGGCTAGAGAGCCTGTGCCAGGGTTGCTCCTGGGCACAGGAGCAGGTAGGAACTCACTGGACACACCATAGCCTAGTTCATGGCCTTGGCATTATTCACCCTGCATGCTGGGTAAAGATGATGCTTTATCTGTCCTCCTTTGTATCCCCAGTGTCAGAAAGAGTCAGAGATGATGGGTGGATGGATGGATGGGTGGATGCTTTATATGAGTCAGATTTGATCCCCAAATTCCTCTGCTTATAATGCTTTAGTAGCTTCCCAACATCCAGAGGGTCAAGGCTGTTAAGGACTTCCATTATCCAGCCAAATTCACCCCTCCAAGTTCAGCACTTCTCACTTTGGCACCAGCCCCCTTTTCCTTCTATCTCTGTCCATGCTTTTTGCAGTTTTCTGCATACCTGAAGCCCGACCATACATCTGCATCTTTGTTCATTCTGGTCATGCTGCCTGGAAGGACCCTTCCATTATCTGGCTAGCTCAGTTCAGGCATCAAGACATCTTCACTTCCTCCAAGTTTGGGAGGTTCTCATATTTTCTGGGCTCTTACTGCTTTTTATTCAAATCTCGAATTACATGCATCCATTAACTTGTCCGTCTCCTTCCATTAGATATGACACTGTTATCTGTATATCTCACTCTCTAGCACAATGCCTGGTACACAAGTGGTTAATTAGGCAAATGTATTATGATATTATTAATTTTCCATTATATAATAATAATACTAGATTCTAATCCATGAATCAGAAGCTGGTGCAGTACATAGATGTGTAAGAAAGTTTATGGTCTTGGCAGCTCAGAAAATATGGCCAACTCCTGAGTTCCCTCCTTTTCTTCCTTCTTCCCAAAAATGTGAGATGTCTCCCATATACAGCTTCATACCTTCTGGAATGGGAAGCTTTGTGGACAGTGGGAATGGTGCAGTAACTCCCAAATCTGTCTGAACCTCCTAGGAAACTTATGATTATATGTTACCAGACTATACCCCCTATTTCTAGAGAATGAATCCCCCCAGGAGAGACTCAAAGTGTCTCTGTGATCAACCAGGTGGTAACCACTGGTACAGAGGAAAGAATACCAAAGCTGAAGTTTTTACCTGGTCTGGCCACTGATGAGCTGGGCCTTCTTGGCAAGGTCATTCATTTATTTATTTTTATACCTTGGTTTCTATGCAGAAAGGGCACAACAGGATCAGTGTTTGTCAGTCTTATTTTCATAGCAATGGAACAAATCTTGAACAGAAGCCCAATACATAAAACAGAAAAAAAGGGCTTTAATGGTTGAGGATGGAGAGGACTTCCCACTTAGTTTCATTCTCATTTCCACCAGCACTATCCTGAGAAGCCCTCAAGACTCTTCTGTGTGGGACTTCCAGGACTCTCTAGCCTATAATTTGCAAAACCTTAGACCAGAAAATCTGTCTCTGCCAGTTGGCATTTTGTCACTCCATGGTAACAATATGCTTCCTTACCTGATAAGCCCTCAGGTCACTTTATAGAACAGTCTGGAAATTTGAAGAATATCCCCCAGGGCAGGAGAGCATTCTGAGGATGTGCAGGAACAGTTCTAGGAAAAAAGGGCTGAAAAACAGCTGAAACAGCTCTGGAGCTCTGAGATGCAAAAGGCAGAGGGAGGACATCACTGAGCAGAACACATCAGTAAGCTAAAGCCAGGAGAGGTACAGGTAGCAAAGAGTTGAAGTAGAAGAGTCCAGATAAATCCAAGACATCCAAGAAGAATTCCTGTACACCTCAATAAGAAATCAGAGAAAGGCGCCTGGATGGCTCAGTCAGTTAAACACCAACTTCAGCAGGTCATAAAACTAGTGTTTGTGAGTTTGAGCCTCACATTGGGCTCACTGCTGTCAGTGCAGAGCCTGCTTTGGATCCTCTGTCCCCCTCTCTCTTTCTCTGTCTGCGTGCTTTTTCTCTCTCCTCTCTCAAAAGTGAATAAACATTTACACACACACACACACACACACACACAAGAAATCAGAGATTGCTTATTGCTGAAACATCAGTCAGTATCAGGATTTGTCCCATCTAACTCTTCTACATGAAGGAAAATATAACCTAATAAATCCTTAGGATTCTTACAGTTCTGTTTCAGGACAGTGTCATATTCAAAGAAATAAAATTTAGCGACCAAAGCCAATTAAAAATATCTAATCTGTGCTGATATCTTTGAGGTCCAAATTATAACACATAGCAATACTTCTCTAAAATCCCCTTTTCTTGCCTCTCCAGTTCTTTTCCATCCCCACTGTTAGAGTCTTTTCATTCTAGAAGTTCCTCATTTTCCACTGTACTCTCTTGAGTCCACCCAACACCCAGATGAAAACCTCCTTGTCTGGCAAAGATTTTGACCAGGTTTGACCATGTATGTCTCTACCTCGTGCCTAACTCAGACTCATTCCTGAATGTCTTTCCTTTCATTTGAATCCACCTCATAATTTTAACCCAGTTACCCATTCAGTAGAGGTGCTTTGAATGCTATCTCTAGCAAGAGTTTTTTCTGGATGCTGAGCCTTGCTGTTGGACTCTGCCTGGTTTGGACCTGCCCCTTCCTCCCACCATGCACTACCCCTCATCTCCTCCTGTCCTAACTGCGCAGACCTTTGGAAGAAAACTACTAATAGATGAGACTTCCAAGAAGCAGACTCACCCACAACAATAGTTAGTTGCCTGATCTCAGTTTTTAAAATCCTGTATTCTTTCAGCTAGTGCAAGACGTAGACCCGGCCCTGGTGTACAACACTACTGTCCATTCAAACAACACATCACATACATCTGGTGGCATTGCAAAGGGGCAACTGCAAGCTCTAATCTGTGAGCCTCTGTAGAGGAACTCTGCTATGGAAACAAATCTTACCATTTTCACTCACATAATAAGCAATTTCAATTATGAACCTCCCCATGTTGCTTGCTTAATTATTACCTAGGTCAGGCTGAAATACATTTGGTGAAAATTGAGCTGCCTTTCTTTGAACCAAAGCACAAATGCTTTACTCTTCACTGTTAATATCATTGCTGGGGAAATCAAGCTGGCATATGTTTTCAGTAACCACCACTGAGATCATTTCTCTCTCTCTCTCTGGGGGTAATTCTGGGAAAGAAAAGCATTCAAAATATTATATTTGCCATCCCCTAGCACATTCATGTCATGTAGCACCTACAATTAATGAGTGGTACTTGTGAGGATGTGAGTCATTACAGCAAAGCATTTAATTCTATTCTTCTCTAACACACTGATTTAATCCACCCTGAGTTAAACCAGAGCTGTAACGCACCTTCCCTGAATAGAGCTCTATGAGATAACATGGTGTGTCCGAATGACAGTAATTTTGCACATGTACATAGCAGTTTCCAGGCTAGGATCTCCAAGAGTTTCTTCGTACATGGTAATTGATGGCACCTCTAAGCGTTACATTAAACATTTAATTGAACAGTTAAATGTGGATTAATGAGGCCATTAATTAATACAGTGGGGAAGTCTACAATTCTTATCTGTGAACCACAGAGAGGATTTCCCCACACCATGTATTTGAAACTCCATCAGGAAAATTCAAAATTGTGCAGCTATTGGCAGTGGGGAAGAAAAAATGCAGTGAAAGTAGAAATAGCATAAGGCTGGCAGAGGAAGATCCTGAATTTGGAGGCATGAGTTCAAGACCAGGCTTTGCTACCAACTGGTTCTATGACTGTGTAATTCACTTAACCCCTCTAGGACTGGATTCCTAATCTGAAAATTAGAGATGTACAATATTATCCCTATGATTTATTTTACTTAACCAATGCTCTGAGTCTATGAATTTAAACAAATGGATTCTGGGAGTGGTTTAGTTGCTCAGCTTCAAGTATCTCTTGACTCCTGTACCCCAAACATGTGGCTCAGAGCTCTAGGCCCTCCAGTTACACCCCTCCACGGGCAAGTGAAAGAGCACTGACTTGGATTCACAAGACCCACTTCCATTCTGCCACCAGAGGTGTGATTTCAGAAGTCAACAAATGCATCTGGTTCTCTGCCCCTCACTCCCAAAATGATCAACTTCAGGAAGTTGTTGTAAGGACTAAATGAGATATTTTATATGAGAACTAAAAAGTATAATATGTACGTGAGCTACTATTTTTATTTTTCCCATCATTACCAGGGCCACTGACAGCTGGTTATGGGAGTGATGTCAGGACCTGTGGCTACTCCCTCATCTTTCTACTTTCCTTCTCTTCTTCTCCTACCTTAATGCTCATTCTTGACTTTTTATTTTTCTGAATATAGAGTAGACTGTTTATCATCAAGCCTTTTGGTACCTATGATTCTAAACTCAACAAACAATTATTTTTTAAGTTAATTTATTTATTTTTGATGATGGGGAGGGGCAGAGAGAAAGGGAGAGCAAGAATCCCAAGCGGGTGTCACACAGAAGCCTGACACAGGGCTCAATCCCATGAACCATGACACCATGACCTATGCCAAGATCGAGTCAGACACCCAACCAACTGAGCCACCTAGGTTCCCCCCAACAAACTATTATTAAACTCCTTTTATGACTAAAGTAGTGAAATGAAACAGAAAGAAAATTCTAAAGTTTTATATGGTGGTGTTGCCTCTTTCAAAGTAAACACGACCCATTGAGCCTCAAGACAAGCCTTCCTTTCATCCACTCCTTTTTTTTGGAAGAGCATTTTCAGGACTTTTCTTAGAAGGAAATGAAGAAGCAAAAGGGTTAAGTCAATAATTGTTTGTACTTCCAATCCCCACTCCACAGATCCACACGAGCAGTATATTCTAGAGAAGTTATTTAACTTTAAGTGAACTTTATGAACTTTCATGGTGAGGTTGTTTGGGATGGTCTTTATATGAATCTATGAGGCACATTATCCAAAGATTCAATTATGTTCCATAGCACTTTATTACTAAATACACTTTATTACCTCCTATAAAATATATGAATTCTTAACCAAATGTTTAACCAAAATGTTTTATTTTGCTGTATTAAATAGGAAATCTTATTAATTCATTCATTCAAAAAATGTTTGTTGGACATTTACTGTATGCCAGGTAATTGCTGAAGAATATACTTATATATATAAATATATTTCTTTCTATATATTATATAGACATTTGATCCATCTTTGCAGATTTCATATTGAAAATTCATCTATATGCTAAAATTTATTTGTAACCCCAAAGCAATACTCATACTGTTTTCAGAGTCATTCAAGGACATGTACAGAATGGTGAAAACTTTGAGGTGTGTGACTCACACATTCTCAGCTCAAATAGGAAGACACTCTGCCTTCTTGTTTCAGCTGTCATACAACATACAAGTGTCTTTCTGTGGTTTATTTAATGCCACACAGGGTTTTTTTTGCATTTTTATGCTTTTTATTTGTGATTTTCCTGTTTAAAATGGCCTCTAGCACAGTACTAAGGTCCTGTCTAGTATTCCTAAAGTTTAAAAAGGCTGTGGTGTGCCTTACAGGAAAAGTATGTGTGTTAGATAAGCTTCATTCAGCATGAATTATACATATTTAAGGTATATATGATATATTTTCATGAGAGATATCATTCTGCTGGCCATGACTTAAATGTTAGTGAATTAACAATATATATTATATAAGGTATCCTTAAACAGAAACACACATAAAGCAAGATTATGTATTGATTGGTTGACAAAAATGTGACCAAAGACTCTCAGGAACATAACCCTGTATTTCTCATAGGAGCAAAGGCTCGGGATTTCCTAAATCAGTGTTAGAAGCAACTTTCTAGAACATAATTCCCACAAATCCTGAGAATTGACTATATAATATACACATACATATTTGTGTAATTGACTTAAGTACTAGATGATGACTATAGAGAAGTATAATTAGCAAACTTAATACAGTACTTTTCTGTTTAACCTGTTAATCTCACCCAAAGCTGTTAATTTAAATGACCATTCATGCTTTTATTAGGATAAATGAAAAACAGTCAGAGGAATCTTAAGAATCAAAATAGCCTTCAAAACCAAATGTCACTGTGTTAAGAGATCTGATCCAGCCAAAGATGGTTTAATGTAGTGTAAGCCAAGTTTGAGTCTCTCTATAACACACATTCAGTTCCTCACACCCACAATGCAAATCATGTCGTCTCTGTTCTCGCACAGATCATCTGTCCACTCTGCAGCAAGTATTCACCCAAGCTGCACTAGGTATTGGTTAGCAGAGATGACAGGTCTTCATCTTATATATGCCACAATGTGAGAGGCTGATAGGGAGTTAAGGGAAGACTGCTGAGGGGAACTCAGTGGAAGGTGGAAGGTAAATGTCAGTAAAGACTGCCCTGAGGGTAAGATACTTGAACTGAGAGATAAGGACCAGTGAGCATGGTGACCTGGCTGGGATCCCCTGGTGCAAGATTCCACAGCACCTGCTCTGTGTGAAGCACCAGAGCAGATATCATGGGCTGCCCCTGCAAAGGCCAGTTTCTCAAGAAAGCTTTCCCCGGAGACATATTCCCCTCCCTGCATGCATGCAATTCCAAACAAGGCTAGATCTGGAGCCTCCCATAGGACTCCTTTCTTTTTCATCTTGGCGCTTACTTGATTAGCATCTGTCTCCACAAATAGAGCATGTGCCCCTGAAAGCAAGGGCCAGGTATTTTTGTTGTTGTTGTTGTTTGCCATTGCATCTCCTGCCGTAAGCACCACCTGGCACAAACTGCTGAACAGCTGAATGAAGATTGCAGAGTAAGGCCGCAGTCTTATCCCTGGGGTCACAGCTTTGCTAGGAGGCTTGGCAAATCAAAATATTGGGGAGATTTTTCCCACGTGGAACAATGTTTTATCCTGGGAAATAAATGTACATCCCATAGGTATTTTTATTATCATGTTCTCAGCTTTTTATTGCCTAATTCTGTGACCTCATAATGGGTAAATTACTAGTCACTGGAACTGAAAAGAGAAAACAGAAAGGTTTAGGCCCTCTAACGTACATTTTTAAATGCAATCTTTGGTCTTAGCAGCTTGGCCTGTGTTCTCAGTTCAGAGTGGCAGGGGTTCACATATTTACTTTTATAATCACTTGATTTGATATAATCACCAGATTTGAGCTTAAGGATCAGCCCAGAATCCCATACCTAAAGAATTATTTGCTTGTCTTCAGTCCCCTTAAATGTCCTTACAATGAGAACCCCAAATCTCTGGGTGTGCAAAGTAAGATAAAGCACATCCAAGCGGGACAAAAGTCAAAGGGTGCATCACAGGTGCTGATCATGGTCAGGATAACCAAAATGGCCAACCCCAAGATGGTAGAAGAATGCTGTGAGGTATCTGAACCAGGAGGCCTTGCCCTTCTGTTTCTCACTTCTTTGTTGTGGGGCTCTTAAATTCAACTGTTCTGGTGGCTAGACCCATAGTGGAAAAGATAAGCAGAGTAGTCCGGTAGAACCGTGATAAGCCTGATAAGCCCTGTCTGGAGGGCAGCTGCTACTCAGCTCCATGCAAAACTTTGGGACCAGTATTGCCACATTTTCTGATTTTTTAAATAAAAGGCAGAACTCTGACATTCTATCTTCATCTTGTCAGTTTTGTTGTTGTTATTGTTCTTCTGAAGTGCCTTTTATTGATCATTAGGGAGAAGATAAAGATAAACGGAATCATGTGCCCATCTAAAGGAGCTGAAGATCCAGAAGGAGAGCTAAAGTTCATGTATATAAAGATCATTATACACAGTAGCTTATGTTATCTAATGTTATCTGGAGAAAGAGTGTTGGAAAGTTTTATTAGGCAATTTTGTTGAGAATCTCCTCTCTGTAGTAACAAGTTTACAGTAACAAGTTTACTGTTTCTGCTCCCAGAAAAGGAACCCTTTTCTGGCAATAGGGTCTCTTTGCTGAGCTTGTTGAGTTGTAGAATTGCTTACAGAATTGTGTTGCAATGTGGTAAGAAGGCTACTGAAGCTGGTTGCATCACATACATACCTGAATTAAAATATAGTCAAACAACTGTACTGTGCCAGCATTCTTCAGCTTCCTTTCCTTTTTTCATTTCTCATATAGACTCAGATCTAAGTTCCTGACTTCCAGTAAGGCATTCTTTCCTCTCTTTGCTTATAGAAAAGGAGCAACCAGAACTTTAAGGTAATGGCAACATTTCAGATTCAGAATTCCAGTGCTTTTCTAAAACATGATTGCTTTGTCTTCAACTTTGTTGTTCAGCAAGATAATCAGACTTTCCCTGTTTCTGCCAATGCCAAGCCATAGTAGTTAATATGCAGGGTTCTGGAGCAATCGTTCTTGATCCCAGTCTCTTTACTTCTTATATTAGCAGTGTGACTTTGACCAAGGTGGTAACCTGATGCCTAAGCAATAATTTTCTCATCTCCATATGAAGTAATAATAGTACCTATTTCTGGATTGTTTTACAAGGATCAAATGAGATCATATGTAATTTTACATGGGTAAAAAACTCTATAGGTATCCCCACAGACTTTGGTAAGAGAGAAGATCATGTGTAGGTCTATATGTGAAACACAGAGATCTGCACCTGGCATTTAAAAACGTGCGCAGTTCATGGCATCTGGCCCGGTTGGTTGAGCTGCCAACTTTGGCTAGGGTCATGATCTCATGGTTCAGTTGATGAGTTTGAGCCCCACATCAGGCTCACTGCTGTCAGTTCAGAGCCTGCTCTGGATTTTCTGTACCTCCTCTCTCTCTCTGCCCCTCTCCCACTCACACTCTCTCTCTCTCTCTCTCTCTCTCTCTCAAAAATAAATGAACATTTTTAAAATGCTCAGTTAAAGAGAGCCTGTATTACCAAACAGGAGCATAAATACTTCTTTACTACGGAGTATTGTGAGAATAAGGGTACATCTACATAATTTCTAATGTACTGCAAATGCAGCAAGTCAATCTAGGCAAAGCCACATTTAGTATCTTATAGGTGGTGGATGAGTTCTGGCCTGGCCAGTGGAGAAATGTGCCCGACCAGGCCCAGCACTCAGTGTGCAGCACTGCAGGCCTGAGCTGAGGTGCAGTGCCTGTAGTCCAAGCCCCTGTGCCACTAGTTAGAAAGTGGCCCTGGTTAAATAATCAACAATGGCACAGAGCTTTCCAAGTTTTTTGGAATCCTAGACTAAATGACTGTGGACAGAGGAATCTTTGAAGAGAATCCAACAAGGTAAAAGGAAGGAAATTCCTTCTTCTCTCTTTGTCTCCTCACTCTTTTCTTTCTTCCTACCAATCCATCCATGTATATAATGAGGAGTGCATCAGAACATTTAGACACACGAGCAATTCACTTTTCCAGAGGAAAGTGTATTCTCTGCAGACTTACATAATTGCATCAGTTCCTCAAAGATGCAGTGGGCCTTTCCACATGTCTTGCACTGTGCTGGGCATTGAAGATACAATAATTGGGAAATATAGTCCCTATCCTTAAGGGTCTCATGGTCTTAGAAACAAGGTTATCTTTTTTAAATTTTTTCATGTTTTTTATTTATTTTTGAGAGACAGAGACAGCATGAGCAGGGGAGGGTCAGAGAGAGAGGGAAACACAGAATCTGAAGGAGGCTCCAGGCTCTGAGCTAGCTGTCAGCACAGAGCCCGACACGGGGCTCGAACCCACAAACCATGAGATCATGACCTGAGCTGAAGCAGGATGCTTAACTGACTGAGACACCCAGGCGCCCCAACAAAGTTATCTTTGTAAAGCTCCAGTCATCCTTTTTTTCCTTCTATGATTCTTCCCATCCTGAGTGCCCAGTGTGTTAACTTGTTCTCAGCAAATGCTCTGATCAGTTTCTTTGTATGAACATCTGCCTGGCTACGTTGCACTCAAGCCTGTACTTCTAACCTCTTCAGATCACAAGGGGGCCTGCTTTTTAAAAGGAGAGGATACATCTTAAACCAAAAAGATTATCTCAACTGAGAAATTTTTAGGCATTCTTAAAAGAGTAAGTGGAACAAATTTTGATAAATTGGGTATGTATTTGATGACCAAGTGAGTAAGCCAGCTATGTGGCTACCAAATATGTCTTGGTCAGGATCCTCCTTGGCCTACAGGGTAGGTTTAGAAGTCCCATACCCTGTAAGTATCCTTTATCACAGACTAGTGAAAAGACCTAAGCTTGGGCTCAGAACTAACGCCCAACGACAGCAGGTATGTTTCTGTCATCATTCTCTCCAATTTTCTGCAACTGAGCACTTCTGTGTTGTCCAAGCAAATGTGTGGTTTGTTGGACTCCTCAGAACGCTACAACATGTGAGTATATGCTGAGACTTGATCACATACTGAACATGCCCGTCACAGCTCTCTAATTGAGCCATCTCCACTGTTAGATGGCATAAGTCAAATATTAGTCTCGATTTAAATTAGACATTAACATACTAGACTTCTCTGTCATTCTGTATAACGTCAGAGCCAATGACTCTCATGTTCCCAAGTGTTAAAAAATTGCCACTTCAAAGGGTTCAACTCTTCCCCAATTTTTATTTAGAAAACTGATAATGGTTGAAATAAGCCACAGGGGGCCAAAGAGCCAGGTGGCTAGGGAGCTTATACCCGAGATGAGAAACCCTTGCTACCTGCTGGTTTAATAGGCTGCCCTTATTTCTAATGGGGCTTGAGTAGAGCTGAAATCGAGGCCGAGAGACCATATCAGAGCGATCTTAACATCGAACCACCTGACACTGGGTCTGTGGGGGATATTTCATCATTGTCTGCTTGACCTTTGGCCTCTTAGACTTACAGCCCATCATTTCTGGGAAGCAGCGACTAAAAAAGCCATTTGTTCCCCGTTAAATGTACCTGTCCTGATGCGCTGTCAACAGCTGTTTGCATTGCTAACTGTGCCAAGGGAAAACAATTGATGCCGGCAAACTCGAATTTCTAACCACCTCTTTTATTTTTGTCACTCCTGGTGCTAATGATGACCTATATTCTCTACCATAATGATTATCTTAAAAGTCTTTTTGGCTTTGAAGAGAGCGTTTGAGTCCTAAGTGCCTGTATTGTGAAAGAATATAATATGGAGAGGTCTATTATCTTAGAATTCATTTGCCCATTTTTTTTCTTTTTTTGAGGCAGCACTGTAAATTAAACCGCTTGAGTTGGCTTTGTAGGCTTCCTTTTTCTTTCCTTATTATTTTTTTTTTTTTGCATACACAGCAAGGATAACTACACCTCAGATTTATGAGCATTGTGAACAGGTTGCCATAGTAACCACTCTGGCTGCTCTACACCAAATAACCTTGTCATGTGAGCATTTATCACAGGAACATCAAGGACTGGATTGCACTGTACGCTCTTTGGCTAAACAGCAGGATTTTTCTGAATAATAATTGGTCGTGGCCTTTTATTCCACCAGTCAGAGTTAATCATCCTCGGAATCTGAAATTAACCATAATGCATTCAAGACGCAGAGTGCAGCCATTCAAAAATTCCTCTTTGGAGGAAGAAAACTTTCGAATGATCTTTACTCTTTGTTGTATATGACCATTGTTATTATTGTTATTGTCATTATTATTACTGGGAAGGCTTAAGGAGAAAAGAATGAGGATTTGGGAAAGGCACATAGAACTCATTACCATGATATAAGTTAAATGGGCATTTTAACTAGCCTATTATTTATGAGAAGTAAAAGATATTTTAAACTGCCATCAAAACCAATAGTTTTTTTTTTTCCTTCTCAAATTACCTTTACAGGACATTTGATCATTTGAATGGATTTTACTAGGTTAATTTATTTTCCATAAATTCATGTTTTACTACACACCCAGAAATTTGAATGTGCTTCTGATGTAGCATATTAGGAGGGAAAATGAATGGGGTGTAAAGGACCAGCGAGCTGTCTTCGTGCCTACACAGCATGCACGTGTATGCACACACACATGGGCGCTCGTGTGCATATACATGAGCCCACAGGATGGACCCCAGAAAGAAAATAATTACATCACAGGGATACAGCTGGCGCTCTGTCACAGGCAATTATGTTAGAGTGGGGGAGTGGGGGGTTAAAAAAAGTGTCAGGCTTGTTGTTATTCATCAGCAGAGAGGTTTTCTGATCCATGAAGAGCTGCCATGTAGAATTCTACTAGGAATGAGAACAAACTTCAGCAAATTCACCAAATTGTTGTTTTCTTGGGGACTTTAACACTTACCATTTTCAGTGATCCTTTCTCTTACCCCCCCTTGAAATTCCCTAGTCCTTAGAGTCTTATTTCTTACAGGTCATCTGTCACGGTTATTGTAATAATAATCTTCACACCTTAAGTGTGGCCTCTCCCAAGAATAGTTCTATAAAAAAATAAATATTGAATCTCAAGTGGAAGAATTTTTTAAATCAATAAAGAGTAGTGTTTTTAAAGAAGGGATTGAATGAGGAAAGAACATTTTAAAAATCTCCATCCAATTTGACCTTTAGTGTAGCCATATACTTTACCACCTTCTAAAACCTGCAGTCAGTTCAAACAAATGAAGTTAACTGATTGGATTTGGAGATGCAAAGTAGCTAAGTGGGCAGATTTTGAATCAAGTTATTCAGGGAAATGGCACTGCCCATCCCATATCAGATCCCTGCTCTTGTCTTTTTTGCAGCTCCCCCTTGAAAATAAACGTGTACATGGGGCAGGCAGTAAGCTGAGTTGGAAAAGAAAGACACAGAGCAATAGTGAGAACACAGTAATTCATTCATTCATCAATGAATTTAGTTCCTTGTAAATGCCAAAGATACTGATAGGTGCTGTGGGGGAAATGGCAAGGAATGAGATCTGATTCCCATCCTTTAGGGACTTATCAGTTTAAAGAGCAGATAAAATACATGCAGACCCTAGGTAGCACCTGCACTGTTGAATAGAAACCAGTTTCTTGTAAAAAAAAAAAAAAATAGCATAAAAGCCCAGAGATGGCAGAAGTCACTGGTATTGTCATGGGAGGGCTCTTGTGCCTTGTGGTGTTCGAACTTCTAGATTCTAATGATGTATGGAAGGCTGGTGATTGGAAAGAGAGCATTTCAGGGAGAAAAGATGGCAGGAGTGAAAGCAAGAGGTACAGAAGTATTTGGTGTACTCTAAGGCTGTTCAGCCTTTGTTGGGGCTCCAGATTCACATCCATGAGTGTGGGTAGACATAAGACTGGCAAATACTTTCAGGCTAGATTTGAAGTGTCGTTAGCCAAGTCCACTTTTAAGTGTCATGCTAACATTCTTGGACATTTATTTGGCGTCATTAGAGAGTCATTTCAGGTTTTAAGCAGAATATTGATCTGATTAAAGCTGTAGGAAAATTTAAATGAGACTGGGATGAGAAAGAGAAAGACATTCAGAAGTTATTTTATCACTTGGAAAGGTGGATTTACCCTAACCAAGTCCCTGATCAACTAACTTTCCTTCTTGTCTTATTTCTGGGTGGGTGGTGGGGGGTAGGAATTTCCTTTTTGATGATGGCTTTGAACTACTATATTAGCAGTGAGCAGAGAATCCCTCTGCATGCAAACCTCACATCCCTGGCTTAACAATTAGTTAGGAGAATAGTTAGGAAAATGCAACTGGTCGTAGTTGGACTGGTCAGGCTGAAGCACCAAAGACTCATCATTTGATTTCTCAAGTTTTAACAGGACTTATGAAGAAGAAACAAGTGATCAGTACAGATCAACACTCAGTAAGGTGTGACCAATCTGCCAATAATTGCTGTTGTTAGACCCAGGAGTGCTTTACTTAGATACTAAAAAAGGAATCATATTCATGCTACAAGGTAGAGAATCTTCACAGAATTGTGCCTGGAATGCAGGGTTCATGAAGCCCACCCTGACCTGGATGATCCCTGGGGCTCCTTATAGCTCCCTCTGACTCCATTAGTGGGGGTGACACCGATAGGTGAGCTTTAAAGTATGAATAGAAGGGTAAACAATTCTCTCTCTGGTATCTTTACTCTGCCTTGCTCTTGACCATCAAACTATTGAGCAAATCTGTTTTGTATTATGGTTCTGTCCCAGAAGCTGTTGAAAATGAAGTTCTTCTTTCTCCTTATTCATTTTATGAGATCCATGAGGACAAAAAGCAATGTGTCCTTTGAATTCTCAGTAGAGGTGGCATTCTTTTTGCTATTAGTTCTCAATATCAGGTTCTCCCTGGTTAGAAATAGCAGTTCTGTCTGGAAGATTGTTTGTTATCTATAACTGCATAACAAATTTCTCCAAAACATGATGGCTTAAACAACAATTTAATATCTATCATTGTTTCTGAGGATCATAAATTCAGGAATAGCTTGAATAAGGGTCTCACATGAGGCTTCAGTCAAATATCAGGGAAGGCTATTGTCATCTGAAGATTTGGCTAGGGCTAGAAAATATATTTCTGAGGTGGCTCACTCACAAGCTGGCAAGTAAGTTGGTGTTAGCTATTTTGGAGAGTCCTCACTTCTTCACTACCAGGGTCTCTCCCTGCTTGAGTGTGCTCATAACATGGTGGTTGGCTTCCCCCAGGGTAAGTAATATAAGATACCAAGCTCAAAGCCTAAGAACCAGTCTTGGATATCACAGTATCACTAATGATTCACTCTACTGGTTGTATAATATATTGTGTTTATTCTATTGTAATATATTCTGCTGTCACACAATAGGACAGCCTGATTGGATAAGGTAGGGAATTACACAGGTTTGAGCTCCAGGGACTATAGATCACTGGGAGGTTTCTTTAGAGGCCACCTGTCACAGAAGTGCTGTATCTTGTACCTCATAAGTAAATGTATGAGCTCTGGTATTAAGAAGTGAAACTGCCCTGTTTCTGATCAAAAACTCTGGGAAAATTTTTACCTGTGCTAAGATTGAGCAGTGCTCATTGAAGAATTGCTTTAATCTGACATAGTTTAGAATAATGGTCGATAATGGGTCAAAGTATTTTATTTTATTTTATTTTTAAAGTTTATTTATTTGTCTTTGAGAGAGAGAGAGCACAAGTTGGAGAGGGGCATAAAGAGAGGGGAAGAGAGAGAATCCCAAGCACTGACAGTACAGAGCCCAATGTGGGACTCAAACCTACGAGCCATGAGATCATGACCTTAGCTAAAGTCAGACACTTAACCAACTGAGCTACCCACGCCCCCCAGTGAATCAAAGTAGTTTAAACATACATTTAAAAAATAAACCTTTAATTGTAGCTTATGCTTATAAATATGCATTCATTTATCAATATTTTCATTTTCCTTTTTCATGAGAAAAATAATAATTTTCTTTGGAGAAAGGGCCTTCTAATTAAAGTTCTGCATCTTCTTTTCCCCAAAACCATTCCCAGAATACATAATTTACATAATCTAGTTTTGGTTTCTTTAAAGTAAAGCAAGAATCAAAAATGTATTTTCCAAGCAAATTCTGTGAGAACAGAATTTGTCAAGACCTTTATGATTTTTGGCTAATTTTTTAAAGCCGCTTCACCCACACTCAATTCAACATCATTTTTTAAAAAACCAACTTCCTATTTATTGACTTTTTCCAAAGCAATCAACTTGGACTTGGTTTTTATCAATGAAACAACTCTGTTTGGATTCATATTTCACATTTTCGCATAATTTCCAAATAAATTACATACTTACAAATACAACCAGCATAAAAGGGCTTGGGAACAAACATAATTGGTTCCAAGAAAGCATCCTGAATGACAGGTAGGAATAGAATGCACTGGGCTCCTGGAGAGGACTGTGCTAGCCCCAGAATTCATCAGAATGTTTTGATAGGATGGACGTTATGTGGTCATGTGTTAAAGCAATGTTCATGGTCAATATTTTTAAAATATGCATTGAAATGGCTGATCTTTGTGCTCCTTCCTCAAAAAAAGTCAAATTTGCAAATCAGTGAACTGGTCATATAGCTGATCAGATAATCATTGACTATCATTGAACCCACAGTGCTCTTCTTACCAAGCATGCAGGAGAAGCCTGGAGAAGACCTTGAGGATGGAAAGACAAATGTTTAAGATTTAATTATATTTGGCCCGAAACCTCAGGGTGACAATGTGGATCAGCTTCTAATCCAATGCTGAATGGCAATACATGGCAAAAAGTGTATTAGCATCAGTCTCAGCAGTCGGGGTAGTCTTTCTGGAGGAAAGGGTCTTGGTTTTGACCTTGAATAGGATATTAGACCTCCAATGGGACAGGAGGTTCTACTACAGAAGTGAGTGTGAGTGAAAACGATACGAATATTCATAGAATAGCAAAGGGAACATGGAAAAGAAAAGCTGAAAATGTGACCTCTTGGATGTATTTGAGGGTATTTGAAGACTATCAGACTGTCAAAAGGGCACCAGATAGATTCAAGTGGGAAGAAAAGCTGGAGCTAGGGTCAATATGCAGAAGCTATTAGAGTGATTTGGAAATAATGTGTGAGAGTGTCCCAACAAATGTAATTTGTGGGTACAGAGTTTTTGCTAGGAAAAATAACTGAATTTGGAAGCTATAAAACAAGGAAGTTGAGTAGAAGAAATACAAGATTGAGTCTAGAGAGATATGAGAAATAGTTGGTGCTACTGTCATACTGTGAAGATACGGGAAGGGTAAGGAAGTGAATGCAGATTTAGTCTGAGTAGGAGGGGAGAAGGGCAGTTCGAAGAAGAGTGGTAGGAGGTGGAGGACTGGACCCAAGGAGTAGATTCAGGAATCATCTACAGAGCAGCCTGTGAGAGACCCTAAAGTGGGTGGATCAGACCTCTGAGGAGGGTCTTGCAAGGAGAAAGAAAACCAATGACGTCTAAGCCTTGGCCAAAACCCTGCTTCATCCCCTTAGCCGGATCTTTTCATGGCCCAGAAAAGGTGGCTAAAGGTGCTACTGTTTAAGATCTTACAGCCCAAGCTTTCCCATTTCTCCATTCACCCCTTTTTGGGAGTTACATCTTCTCTGTTTCCTTTCTGGATCTCCATTTGGACAATAGCAATCAAACTTTATGTAAGCCTGTGCTTCGTTTCAGTCCACTTTTTATTTTTATGTGTAGACTCAGCCTGGCTCCCTCATCCTCTCATTTATTTCTACACTTTCTTTGTTCTCTCCTCCTAGCTTTTCTACTCATTCTGTTACCTAAAATCTCTCCCTGGCATGCCCTCCATTAGGACCCACACTCCATTGTGTCACAGATTGTTTAAATATCTTTATCACTTTCCCACTGGGAAAAACAGTAATTGATAGTATTTCCAATTATCTTCACTTTCTCTGTTGCATTTGGGGAAAAGATGATGGTTTCAAATAGCTCCTTATTTATTTTCCACTCAGGCTCATGTTGGATTCCAGCATTATCCTTACAGGGACCCAGACTTCCCACCATCTCATAATGTTTTATGAGCAGTTTTACAATCCAGACACTGCATTATCATGTCCTTCTGAAGGATGGTTATGTGAATTGTCAGGAAACAGGAGCCAAAAGACGGGGTAATCGGACACTGCTTGACAATTCAGAATTTGCCCTGATGAGAGCCCTTTGCTCTGAAGCTCCTGTGTGGGAGAACCACTGCAGTAGAGCCAAGTGACCACTAATTTTTAAAATGCTCTCATATTCAAAAACAGTATGCATAAGCTGAGAGACTACAGTGGAAGCTGACATAGAATGGTTCCTTAGTGAGCATCTAGACTATCCTACCCATTTTATGGATGAAGAGACTGGAGCTCAGATATGGGATGTGATCAGCCAGGGCACACATATAATGACAGTCTCAGGAAGCTAAGCTTTCTGACAGTCAAAAAAAAAATCTTCTTTAAAGAATTGTTTTGCTAAATACATCACAAATATGACATCTAGCATATCTGTTCAACTTTCCTAAGTAGACAGAAAAACCCACAGATGATGACATGCGGTAATTCTAACTTGATGTTTTATGTTGAGAAAACATAGTAAACAGAAGTCCTGGTAATTTGCACGCCTTAGTCTCAAGAGTTGGTGCTCAAGTGCTCCATTTTTTATTTACCTTGTTACATTGCATCATTCCACTCAAGATGTATTGAGGTGGAGTTTTTTCCATCCTTATTCATCTCTCCTTTGCTTTTCTGCAAAAGAGAGAAAAAACTGGAGCTGAGTGGAGTAGCCCCTCCCCACCATATTTGGGACTTGCTAACCAATGCCACTCTTGGGGCTGGCTTTCAGGGAGATGCCTGAGATGGCAGAGAAAAGAAGGCACAGACTCACAGACTTCACATAACAGCATCTATTAAGAATCTCAGCTGAACCCTGGGCAGATGGGATTTCCTGTAAGAAGATGGGGTTGGGAAGTACAATGTTTAAAAGGGGACATGCAGTAAAACGAATGCTGAACTTGGACCCAGGTTCTGGTTCTGACTTTGCAACCAGATAGCTGCATGACTTTTCAGGGCCTCCATGCTCTCATGTCTAAGATAAGGGGTTTTTTTTGTAGCCTCAGAGACCCTACCCAGCTCTAACATTCTGGGATTCTATGGAGACCCTGCATCCGGCAATGGTGAACAATGATTGCAAGAAGCATGGGCCAGAAGGGGACTGCTAAGGAGAGGCTAATAGAAAACACATGGTATGGAGGACAGGAAGCAGGAAGAAAGCGAGGCCCGGGAGTTCCCTGTAAAAGCTTCACTTCTCTAGGGGCAGACTGTTTCCAAAATCACAACTGAGCACAGGCAAGAGTTAAGTGCTCATAACTTAACTTTTTTATTGCTAATCAGAGAAGAGCAATTCATAATCACCTCTGTTGACTTTCAAAACACCCCTGTGAAGTAAACAGATTCTATAATCCTGCATTTACATAGGAGATAACTGAGGCTCCAGGAAGGTAATAGACTTCCCAAGATGTAGTATTTATGGGCTGAGTTGGACAAGTTCCAAAGTTTCCTAGGTCCTACTCACAGGCCTTCTCCAGCTAAGTTTGCAATAATAACTGCTTACATTTCTACAGAACTTTTTACTTAAAGTGTATTTAAAAAAGCATTATCTTATATTTCACCCACCATGACCCTATTAGTTAGGATACTAGGGACTATTTCTCCTATTTTAGAGATTAGGAAACTGAGTCCCAGGGAAATTAAGTGATTTTCTCTGAGTTTTCTATTCATCCAGCAAACCGTCACAGAGCATTTATGATTCACCAGGTACAACCCAGACACGGCCACCTAATGGCAAGACCAGTTTTGATCTTATAGATCTCAAGTGAATATCCAGTGCACTTTAGGAGCTGTGATTTTTTTTAATGTTTATTTATTCATTTTGAGAGAGAGAAAGATAGCATGAGCAGGAGAGGGGGAAAGAAAGAGAGAGAGAGAATCCAAACTGACAGCACAGAGCCTGACATGGGGCTTGATCCCATGACTCTGGGATCATGACCTGAGCCAAAATCAAGAGTCAGACACCTAATCAGCTGAACCACCCAGGTGCCCCAGAGCTGTGATTTTTTTTAATGTGAAAACAAAAACTCTGGAGAGAAGTTTCTAAATATGGCATAGACAAAATATCGCTACAATGGTAATATACCACCCAAATATCTAAGTAGTAGTCCTCCATTACCCACTCTTATTTTAAGATGGCCTTCTAGCCCCAGTTAATGACTTAGGAGATACATAATAATTCTTAGAGGAATGGCAGGGCAATAGTAACAGTTGATGAAGGCAGCAGGCCCAAGCTTCAACTTTGATTTGACATAAGCAAAGCATATACCAATATTTTCCAACCTCTCAGTGCTGTCTTAATCTCTCCCTTCTCAATACCATGATTCCACAGCCTCCTCCACCCTAGAAATATGTCCTTGGTTTAGTCCCTACTAAGCCCCACTGATGTGCTGGTACATCAATGGAATAAGCAGTTGCAAGAACAAGAGGCTAGATGGCCAGTCCTTAGAGATGGCTCAGAAAGATATCTTCACCCTGGGAGAGGGCACTGAGATTCTTGCCACTAAGAAAATGTACTGACAGGAAGCACTACAACTACCTCCTTACTTGGTTTGTCACAGAATTTGTTCCTTCAGTCAAGCCCTTGTATGTATTAGTAAGTTGTCCAGTACCTTGTAGTTGACAAACATGACATTAACCTTCAACAGATCCTCAAAGCAATCCCCATTACCACATTTCCCTTTAAGGTTTCTCTATAAGTAGGTAGCACAGCCCAGCCGTGTTTGGTTTTATTTTTTTCAAGTTGGGGTGGAAGGCAAGGGAGGTAATTATATTTGTCTGAAAAATTGTGTGCCGTCCCTCCGTTTCAGAAATGGTGTTTGTCACCCAGAATGCTCTTTGAGCCTCTGGCAGTAGAGGCAAATTTCCCCTGAGCCATCCACATTGCCCTGTGCAGTCCTTTGTGACTGTGAGAGAGCAAGTCCCTGGACACAAAAGGGAAGTCTACGTCAGGGAAAATGACCAAGTCAGTGCTCTTGCTTTCTCCCATTTGCACTTCCTTCCTTGCCTTTGGCACCACCCCTCCTATCCCGCAGCCAACCAGCAGTCAAGACTCAACACAAGCCACACTCTTCTGATTCTGTGCAAACTGTCCCACCTATGTTGGACCTTTTGCCTTCCAGGGCTACAACAACCAATCTTTCTATTCCTCTCTGGGTGCCATTCATCATTACTATTCTTAGTTGCTCACTGACTTGTGAGGTGTGTAATCATGACTTTCCAGTTGGAATGTAGACTCCCTGAAGGCAGAAAACATACTTTTCCCATCCCTTTTCCTTGCTATGGTTTACTTTTTGCTAATCACATGGAATATGTTAGTTTGTTTTAAAAATGACTTCCAAGCAGAGTACACCCTGACTTCAGCCTTCACAACACAAAGCAGAACTGAGTGAGCAAAACATATGTGTACTCAGTGGAATAATGGTCTTAAGTAAGACTGGACATTTTGTGGGGAAAGCACAGTGCTGTCCCATACTTCTGGCTCTGCCCTAGGGAACTTGCATTGGTCACACATGCCTGTGAAAGGAAGTCCCTTCTTTTGCTGATTTTGGACCACCCATCACAACAGCAGGAAATCTATCCATCTGCTGTCCTCCCTCAGGGAATGACTGCATTGTAACCATCTCGTTTCACCTCTTAAGATGCCAAATATATTCATTCCTTCTTCAACACAGAGTTGGGGAAATATTAGTATTGGCTGAATTGAGACTATGGGTCATTTTACTTAGTTAATAGTGATTGAGTAATTCCAAATACCTACTGAGGCACATAAGTAGCTTGGAAATGGACATCCGACCCCTATTCACTGGAAGATTGTAGGAGTGATTCTTTATATTTGCCATGGGTGAAACCAAACCCCTGATCTGACATTCACTTAGTTTTTCGTCATGGTAAAAGCTGTTGACTTCTCTTATTAGTGGGATTAGAAAAAATAGCACTGGCCTGGAAATCAGGAGGGCTGGCTTCTCACCCTGGCTCTGTGCCCAAGACCTCCTCTCCCTGGTTCTTTCCATGGGACCACACCACTTGCACACCTGCCTGTCACTTAGTACCAAGTGATGGGTTCATTTGGGTGGCATATTTCCTTTGAAGACCACCCAGAAGTTCCTGCTGACACTCATGCTACTTGAAATCATTGGCAGTAGGGGGACCAACCTCTGAGGTACACAGTGTGTGTGCAGAAAGGTGTCAAAGTTCCCCCTGGAGTGTCTGAGAACCCAAATTCTCTCCTACCTCATCCATTGATCCCCATGTGATCAGCAAAGCCCCTTTTGTCTCTGTGTTTGTTTCTCTGTAAATTGGAAACAATGATTCAGATAAACCCCACACAAGGATTTCTTCCAGGGTTCTTGAGAATTAAATGGGATTAGAAATATGATCATATTTTAGAATCAAAATGATGTAGAGAAACAGATGGTTGTCACATCATCATTTGTATTGCCAAGAAGATAGCCCAAGAAGTGGCATGTGATTCTGGCTTGGCCATTATGTGACCTTAGGCAAATCACAAGGTCTCTCCAGGCCTCACTTACTTCATCTGTTAAATGGGGATTAAAATAACTGCCCTACCTTTCATACAGGGGTGAAATAATAATTTGAAATAATATATACAAAAGAGCATTGACAAGTATATAACACTGTTTTCAAGTAAGGAAGAGTTCACTGTTTTTAGCAAGTTTATCTGGATTGAAGTCCATTCATTCCATGTAAGAAACCTACCTTCCTAAAAGGGAGTCCCAGAGGGAAAGCTTATATGCAAATTACCCTACTACTATACCTGCATTACTTCTGAAAGATGTGTCATTCAACACAAGGAGCACCAGCCTGGGAATTAAACATGGAAGCTAGACATTTACAAGGAAAACTCACAATACAGCCAGTCCCTGGGGATAGCATATATCTTAGCAGTATTATATCCAACTCAAATAAAACAACACCTTTCAAGGGCGCAGTGTCACTTCTTCAGATTGTTGGATAGAAATGATCCATGTTTAAGCAGCTATAAAATGGCGACCACAGACCATAACTTTAAAATAAAAAACCTGCTTTGCAGAATTGTAACTGAAGAAATTGTACACAGTATTGGAAGTACAGAGGGAAATAGTGCTAACATGAATATAAGCAGAGCACAGTACTGACAATGGACACTGCAGAATTGTGGGAAATCCCTGAGGGCTGGAGAGAGAGCTACCTCTCTGAGCTGGAGGTTATGGGCACATAAGCCCCAGAGCACATACCATAGAAGTTTGTCCTGAAATGTGGATTATGATTAGAAAATCAAAAAGGGGGAAGACCACATCAAGGTGACATGGGTCAGGGTAGGGAAGTGAGCAGAAGGAATAGCAGCTTGAATGATAGAGAGGACCAATCCCTGGGACTTCATTTAAAAAAAGACTTACCCCACTTACTACCCTGAGTCAAAAGAAGATAAACTAACTGAAACTTCCAACTGGGTTCTATTTAATAAATATAAGACATAAAGAAATTCAGCTTCTCTGAACTTATTCAGGATGATGACTAGTGGTTATTGATGAATAATGGCTCATCATTGGTGATGAACTGGTGGTAAACTGATTCTTAATGAGCCCCCAAAACTTGTTGCCTACAATTGGTTCTGGGAAGAGATGGGCATCTGTTACACTCTTAGGAGAAATCCATGTACTTTTCCTGTAAGCATTGACGACATCCCCTCACAAGTGCCTGATGGATAAAAGGCCTGAGTAACAGATGTATTAATGAACAGGGATGAGAAACAGTGCAGGGAGCAAAGGCAAAACTTACTGTCTTATATATTTGGAGGGACATTGATCAGGACCACAAATGAAGTTATGTAATAGAGGACAAGGAAGAAGAGAACAAAGATGTTAGATTTCTGAATTTTATTGGCATGAAGAGATGTTCACAGTGTATCATTAAATTAAAAATTACCTTCTAAAATAATATCTACTGTTTTCATTTTTTTGCAAAAGCAAAAATACTTATTGAATAAATAAACACTGTTACATTTTTAAATGCCAAATCCATCAATCCAGGAGTCTGGGGAGCTCACATTTCTAGCAAGAACCTGTCTGTGACAGTAGACTGGCCATGGCTAAGCATGAGCAGTCACTCTTTGTGCAGTATGATTTGAGAGTCAAGGATCTAACTGGGCAGAAGCATGCTGGCAGGGCTCAGGGAGAACCATCTCACCAGAACAACACTCCGGCTGTTCCATAGTAGAAGTGGAAAAGCCCTGAGGGAGGAAAACTATCTCATCACTCCATTCCCTCTTGTCAGAGCTCTGTGGTATGGACAGCCATTAGCTCCTAGGACCCCGCCTGTCAGACAGGCCTGTCCAGCCTAGCCAGTCTTAGATTAGAATTAACTTACATTTTGCATGCATTTCAGCCCCACAAAGAAGTCTAGTCTTTGACAAGAGTCTAGAGGAAAAGGAAGCAGAGTGCTTGAGTGTGATCTTCCAAGTCAAGCTACCTCCTGGAATTCTCCTTCTGTGGCCTCCCCTGGGATTGCTGAGTTCTTGTCTCTGCAGTGGGGGGACCTGCCATTGCAGCCAGGTCCTGTGAAGGTCTGTGATTGAGGAACCTGATCCACTTCACTCCAAAGGGTCTTTTCCTTAAAGACTCACAGGTGCTCACTTAAGGAGGACTATTTTCTTGGACCAAGTGATTTTTTTTAAGGAAACTCAATAATCTGCCTTAATTAACTGTGCTATCTCTTGCTCCTTCATTCATATAGCTCACACACAGCCTCCATTCTCAGAACACTTGTGTGTTAATTAGGGTTTGGGCCAGGCCTTTCTTTGTAATTTCCTCTCTTCAAATGTTTAACCAGTTTCCTAAATTTTGAAAAAGGTCTTAGAAGCGATTTGCTCACACATCACCATTTTTTGCAGATGGGGAAAACAGTCTTTGAGAGTTAACGTTCCCCAAATCACAAAAGCTGGTTTGTAGCAGAGCTGGAATGAGAGACAAGTTTCCAAATCACTAACTCGGTGTTCTTTCTATGGCTTCATTTTAGCATTAGATTTATTGAACATTTGCTACCAGAGGTTAGAGAAAAGCATAGGCCTGGCTATAAATAAAATTGAATAGACAAAACATACACAAGGGAAATGAGAGGACTATTGTGGTAACCCATTTAACACTGACCAAAGGATTTCAAGAAGAAGGGAGAGAGTGGTATGGGTGGGAGTCCCTTGATAGTCTCTGCCTGTGGAAAGGAACTATGACCTCAGTAAGATGCTGAAGGGAGCGGCTTGAGAAGGCAGGTTGGAAAGTGAACATAACCCAGACATAGAGGGACAGCAAAGGTGGATGGACTTCATATGGTGGTAAGAAAGAAGTCTGCACACCACCCACCAAGACAGGTTTATAGATCACTGCAGGTAGAGTAGACACCCAGAGAGCTCCATTAGCCCTTGGCCAGTGTGAGCCCTATGCTTAAGGAGACTTCTCTGGCTGGCTGTGAATGGCTTAATTTTACAAAAGGGAGGAAACAGGGAGTTTAGGACCCAAGCATGGGATACAAAGGATCTGGAGGAGAGTGAAGAAGGATGTAAAACATCTTACATAATCAACATTAGATCTTTTACCTTATATTTGGAAACAATCATAGAACATTTCATTTAGGTTGATGATTAGATAAAGCTTAATGCTGAATGGGTAGAGGGAATAGCTCTTTATATGGCATTATTGGTGCTAAAGTCTGACAGTGACCATAGACTCTCTTCTCAAGGGATTTCTGGAGACAATGTTTTGTAAAAATTAAGAAGGTATAGATATCATGCCTATTATCAAGAAAAAAACCCACACATGCCTAGCAGGTGAATGAGCGTGCGGTATATGTGTGTACATGCAATGTCTGATTAAAGAAGAATCTTGGCCTATTACTAACTAGTTCTGTGACCTTAGGTAGTTTACTAAACCTCTCTGTGCCGGAAATAAAGATAGGAACGCTTACCTTGCAGGACTATCAAAAAAGTAAATAAGATTAAAACACCTTATAAAAAGTACCTTGCACATAATGCACCCCAATAAGGTGGGTTCTCTTTCTTCCTTTATAACTACAAAGGAGGAACACTGTGGAGAACTGGGCATGGGAATAACAGAAGGCTGGAGGTTAGGATACTGTCTGCACAGTTAGAAAATGTTAGAAACTGGAAGTTGTTGGCAAGCAAGGGAGAAGTGATGTGTGTGCCGTGTGCTTTAGGCGGAGGAAACAAGCACTACCCAAGCCCAGTGAACCTGGTCCAGGGCTAATAGCCTACCAGGATCGCTCGCCCCTCAGTGCCTAGGCCTGGGCTTTGCAAGGCATACAGGAAAGTCATTGTGAAGTGATGATTCACTCAATTAGATGAAAGAAACGGGAAGCATGATGCTGGGGAGAGGAAGAAACAGACTGCCCTGGGTAGAGCCCTTGGCCCTTGGAGGGCTCTTACTTTTCCAGCCAAGTCTCTTTGTTAGGTTGCTTGACAGTGGAAGGCAGTACAGTGATAGTAAAGGAGTCCACACATCCCCTGGTCTGTGCAATCTAACAGGCTTGGAGCACAGAGCTTCACCGTTGAATATCATTCCCCCAGCAAGACAATGCCTCATTTGCATATTTGTTCTTAGTCACTATTTGTTTTTATTCTGAGCAGCCATTAACCTCCTACTATGTCTCCATCTTTTATAATAAAATAGCAGTGTTAGAAAGGATAACAGCATCCCTAGCACAGCACCCTCCTTGTTCAGTGTTCTCCATGGCAAGGAAGGAATGAAAATGACAGACACTCCTGTATTACAGGGGCAGGCCAGACCCAGGTGACTAAAAGGAGTTTCCAGTGTAGCTTTGGAGAAATTACCATTATGCAACATTCTTTCAAAGAAAATAGCTAAAACACTAAAGGGGTAATTAATTAACAAGTGACCCAGAATACTCAGTCCCTGATCAGACCTTTGCTCATCATACACCAGGGAATCTGCTGGGCACATGCATCCTAACCCAGGAAAGCCAGTTTCCATGCTAGAAAACAGCCAGCATGATCAAGGGGAGGCAGAGCCTCACCAAATCCAATTGCTCTGCTGTTCCCCCGAGCCCTGACCTTCAGTCTTGATTTGGCCTTGTGAGACACCTGTGGTGTGTTCATGGTTCTCACATGGTTTTTTACAAAGACCTGGACTACATCTATCCAGCATTTTTGTCTCCCTAGTACAAGGTCCTGTGGATGCTCAGAACAGCCTGGTGGGAGATGGGATCTCAAGGTGGGATTTGATGGCACATAGACACAGCCTCAGTTATTAAGTGTCTGCTGGGTTGGACTTGAGCCATGAAATCCAACATCAAGTGTAAGAGTTTGTCTGAAAGTTTGATTTCCTTATGTTAGCAAATAAATTCCTTTTGTATATTTTACAAAGGCTCTCAGTTGTCATGACAGCAAATTTTCTAAGCGATCACTCTTCCTCTTCTCTGGAGATGTGTTCCATCAACTCTTCCTCTGTTATCTCCTCAAAATAAATCTTTATCTTCCCTAAACGATATCCTTCTCAACATGGATGAGACTTGGGTCCTGGCCTCAACATTTATTAGCTAAGGGACTGCAGACAGGATCCTTAACCTACTCAAGCTTCAGTTTCCCCATGTGTTCAGTACCCCCTCATGTGCTGATATGTGAAGGTTAACTGAAATACTGCTTGTAAAGAGCAGAATGTGATGTCTTTAACAGAAAGCATGCACTAGATATTGTTTTATAATTAATAAAATTGCATTGCCAATGCAGTTAGCCAAATAGAACTATTTGCTTTTCCTTAAATGTAATCTCAGCTTGCCTATGTCCATGCTTTGCCTCTCCTATGCCCTTATCTTTCTAGACCTTCTTATAATGAATATAAAAGCCTCAGTCATTTCTAAAAGTCATCTCAAGTGCGTATAACTGTCTCTGATTTCTCCAAACAGGAAATGCTCTCTCAGAGCTCTCCCTGCTGTTCTCATGGCCCTTACCTTATCTGTCAGACTCCTGTGGGGTAGAAGGATCTGGAAGTCTGGCAATGTGTAATGTCCATCACTTGACATGAGATCAATAACTGCTTGTGGAGTTGCATTATCCTAAAGTCTCCTGATTCCTGTATTTGGGGTTGGAAAGGAATTTACATTGATCTGATTCAAACCATGATGAAGTGAGAGTCATTTAAAGTCATAGGACATTCAAACCCTAGGGAATGATGAGACCCAGGCTGTGGAAATGGCATGGAAGTCCTGAGTGGGCACTGAGTATGACTGTAGTTCAACAGAAAAGAAAATGTGGCTTTTCCTCCTCTGAAAGGAGGTGGATGGAGGGGAAAGTGTCGTTATGGCCATGTCTCCCTGCCTTTGGCTCACCCCATGCTCATAATACTTATCCCTCAGCACCAGATGGTTCTTTCCACCTCATATATCCTCATCACCATCTCTTAGGGACCTTTCTGGGTACTGGGGACCACTCCTTCACCCCCTTATTTCTTTCATCTCTGATTCACAGGTCATCCTGTAGTCTGAACCTCCCCCTCTTAACTTTGTAGATTGCTTCATATTATTCTCTCTAAAGCAGGAGCCCTCAGGGACCAATATAATATCTTTCCTTCTTTTACTTGCCAGCCAAGGGTGGGGACTTAAGAAGTATTTGCTCTAAGACTGATGGACTGAGAGCCCCTCTTACAAATGGAGGTTGTGCTCAATGATAGGGAGAGACTTTTCAATCTGATGAGACTCTGAGATGTCAACTGTTAACACATAAAAGAAAAAGTTGTAAGACCCAATTTTCTGTTTTATGGACTAAAAGTCTGAGAGGTTAACTCAGTTTAATCAGGATATTGTTTTTGTTGCTTGTACAAGTTTAAGTAAGTTTAACCCATTAAACTGTTTTGTACATGTAGCAGCAATAATGGAAATCTGGGGTTTCTTGGACAGAACCAAGAGCAAGGAAAATCCATGAGCCAGTGCAGTCCTTGGAATCACTACATTGTTAGTGGATTTACTAACTGACAGCCTGGAGGCAATCTATTTTATTAAGAGATTGAAAAATAGTTTAAAAAACCAGCATGTGAAGATTTCAATCAGAAATAGATGGGCACTTTTTAAACTGCAATTGGTTTCTAAAGAATGGGCAAGATAAGAATTGATAGAGGTGAATAGCTATCAAAACGTGGGGTGAAAAAAAAAGAAGCAAATTGCCACCTACTTGAAGTGAATAGCTCTTGTAATGTAATGGGTTTTAAACTTTAAAATTGTTTTGTACTGTGACATACATAACAGTGGAAGTCTGGATTGAGAGTGTTTATTGGTTTTTTCCAATGGAAGATTGCCTGTTTGGTATTTGAATAATAATCTCCATATAAAAATATGGTAATGTAATTATGCTAACTAGTATTTTCTATAATTCAAGACTCTGTTTATAATAATATATCATATTTTGCAGTCGGGTAAGAATCCATTTGTCCCCTCCACCTGGGCCCAGAGACAGGAAGAAGAACTTTAATATGCAGTTCTCTGCAATCTGCTCCCCTCTGGAGTTAGCATTTCCTCGAAGGTGATACAATAAATCTCACCAGAAATACCTTCATTTACCACATGCTGCCAAGTAGAGATGAAGCTGATTCTTCGAAATTTTGCAGATAAACTTGCTTTGATCAAACTCACAGATGGAAACCTGTGAGTGTGAGGATATTAGCCAAACTCTAAGGCAAAGGAAGTGACAGTGTTTTAAATTAATTTGGAGAAAACAAATAGAATAGGTCAATTACATTTTTTATTACAGAGTATATTATTGAGAAATTTATACTTGAAAAGTGAGTACAACATCAGCTAGTATTGTAATATCACCCACACAAGAAAACACAAATTGTGAAGTTGTGGATGAGTCTGCACCTGTCTGAGTCCTCTTTTAAGTTGATGTTGTGCTAAGGCAGTTTTCACAAAGCTAGTCCATTATTCTTATTTTTGTACTAAAAGTATTAGTGCTGGTGGAGCACCAGAGACCTTCTAGTGTAAGAGTTTGCCTTTGATTGGGAAAACTAACCCTGAGAATACTGACTAAGGGAACAATAGCAACCCATTGGTGGTATCTAGTGGCTTATCCCAGGGGTCTGTATCAACATTGTTCAGATTGACGGCCTTAATAACAAGCATGAGGATACAGAAAACCACATTTTTAGTGAAAGTGGTAAATACATTGAATGGTAGTTTGCAATCCAAACTGGACTTTATGGCTCATACAGTGGGCCAGATTTAACCTATTAAAATATAGAAGGCTAAGTATAAGTTTCTATATGTAGGTTTCTCAAAAGCTCACAACCAAGGAAACACATCACGGGGAACGTGACTAAAAAGTAGCATATGACATGCCACAAAAGCTTAAGAAGTTTTGGGGCTCTATTAATAGTAATACCATGCCCAGAGAGAGGGAGGGGATTGTCCTTTACTGCATATAACACCGTTGGAGTTTTAGGTGAAATTTGAGGACATCACCCTTTAATAAAGAAGTTGATACATTGAGGTAAAATGCTCAGAAAGGCAAATGAGAAATGTTTGAAAGAAATAAGGCTGTTTATGTTCTTAAAAGTAGGCTGTTTTTAAATATATTCAGAGAAGTCAGGTACATGAGGAAATGGACTTGACTCTGGGTAACTCCTGTAAGCAGATGCGTTTCCTGTAACAGCCCAGATGTGTAGACCACACCTCTTTCCTCTGATAACACCCAAGCTCTGTGTTTTTGTTTTCATTCTTCAGCTTTATTAAGGTACAGCTGACAGATAAAAATTGACCCCCAAGTCTTCTATATCTTTTCACATGGCTCCTCACAACATTGCTAATAGAAAAAATGGGGAGAAACGTCAGTCAGTGCCCCTCCTACAGAGGGGAGAGCAGGGAAGGAGAGGAATGTGGGGGAAATCAGGTAAGGAGTACAGGCCAATCCTCATCGGAACAGAGACAAAACCCTTCCAGTTTTCATCCCCTTTATGTCCACACTCTTTTGTCCTTTCCCCCCATCCCTGCCAGAGCATCGCCTGCTACAAATTTTGTCTTTGCATATGGGAAACTTCAAAGTAATGACCGGGAGAAGTATGTTGATTCAAACCTCCTGCAGCATCCTGGTTACCTTTCTATTTTTGTTCAACCACAGTGACAGGTGATTTGAGGTGATGATAAATCCATGCATTTAAAGTCTTGATTGCCTGAATAAATAGGTTGGATAGCTTCAGTAATTGGATAATTAAAGCAAAATGGAGATTCCAGTGGGGCCAGAAGCTGAGAAAATCAGAATGGCTAGAGATTTCATTTTGAAAGAGTCAAAACCAAAAACTATTGCAGTAGAGCAGGTAAAACCAAAAGGTACACATTCACAATAAAAAATAAACAAACAAACAATAAAACAGGTTGATGCAAATAGAAAGGAATGGCACACTTGAACTTCTTTGTATATTTTCTTCTAAAGCATACTGTCCCCAGCTCAGGATTCCAGCCAGATTGAACCAAGGTGACAATAGAGGGTGGTGTGCTGTTCTGAATTGGTGTTTTCCACTTCCAGACCCTACCTCCCCACCCCTGTGCCCCCAACACAGTCTGCTTTGTTCTGTCTCTTCCTCTTCCCATTTCCCTCCCATTTTTCTTGCCCTCTAAGCAAGGTCCTTGAGAGCTATGGTTAGACTTCAAAATTTGGTAAAAAGCCACCAGAGAGTTCACCTTACTGAGACACAACTAATATTGGCAGACCCTAAGGGGACATAAAAGAGATCAGTGCTATGGGGCTGGCACTTCCTTGTTTCTAGATGGTGGAACAAACAGTGAGGAGATACAGTCATTCATCTAGGACCCCACTGCCAGACAAGATAGTTGTCTTCTCCTCTTGCTGATTGCAGATGTGCTTCTACCCAGGAGCCAGCCATGCCCACCATCACTGAACACTGCAAGGGTCCCCACCACATTTAAGTACCCCATCAGGGAGCTGACCCAACTGCTCCAGCCCCCCAGCCACCTCCATCTCACATGGCCTCTGTCTCTTTTTCCCCCCACACACAACAAGTTACATTGGAGATTATGAAGTGTTCACGATGCAGAAATGTTCACCATCACCCCCTTAACCTCACTAGCAGCAGTATGGGACTTGTACTGTGTGTTGAACACTCACTATGGCTGGCATATCAACAATATGTTAACCCTCAAAATCACCCATTGTTTCCCATTTTATTGATGAGGAGATTGAGACTTGAAAAGGTTAATTAACTTCTTAGTAGATAATGCCGGGAGAAAAATCCATACTCTTACTGAGAACAAAACCTATACTTTTATTGTATGTGATTCCCTACTGCCTTCTGAGGGCCTGGTAGGCTGAGTTACAAATAACTCTTACACCCCTGACTTCCTGTTGCCCTTCAGTCTTCAGTCATACATCCAACAAAACATTTGTTGGGCACTTACTATATACAAGGGACTGTGCCAGGCAGTGAAACTATAGAAATGAACAACAACATGGTGCCCTCAAGCATATGGAGAGACAAAAATAAAGACTCATATTAAGTATAAAATGCAGTAAATTCTTTGTTTATAGTAGGTGCTCAGTGCAGTTTGGTTAAATAAAATCCCTTGAATTAAACCTTCAAAATAATTCCTGTGATAGTAGGCAGCAAATCAGCATTTCTCTGCATGACTGGCTCAAGCAAGTCAACAAGGAGAATGTATGGTAATGGGTGCAGGGATCCCTTCTATTACTATTGAAACCACAAGCCTACCTGAAATATTTTTGGCCCTCCAGCTGAGAGGATTTGCCTTCTGTTATCTGTTATGTACACATACAAACTAGTTTGACAGAGTTCAGGTACAACTTTAAAGAAAGGCTCCATTTTTATGCACACATATATGTTCATGCATGTGTGTTTACAAAAGAAAGAGAGATTTTTGTATAAGACTCTGATTGTTTTAAGATGATACATATAATAGCCAAAGCAACTGTTCAAAGGAAACCCATTCTGCTGAAGGCTATTTCCACTCAAGCAAGCTATGAATAGCATCCCTCAGATTAGAAACCAAGAGTAAAAATATGGTAATGATCTAGGAAGAAAGTTTAATTAAAGGTTTGTGTCTGTCCTATGATAGGAAAATAGACAAGACCAACTTGTAGTGTCTAAAGGTAATCCAGTACCAAAATGTTACCTGGTCAGGAACTCAGCACAGAGTTATGAGGGACACACATGGAGTTCATTATTGACCATAATAGGCACTAGGCATTTTCTGTACAATATCTCCTTTAACTTTCCCAATGACTCTATGTAACCCCAGTTTTATCTGTGACCTCTATATCTCAAGATCAGGGGAAGATCTTGCAGAGTTGGCATTGAAATAGCAAAGGTATATGCTTTGCTTGGCAGATTCCAACATGTGGTTAACTTGGGTTAGAATAAGGGATTTGGTGGTTAGCAGTATTCAGTAAAGAAACCACTGATTCTCATGCTGTCTATATTTTCTGGGATATTCTCTTTGGTGTTTCCTTTGAAAAAAATGTCAATGAGCAGCTATTACTGGAGGATCTACAATGGGCTTAGCACACTGTGGTAGGTGCTGGGATGTGGGGATGCACACAGCCAATCTAGTTCTTGCTCCTGTGATTCTTAGAACCTGGTGAGGAAGAGATGCCAAAGAAATCATTACATGTAATCAGCCACATCTTTGTAGACTGGTCTCTGCTGTGCTAAGGAAAAACACAAAAAAGAGTTGTGTCTACACTTGTTGCAGAATTTTCAAGGAGACAGCACCATGTCTACACTAGCAAGTGTTAGGGATGGGAGACGCACAGGAGTCATAGTGTGGGAGAACTCAAAGAGAAGAAACCACACCACTCTCCAGGGAGAAAAGTGGTGCCAGCTCACACTTCCTACCTGGACGGAGTCTCCCAGGCTCTTTCCTGCACATAGCAGTCCTTGGAAGACTCTGTACTCTGTTTTCATAAGCAAGACCCTTGCCTTACAAGAGAGCAATTCAGCTTTGGAAAGCTAGTTTCAGTGCCCAGAGACTGGTATAACTGAAAGTTTCCCTTCTCAATGAATCGCTTTGGCATTATTTAAGCCCAGTCATAATATTGTGGTTCACAGGAAGCTAAAGAGTGACCTTTGTAAGTTGATCAAATCATAAAACTAATGAAAATGGATGGCCAGGGCTTCCAAAGGGGCATGAATATAGGCCTCCTCCAGGCAGCTCAGACTGAGCTCCTTTCCATGCAAACACAGCTTTCAAAAATTTTTTTCTAATTCTTTCTTTTCTTTCTGTAAGCCTTTAATTCATGACAGCCTGGACTAAATCCAAAAGTATTGCTCTATAGCTTTTGCTCTCCCATACATACTCTGAATCCTACATGGATGCCTCCTAATGCTTTGTCCACCACCAGTCCCCAGCCCTGGCTAGGTCCACATATGGGCACTCACTCCAGGACTATAACAGCAGTTGGGTAGCCTGGGATTTCAGCATAAACTCTGGACCTGGGTTTCTTTTTACTCCTCATGAGCAGAACTGCTCCAGTTTATTAGAAGTGAAAAGAGTTCTCTGGGCACCAGGCTACATGGTCACATCAGCAAGTAAGGAGGAGGTGAACCTAGTAAGCCTAGTACATGGGAGGTTAATCTACAAGAGGACAGAGCCTAAAGACTTCAACTTTAAAAGCGCTTTCCCTATCTGACAGGCAGAATTCTAAGAGTAAATTATCTTAGTGGCTGGCATTACTTCTTACTAGCTCTGTGACATTTGGCAAATTAGCCTCTCTACTTTGTCATCTGTAAATGAGCAGAGTACTAGAAGCTACCTCAAAGACAAAGTCCTTGAATTGATCCAGGACACAGAGACATTGTGCAATAAAGGAAAAACCATTGATATTGTTACTTTGAGTCCTAGGTGAGAATCTTCCTTAAGCTCAGAATGATGGACACTTTGAGTTCTCAGGGCTCAATCTGGTATTGCCCTGGGACTTGGGTGTTGATTCCTATTCTATCTAGGGAAATAAAGAGCTTCCTGTCAGAGAAATAGTAAGGCTGCCTTGTTGGTGCTGGACTGCTTTGATCTAGTATTGACATACTTTCTTGTTTCTGGTCTCCTGCTTTGCCTGGCCTCAAGGCTGGACTCTTGGTTTGTAACTGCCTGCCCTGCTTCTGCCTGCTCTCAGACTGTCCCTTCTGATGAACAACGGTGCTCTTTCCTCCTCCACTTTGTCAGATTGTCTGCATCCTAGTCACGCCAACATCCTAGGCTGATGGGCTGGAAAAATAACAGTGTCCCCTTTTAAAAATATAGATTTACATAATTTCTCAGCTTTGGAAATGCTAAGAAGTCCTTCCTTACAGAAATTCTAAGGATAAGTCTCCAAAGACCCTCCTGCTGAGGGGCACTAGACTCAAATGGTTTGGAAGTGGAATCCAATACAAGCTGGTGGCCATTTCTCTGGCCTGGGGTGCTCCTTTTCTCCACCCAGTCAAAACCTTGAGACAAGATTGCCATAGCTGCTGAGGCAGGACCACTGTGGATCTTGGCTTCAGGACAGATGGTGGGAGAAGCTTTCTGAGGGTGGGCCCAGTAGAGCTTAGTGCTGGCTGGATGGTAAGATGAGGAGGCCCTGGAGGAAGCTGGTCTATTTGGCTTTGGTAAAAGAGCCAAGTTCAACTTTCATACGTGTGTGTGTGTGTGTGTGTGTGTGTGTGTGTGTGTGTGTGTTTAAATGCTGAATGGATGGATACCAGGGAGCAAGAGGGCCCTTTGACCACAGAGATCAGAAATGAGGGAGCATTTAATTTTAAACTTGACTCTCCTCTCCACTCCTAGTGAATTTTGGAATTTACCCTCTCAGAAACAGTATGAAAGCGTACACTGTATTTGAGGGCCTCAGATGTATTCCCAGGGCTAAACAAAAATTAAAATAAGATAAAATAAAATGAGAAGACTAGAGTGAGAAAATTTATTATTCTTATGTTTATTTTTGAGAGAGAGAGAGAGAGAGAGAGAGCGAGCGAGCACCAGTCAGGGAGGGGCAGAGAGAAAGAGGGACAGAGGATCTCAAGCAGGCTCTGCACTGACAGCATGAGCCTGATGCAGGGCTGGAACACACACCACAAGATTATGACCTGAGCCGAAGTCACCCAGGCGCCCCAGAAAATCTATTTTTCTTTTTCCTTTTTAAAATATTTTTAAATGTTTATTTATTTTTAAGAGACAGAGCATGAGTGGGAGAAGGACAGAGAGAGACACACACAGAATCCGAAGCAGGCTGTAGGCTCTGAGCTGTCAGTACAGAGCCCGACTGTAAGATTTAATAGATGGAGGCAGCGATGGGAGGAAAGAAAGAGACCAGGTTATGGAGCCAAGAAAGCCTTTATTGGGATCTGCGATTCCTGGGCAAGGTCCCATGACCCCGGGAGTGGGGAGTCAGGGAAGTCGTGCCTGATAGGCGATGGGCGGGGGGGGGTTTATGGGTGAGGGGGTTCTGGGTTTGATCTTGGGAGGGCAGATTATCAAATAAGGGCATTTCAGGGACATGGCAGGATGGAATAGGTTGCCTCCTCTGTCAGGGTGATGGGAAGCTGGAGCTTCATGATTGGCTGTTTCCAAATGGGGCAGGACATCCCAGGTCTGCAGGTGAGGGGCAGGGGTCGTCTGTGCCCGTGTTCTCCTCCAGCCCCCAGAGAAATGGCCGCTCGGTCGCCACCTTAAGGTGACTCTTACACCGACATGGGGCTGGAACTCACAAACTGTGTGATCATGACCTGAGCCGAAGCCAGATGGCCAACCAACTGAGACACCCAGGTGCCCCAGGAAATCTCTTTTTCTAATGCTAGCCCCAGGCAATTGATTTGGGGCTCTGCTATTGCAGGAAGGGGAGAAATGTGGGAGGAAATGGAGGATGTACCTCAGGGTTCTGAGTTGGTAATGGGGGTAGGGACAGGGGGACCCAGCTGCCCTGTGGTAGGCTAAGAAAAAAGGTATATCGTATCTGGCTTGAAATAGAGAGAAAATTGACCTTTTCTATACTTTACCAGCACAGACTCCCAAATAAAAGCAGCAAAGCCTCTAGTACTAAGTTTAAATTCTGGCTCCGTTCCTTACCAGCTCTGTGATCTAAGGCCAGTTGTTTAACTTCTCTGAGCCTCTGCTTCCTTGTCTGCAAAATAAAGAAAATAGTGCACAGAGGCTTTATATTTGTTTATTAGGGCCGCCATAGCAAAGTTCCACAGACTGGGTGGCTTCAGGAGATACTTTTTATCTCACAATTCAGGAATCCAGAAGTCTGAGATCAAGTGGTCAGCAGGCTTGGTTCCTTCTGAGGCTGAGAAGAGGACTGTCCCTGCCTCTCTCCTTGCTCCTGGTCACGTGCCGGTGATCTGTGGCAGTCTGTTGATGTAGAAGCATCACTCAAATTGCTCCCTTCATCTTTACATTACATTCCATCTTTGTATCTGTCTCTGTGCCCAAATTTCCCCTTTTTTATAAGGATAACAGTCATATTGGGCTAGGAGTCCACTCCATTTCAGTTTGACTTCATCTTAACAAATTGCATCTGCAATAACTTTACTTCCAAATAAGTTACATTCTGAGGTATTACGGGTTAGACTTTAGCATATTGAATTGGGTGGAGGTGGAGAAGATATATTCAACTGCTAACAGAATTGTTGTAAGAACTAAAAAGTATGACATATATATAAAGTTCTTAACAGAATCCCCCTTACAAAATAATCATTTGATAAAGCAAGCTATTACATTGTTATTTATTTTTGATACATACATTTCCAAAAGATTTATTTTTAGCTAGGCCAGATGATAGGAAAAAAAATCATCTCCCATATACGTCAATCACATCATCTAAGTTACCCAGGATGTGCATGTGTGGGGGAGGGCGGGTGCTAGGCTATAAGAAGTTTTAGGCTATGTCCATACAGTGTCATTATATGGCCCAGTCAGAGCACTTGGGTGACTCAGTTAGTTAAGTGTCCATCTTTGGCTCAGGTCATGATCTCACAGCTCATGAGTTTGAGCCCTCATTGGGCTCTGTGCTGACAGCTCAGAGCCTGAAGCCTGCTTCAGAGTCTGTGTCTCCCTCTCTCTCCGCCTGTCTGTCTGTCTGTCTCTGTCTCTCAAAAATTAAAATTAAAAAAAACAATATATGGGCTAGCCATAGTAGCAAACATGCAGTTATATATGCATATCTTTTTAAAAATATATTAAAAAATCATTGCTCTAAAATCTAAACCCCCTGAAATTTAACCATTAGTTTCATCCCAGGTTAGTTGCTAGCCAGTCAGATCTCCATTCGAATGAGAGTTTAAGGCACTCCTCTTTACTTGAAACCTAGGACTAGGAAAGGAGGGGGAAGGGGTCTTTCCAGAGCCCAGGTTCTATGAAGAGAACCTAGTTGGCAGTATGACGTTCTGGGGGAATGTGCCTAGAGAGTGAGTCACCTGGAAAAGGCAAAGGAACTCAGAGAGAGGACCTAGAAGCGCAACAGAGTGAGTATCACCAATTTTGCAAATTGGCCTCTATCCTAAACAAAGAAGGTTTGGTTCCTCTGTGAAACCATCAACGATTTGCCTGAATGTAGGATTAGGGAAGGTTCAGATGAACCCAAGCCCCAGTTCTGGGGTTTTCTGTGGTATTAGCGCTAGTCATGGTGATGAGACAGCTGAGGGCACTAGATTGGGAATTGCCAATTTGGGAACTGGTGCTGCCCCTTTCTCTGCAGCAACCTTGCTGTATGACCTTGGACACGCTTCTTACCCTTTCTGGCCCCATCTGTAAAATGAGTGGCCAGAATACCTTCTCTCTGTGGACACTGCTAACCCGACATCTTTGGTATTCTGATCCCCACTCAGGCCCAGCCCCAAAGTCAGTTAGAAATTCTGCTGAACTATGAGTGTCATGAGCAATAATGCTGTCCTCAGCTTAGATTTCTTCCCGGCTGGACTGCTGCTGTGCTGAGGTTGTGCCCCTGGATCAGGAACTGGAAGGGAGAAAAAAAGAAGGAAAGATCATCTGCTTGTATTTAAAAAGGAAAGGGAGTAAAATGGGAAGCACAGATCAGGCTTGCTCATGCCCATCTTTGAAGCACCGAAAAGCACTTTCCCTGAATAGTGTGAGTGGATATGATGAATGAGGCTATTTGATTAAGCAGGATGGAACTGGCGAGCCAGCGCTCTCTGTGTTTTATTTTGCCTGATGGCTGTAATCAGAAATCACGCCGTCATCTTTTCAAAAGTAGGAGCCAGTGGCGAAGCCCACAGGTAGTTGTGCGTCTGCAGTTCTTTTGAAGACCCCACATCTCTCCTGGAGCCTCTGGGAGATTGAGAATGTGGAGGGGTCTCTCATGAAGTCTCCACCAACACCAAAGTAATTGGATCACTTTGTCAATTCAGTTAACAGCCCATTGGTTCAATTTCCTTTTGTAAATTTAGATTAGATAGCCAGTACCCAGGACAGTAGCTGCACCAAGTAATGTGCTTCAAAAGTATTTATTAAATTAATTAATCAGTGAGTGACAGGAACAATGAGGGAATGCATGAATAATGGATGGGAACCTTGTAGGTAAGGGGAAAAATGTACAGATGAATATTTGCTTTCTGTCAAATTGAAATCATTTTTGATAGGACATGAGAAACATTTGTGATGTACCATCCATCTGTTCATCGATTTTTCATTGATAAAAACAGAGATTCCTACATTTGAAGAAATGTTTGAGCCCTAGGTCTTTCCCTTCCTTGCCATGTAAACTTAGGGAAGTTGCTCAACCTGTCTGTGCTTTAGTTTTTTCATCTCTAAAATGAAAACATTAATAGTGCCAACCTAGCACCTGGAGATAGTGGGAAAGAGAAGGAGATAATAAGTGTGAACCCTAATTACACTTTTTGGCCCAAAGAGCTACAGATTAGGCTAGATGAGAATGAAGTTGGCCCTCTGTGTGTACCACAGAATACACTTAGACAGTTGCCTTTATGGCATGATTTCAAAAGGTCGATGAGACCTTTCTCTCCGCAGGTATCATGCCACTGAGAAGTAGTAGTATGCCTAAAAGTCCTACTCTTAGAATTCTCTTTAAAAAAAATAAAAAAAGAATTCCCTTTGAGCTAAAAAAAAAATTCCCAGAATAATTCCACTGGTGATATAAATTATATGAGAAGGTAAACACATTCAGACATTAACCACTAGTTATTTCCCTACCTTCAAAAGACAGGGCAGTGTGTGTACTCATTAATGCCTTGGCTTTGAAGTCACTCAGTTCAAATCTAGGCTATGCTACTTAAAAGCTTTGTGACCTTAGGCAGGTGACTAAACTCTGAACCTCTGTGTTCTCAGTTGTGATTGGCTAGTGATATTTACTTCTTAGTGTACTATGGGGATAGTATCAGATAATGTACATGAAACTATTTGGATATGTCACTCATACTCAGAAGAGTGATTATTAACATGATTTTTCTCCCATTGAAAATGTTCATAAGGACATCATTATGGATGGAATGTTTGTGCCCCCTACCCTTATATGCTGAAGCCTTAATCCCCAGTATAATGGTAGTAGGTGGAAGGGCCATTGGGAGGTAATTAGGTATCAATGGGGTCATGATGGTGGAGGCCCCAGATGGGATTAGTGTCATTATAAGAAGAGGAAGAGACTCAGAGCTTTCTCTCAGCCCTGTGAGGACATAATGATAAAGTGGCTATCTAAAAGCCAAGAAGAGAATCCTCACCAAGAACTCAACCATGCTGGTACCCTGATATCAGACTTCAATCCTCTGGAACTATGGTAAATAGTTGTCTGTAATCCAAGCCTCCTAAGGTGTATGGTATTTTGTTATAGCAGTGCAAGCTGACTAAAACAAGCATGAAAGGCAATTCTCAAAGATTTTCAACCATATTTGGACCACAGCAACATTATTGCAACAAATCTCAGCTCCCAAAATGACCACTTTAAAGGACACCCCTTGGGCCTCCTGGGTACCTCAGTTGGTTAAATGTCTGATTCTTGATTTCAGCTCAGGTCATGATCTCATGGTTCATGAAATCCAGCCCCTCATCAATCAGGCTCTGCCCTGATAGCACAGAGTTTGCTTGGGATTCTCTCTCTCTCTCCTTCCCTCTCTGCCCCCCACCCCCAACTCTCTCCCTTTCTTTCTCTTCCTCTCTCTGAAAATAAATAATAAATAAAAACTTTAAAAAATAATAAAGGACACCCCTCATCCTCATGTAGCCCCTTTCCCACCTCCCACAAATCAGTGACCATTGATTGGCCCACACTGTAGGTGAACGCTGCTGGAATGCACAGAGAGTTAAGGAAGATCTCTTGAAAGAGATAGTCTCTGAATGGGGTTCAGAGAGATGAATAGGATGGGGTGTGAAATGGGGAGAAAAGGTCATTTCTGCTTCCTGTGACTGTCAACCATTTTCATGAGCTCCTGGTGTCCTGTCTCCTCCTCCTCTCCCTCCCCCCCATTCCCCAGTCCCACTACTTGTACCAAAGGGAGTCAAGGAGAGAGATTTCCCCTTCTCCTTCAGAAACCTCTGTTTCAGTCAGTTGTTCCCAGAATTTTATATTTTAAATGCTAGGAGGCTGTTCCATGCATCTTGCTACCTAGCCATCACATCTGGGGTCAGTCACTTCCTTTGGAAGATACCCAGGCTCAAGAAGAAAGTACCAAGCTAGAGAATGCAAGGGGCACATGAATTCTAGCCTTTAGCTGGTTTTAGAGATCATCTTTCTCTTTTGACCTTATCTTGCCTCTTTGCCCCAAGGTAGAGTCAGGAATACCACAAGGTCTGCATATCCAGATTCTCCCCCTTCACTTTATCAGGCAAGGAAAATGTGGGAGTTCTGGGAGGGACAGAGAAAAGAGACACACCAAACAGCTAAACACAGCCCATATTTGGGTTGCAGCTGAGAAAAGGGTTAAAGAGAGATTTTCTTCTCCTATCTTATTGAGATCATTTTATGGCTCCAATCTCAAGGGAAATGAGCAGTTTGCACATTTACCGTTTCCTATCAGTCGACCATCTGTAGGCACCACCTTTCACAAAGAGCTTATACATTAACTGGTCACTTTATCATTGTAATATATTTGGAAAATCAAAAACCAGCTGTTATAAAGCTATAAACTGGAGACTTTATTACATATTGTTTATCATTACTTTAGTATTTGGAGATTCATATTGAACGGACTTTGAGATCTATCTGTATTGCCAAGGAGGCCAAAGTTTATTTCCCTAATAATATGCAAATGGAGCCTTTATACCAGATAATGAATAATCACTTTAGATTAAAGGCTGAATTTTCTTTTAGTGGTACTGGCAGTGCAGCCTTTTACATGCAGTTAATAATTAATTTAAAGAATTACCACTTCAGTGAGCCCTGCTTACATTATTTATTAAGTGTAATTAAAGTATTTATTAGTCAAGTAATAAATGAGGGACAACCCCCAGCACCTTCACAGTGTTGTAAAATAATCACAGACCATGTTTATCTGCAAAACAGGACTGAGTGTGGCTCAAGTGTGTTAATAGATTTTTCACGATCATTCCATGTGCTGTCAGTGTACCTCAGCAATGGGTGTGTGTCTGGCGTGCCCACCTGCTTCCATTGCTTGGTTCATTCTACAGGAAATGAATACCTTGGCCTTTTCTCGTTGTTGATTTATGTGTGGTTCATTTGGAGGTGACATAAAGGGGATTTCTTGGTTCAAGGGAACATCCTGAGTCTACCTTGTTGGTGCAGCTCAGACTGGCTGCTCCTGCAGGGCTGTGGAAATCATTACCTATGATTAAGGTAATTACACAATTCTTGTCCAAACCACGACAATTTTGAGAATAGAAGAGAATGTTACTAATAATAATATGTAAATTGAGAGTGTTGTAGGCAAACCAAGACTGACCCTTCAAAAATTAGTGTGGCCCTTACCCATCAAGCTGGGTTGCCAAGAGAGGGCTCTAAGAATCACCTTTTGCCTCTGACTACCACTCAGATACCACTTAGATAGAAAACTGGACTTCTGCCTTCTGTCAACGTCAGGCAACTTTGGGCTGCCCGCAGTATTCCCCAGGAAACCTTTCCTGGTCCCTCCAACCAGAAATGACCACTCTTTCTAACCCCCATCACATTGCTTACACCTCTGTTGGGGTCTATCCCACTGGCTTGCAGCATCTTTGTTTATGTATTTTAACCAACCCATGAAGAGATTGCAAACTCCTTACAGAAAGAGATAGACTGTACTTGCAGACTTTTAACTCTTCCATCCATGCTTACATTGATACCTTACTAAAAGCAGGTACATGGTAAAGATTTACTAAATAACAGATTTTATAGTTGGGAAACAGAATCCCTCATCTTTCTAATGAGGAACAAAGGCAAACTTTCAATCCAGGATCACTAGCCAGAATCTGTAACTGAACAGATGAGTCTGCAGAGTGGACATAGCAGGGGAAGGTATGGCCAGCAGGCAGCATTCCAAGAGCCATTCAGGTGCGCCATGGCAATCACTTGAGAATACGATTACTCACAGACCGGTGAACAAAGTCTTAAGGCCCACTCCAGGCAAACTAGTGCCTCATGCGCCTTGGAGGATCACGCTCAGCCTTTGTTCTCTGAGTCCTCTATCTGAAAGTTCTCAATTGTATGCTCTCTGAAAAGCAAGGATAAAAACCACCAAAGCATATACAACTTAGGAGGCTTTCCTAAGTTTACCCGGATGATTGGTGCATCTCTGCAAGTCTGACCTCTTCATCTGTGTGAATCCCACCTACCTCATATTCCACCTCCTCTCGAAGGCTTTTCCTGACCAGCTTACTGACCATTGAAAAATTTGCATCATCCACACCACTCATTTCAGCGCTCTGCATCTTTTGGGTGCTCTGCTTTATACACACAAACCTTCAGCCACCCGGAAAAGAATGATGTGTCCTTCTCTCCATGTATTTCCTCACAGTACTGGGCAAACAACGCTCAGCAAGTAAAGAAAGGAGAACCAAACCTCACCTCAGTTTTCCCTGAATGCTTTCCTCTCCTGCCTGCCTGCCTCCAGCCTCACTCACTTCCCAGAATCCCTCCTGAAAGGTATTGTCACTTCTCAAAAGATACTACTCTATTGGAAAGGAAAGAAAGTGATGTGAGGTCAAAGTTAAGGTGCTGAATGGTATTTGAGAAAGAAAAACCCAAAGACTCAAACTTCATGTTTTAATAATAGCCAAGACCACTGGGCCCAAACTTGTGGGCTTATAAATTGATTTGTCTTTGGGCCCTTTTACAGAGCTGTTTCTAGGCGACCGACGGGTTGGCCGTACATCATGTGTGCTCCGGCCTCGTGCTGTGGCAGCCTGCTCCTGACCTCTTAATCAAGCCGAGTGCTGGGGCACAGAGAGGAGATACGCGATCACTTATGGAAACACCCAGCTGGCGTCAGGCCCACAAACCATCTGCCTGTCTCACTTTGGTCAGACTGACCGTCTGCTAATGCCCTCTTCTCCTACGAGCCATTTATATATTTCCCCAGCCTTTTTTTTTTAAGCGGAAAACAAATAGCATTACTGGGCGTACTCTGCCTGGCTACAGCTGTGAATCACAACGTTGGAAATCAGTCCAAGACGGAGTCGACAGCATATTCTCTGCTTGGTTGGGGAGAGGTCCAAACTGCTGATCTAGCCTCATTTGATCTTTGATATTTTATTTATCTATAAATTTGACATGGCCCTGCTAGGAAACATCTTTCTGCTGTTCATTTTCTCATTCTTTTTTTGTGTTTCCAAAGGGAAGGGGCCTTTGCTTAGTTGTAACCAAGGGTCAACATTTCTTCTTGGCCTTGTCAGGAGGTAATCAATGTAAAGACAATAAAACATGAGAATTGCATGCAGCTGGTAGCAGCGGGGATGGGAGAGAGGTAATAGAGGTTTGACATAATTCCCCTGGGCTTTTTGCTACTTATTGAAGTCAGTAATAGATCACAAATACAGAGTAGTGAACAGAGCTAGATGAACCTGGGGTGGGAATCCTTGCCCTCATCATTGTTCCATTCAACTAGGAATGAATGAGTACCACTGGGCAGAAAAGGACCATGGCTTCTGAACAGAAATGCACAATTGCTGTACCTGCAAGGGAATACTAACAGCTAATCATCCAACCAATAATCAATATTGGTAATATCCTCTATGCCTGTCTTGGTTTGAGTTCCCCAGAAGCAGACCCTGAGATAAGGATGTGAGTATAAACTATTCACTTGGGAATTGCAGGTAACACGAGGAGCAAATGCAATGAATAAAGGGTATATGACTTTTTTAGCGAGCTACTGCTGTGGGCCACTGGAGCCTAACTCTCAAGGAAACTCTGGGAAATGGTGAAAAGTACATGGTTCAGAACCACTTCAAGAAGCGAGGGAGATGGGGTGTTTATATGCCAACTGCAGAGCTTTATTAGTTTGAGGGCTATTGCTAGAGGGTGGTAACTCTTTGAAACTCTGCCCTGCCATATATACAAAGAGCAAATTTTCCCCTACTAAAGGTGAAGGAGGGAGTGCCTTCAGGCACAAAAAGGCAGATACTGGCATTTGTAAGTTAGGGTCCAAAGAGTCGGGTGGGGCCCCAAAGGCACTTGCTACAAAGCCAATCCCTAAGTGAGGAGCTTCTGGGGAAGCAAGAAACTGAATATACCCTTTCTATGTCCTTCATGCAATCAATTTAGAAGAATGAAACTATTTGAAAGCAATCTGAAAATCAAGCACTAAGTGACATAAAAAGGACTGAGAAAGATGGAAGTCCAGAGGAAGGAAAACTATCCCACCATTGAGAAAATTCCATGAAAAAAACCCTTATACTTAAATTAGGACTTGAGGAATGGATAGAATTTGGATTATGGAAAGGTGGGAAAGGAATTTTGTGATAAAATTATTTATTCCCAAAATTAGATATAAAAATACTTGAAAAATAAATAATCAGATTGACTCCAGTAAACTATTCCCTCTTATTCACATTCACATTATCATCTTAGAGATGATAGCCATGATTATTTACAGTGTCACTCCAATGGATTCTTTTAGTTTAGGTTTCTTGGCATCTCAACTCAGTAGTCAAGGAAGTTTAGATCAGATGAACTATCAGAGATTTTAAGAATCATGAGTCCTCAATAAACTATTCAAAGGACTAATGATATTCTATTTTGAAAAAGTATTTTGCTGGTTACATAAATAATTACCTCCTGGTTTATCTGTTTGCCCATTCAGTAAGTCAAAACTCAGTTAAGCAGAACATTTTAGGATTGGGGGTGGGGATGCTCATATAAAGGGTGGGGACAGGTCTGGTCACACACCCCTTTGACAGAGGAGTGGATACATGTATAAGAGATGTCCTTGGCTGCTGGTTTACCTCCATAGTAGGCAAAACAGTGCTTGGGTTTATCTAAGAGCTTGAACTCAGAAAAGACTGGGTTTGAATCCCAGGTCCACCATGTGCCAACTTTGTGACTTTGGCAACCTGACTCCTATAAGCCTTAATTTTCTCATCTCTAAAATGGAAGCAATAGCATCCACTGCCAGAATTGCTGTATGAATTAAAGTTAAAAGGGACAGTGGCAGTAGTAGCCCAGGGAAGGTCTGAAAAATTAGCAATCCTATATTTAATGATAATGAAAACTAGTACATTAAAAAAAAAAAAAAGAAAGCAAAGGGCATTGTTTGTAGTCATCAAAATAGTGCATGCCCTTCTGGTTTCATTCAGTGGTTCTTCCTGCTTAATGTTACATACTATATACTAAATTCATTATATTAGTTCATACCATGTATAAGTGATTTGGGAATTTTCTATTTCTGGCTAGGTACCTTGCACATTAGTCTATACATGCATTTTAAGTGCAGGACAAACAGTGCAAGTGAAAAGGAATCAAAGTGTAGGTTAATACCATAGAAATAAGGACTTTAAAAAAAATTTGACATTGATTTTATGTATTGATAATTTTTCTTGTCAATTTCATTTTTCTTCACTCCAACACCATGGACTAGAATACCACCATGCTTCTTTGTGAGTGTTGATCCCAGGACAGCTACTCTGTGGTGTTGGCAGCAGGTCACAAGACAAGGCCATGAGGGGCAAAGAGTCTGGCAAGATAAGGGCAAGGTCAGACGCGGGAAAAATGGCTACAGAGCAAAGAGTAAACTATGAAGCATAGCTAAGGTCTGAGGTGGGTCTGAAGAATTCTTCCAGCAGCATCAGACACCATCAGAAACTGGGTCTCAGGTAGAGGGCAGTGTCTTTCTCCATTGTAGCAGTTCGGAGAGGCCCACTGCAGCACTGGTGTGGACAACAGCCTGACTGGGGTGACCATATACTGATGGCCCAACCCTGGACACTTTAGAGAGCAAGAGGAGAAATTACTCATCACTGCTGAGACAGCTGATGCACCCAAGACTGTCCCAAGCAAACCAGGACCTGTCATCCCAGCCCTGGGGTCTTTTTCCTTTTCACTTAGAATCAGATAATCTACTCAGCCCCAATCTGCCTGGGAAGCCCAGCCCTCAAATTCTAAGATCCCACCACCTGTCAAAAAGCTCCCTCCCCTTAATCCCTATCACCTATGTAACCTGTCCCTCACCCTGTTTCTCTTCCTCAGAAGGGAAAAGGAGCTTTCTGGAGCTTCTCTGTTTCTAGCTTTCTAGCCAGCTTTCTAGCCAGGTGAAGAGGGTAAGCCGCTCACCCTCAGGCACAAAACTGAAGGAAGTGATGCAGATCTCAGTAATCAAGACAAATCGTATTTCAATGCAATGTTTTTTAAAAAGCAAAATTCATGCCCAAAAAAAATCCTTGATGAGAAATATCTCAGCATTTCAAATAAAGACAGGATCAGTAGCAGCACTGTGCCAAGGCATATTGGAGCCTGAAGCAAAAGGAAACAGTCATACCCATCTTGTCTTTAGCTAAGATCTTGGTGTTTCCTTCTTTGTGGATTTTTGCATTAGTTTTTATTTTTTAAAATACTGCATTAAAATATTATCTGTCTAGATGGCAGAGCTTTTTGGTCACACCTACAATTTTGTGCCTGAGGTTAGTGCCTCTCTTGCCTCACCCTAATCCTGGCCCTGAATTCTGCATAAATAACAATAGCTGCCACTCACCATGCATTTGGTGGGAAGCTGGCCTTGGGCTAAGTACTCTGCTTGTTTAATCCAGACATTATCCCCTCCAGATAGGACTCCACCCCACGTGCTGTGCCTTCACAGCACTCCCTTACTGAAACCTGCTCTCCTGGGTCATCCAATATGCCCAAGTTACTCTTTCTTGGAGAATAGGAAAAGCTTAAAGCTGGAAAGACCCACTGAAACATTCCAATCCTTTGCTTTCTTTGTTTCACATGAGAATTTCAGTGCATATTACAGGAGCTAAGTGACTGGCCCAGGGTCGTCACACTGCTGCTTGGGATTAGTGTCCATTTATTCATTAACTGAACAAATGTTGATTGAATATCTACTACATCCTTTGTTGTAGACATTGGGAACAGAGTAAGGAGCAAAAGGGACATTGTCCCTGCCCTCACAGAGCTTACATTCTAGGACGGAAAGGCAATTAGTAAATAAGCACAGCCACACACATACACATATCAGACAAGGATAGGAGCCATGAAAAAATCGAATCAGGATGAGGGGGAAAGGAGTGGAATGATATTGGGGTTTTATTTTGTATAAGACAGTCATGAAGGGCTTTTCTATAGGTAGTTTGAGCAAACACCTAAATAAAGTGAAGGAAAGAGGAAGCTATGTGGACAAGGTGGAGGTGGTGAGAGCTAGTTCTAGGCAAGGTGCCTCCACTTTGATACTATTGATATTTGGGACTGGATAATTCTTTATTGGGTGAGGGGGTGGCCTGTACATTATAGGATGTTTAGGAGCATCCCTGGCCTCTACCTACTTGATACCAATTGTGACAACCAAAATGTCCTCAGATATCGCCAAGTGCACTTTTAAGGAGTAAAATTATCCTCAGCTAGAACCAGAGTTGATGCACATGGTAAGAGGCAAGTGCAAAGGTCCCAAGCAGGTCAGGCTTTTCCCACAGCTCAGAGCAGCACTCGCAGTCACAGTCAACCCTGCCAGCCCTGAACACCCACCATCGGCAGACCTAGCACTACTGACATACCACTGGTCTCTGATTCATTTCACACTGGCTAGCTGTAGGCCTCCTTTCATCCTCAAGAGCAAAAGCTCCCTGAGGGTAGGTGTCCAGCCTTCATTCCTTTATATCCTGTGAAGGCTGGGCTCCGTGTATGCTGGCCACATGCCTGTACACTCCCTTCTGCTCCTGCTCGGTGGGGACACTGTCCAAAGCCTGGGAAGCTCAGAGTGAGCTCTGGAGGCACCATGTCCCTGCACCACAGCCCAGCCCATGCCATACTACAAACTGCCCTCTCCACGTCCTTAAGGCTGTGCTGCTTTCACAAAAGGACAACATGTGATGAAAGTTCACCTTCCACTCAATTAACCTTGAGAAACCTTGAGAGAGAAGAGTTTTCCCCCCTTTTCTCCCCCAAGAGACTTTTTTTTTTTTTGATGACCTTTTTGAAGCATCTTATTTTCTGGGCAAAAAGCCAAATGATACACTGTCTTCCCAGCTGCAGGGCTGTTGTAGATTCTCAAAGCTAAGGCAAAGACAGCCTTTGGAATAAATGCAAGATGGGCAGTGGGGTGAGGGGAATGTGAAGAAATGCTTTATTATTCCAGCCGAGATGTGCCTAGAGGGATAGAGCCTACAGGACCCACGAGATGCAGGGACCTAGAGACCTCAGGGCTGCCAGACACTCCCCCCAATTAGGGAGCATGCATGAATATGAATTTTAAAAAATCAATTCCACTTTGAGTGAAAGTTGAATATTAATAAGTTATAACAAAGCACATCTTGCACAGTATTTTGCAATATATGAAGAGGTGGGTTTTTTTTTTTTACCTAGTTAATCTCTTTGAGTTGCAGATTCAGTTATCAAATAAGATTGGATCTTATTTAAGATTGGATCAGTAGGGCAGAATAAATGGTATAGCACATTTGCAACTGATTTCTTGAACAGTGGTACCGAAAAGCCCCCCTACCCCATCCCAGATTGTCAGCGTCCCTGGTGGTAGGTTTAGGGAGGGCAGCATGTGCCCTGTCTCTCTCCCTGATGCAGGGCCTCCAAAACCAACTACATATATGTGCAGGAGGAAAAAAGAAAAAAAGCATCCAGCCCAGATCCACCTCTTCATTGGCGTTTCAGCAGCACCAGCTCTGGTGGCAAAGGGAGATTCATGAAGGTGACCAGGTTTGCTTCAGATCAGTTTTGCCCCCTCTTTCTGAGGCTCACAGGCAGTTGGAAGACTTCTAGAATCTTAGAAGAATTGTTTGAATGCAACAGTTTAGAAAGAGTCTCTGGGTGGTGGCTTATTTCACGGGGACGGGGAAGTTGTGACTGGGAGTCAGAAGACTGTTCTGGTAAATAAACAAATAGGTAAATAAATAAATAAATAAATAACCACAAGGTCAAGAGCAGTCTGGGGCGCTGGACTGCCTGGGTTCCAACTCTGGCTTTGACACTTGCCATCTATCTTTATGACTTCAACCAAATCACTTAACCCCACTATGCCTCCATTTTCCCATCTATAAAATGGAGATAGTAGAGTATCTACCTCTTAGGAGTGAGAGGACTAGGGGTATCCAGCATCCAGATGTACTCTAACAGGGAACAGAGTATCAAGGATCAAAAGTGGCCAAGAAGGCTGGCAGGAAGCTGAGGACAAGCACATGTGGGCCGTCCCGGGAAAATAATGTTGAGAAATGTGCCAAAGAACGGATGCCATGGTGGGGCTTTGCCATGGGTACAAGGGAACTGGGGTTTTCAGGCTACAGCATGAAGAGAGATCAATGTAGAAGAGATGCCTGCTCCAGGGGAGGCACCGCTGCCTAACATCTGCCATCCTGCAGCCAGCCCTCAGGGTGAGGCCCTCAGGCCAGGATCCAAGCAGCACAAAGGAGCTTTCTGGAACAAGTTTGCAGAAACAGACACTAATGTAAAGGCATCGCTTAAGTCCCAGGTCCTATCATTAGTCTCCATTTGCTGTCACAGGATGAAGGACCAGTGATTTGTGTTCCATGAAAATGTTCTTCCCGGAACATTAGGAAAGGAGAATTGGCATCATTGCAAAACCCAGAGTGGCCCTGCAGCTTCTGGGCAGAGAACCTCCACTCGGGGTGACATTCAGGAAAAGGGGCCTTTCCCTTTGGGCCATGGGTGACCTACACCCCCAAATCTGTTCACTCCCAACCTCCTTGCTAAATAGTCTTTTCTTCCTGACAGGGTCTTGAAATGATCAAGTAGCCACACACTGATTTCAGCACCACCTCTCCTGGCTCGTCAGCCATCCCTACCTCAGTGAATCAGGTTAGAACTGGAAGAAAGCTTTGAATATTTCTTTTCATAAAAGAGCAAGCTGGGATTAAAAACCCGTGGGATTTTTAATTTGCCCAAAAGCATATTTACCAGCCAGGTGACGGTGTCTGAGCCCCCACGTCCTCATAGGTTTGTGGGGCTATGACAGCAAGGTAGAGATAAAATCACATCACTTGAGATCTGGATGGTGTGCTGAGTGACCCTGCCTCATGACCTTTCCCAGTTCTGGCAAAGTTAGAAAACTCACAGAATGTTTGGTGCGAGTGAGTATACTGATATACAGAAAGTGTACCTCGGGGTACAAATGACAGTTAAAATAAGACAATTATGAAGAGGTGCTCTCTGTGTAGCAGGGGAAGCTTTGAGATAGGAGGACCATGCATGGCCATCGGTTCTGGACTGGGGTGGATTTGTAGCGATCCCTCTGCTGAGTGAGCGATTCCTTGAAGGTGATTGTCAGATCTAAACTCCCTCCAGCAATGAAAAGAGCGCCAGCTCAAGTAGGAGACACTAACCAGCCAAAAGTGCCCTGCAAGTTGCAACCTTCTATTCCCAGGGCCCCGCTCAGTGCCTGGTACACAGAGCTGCTCAGAAAACAGTCAGAAATCAAAAGAATGTGTAGCCCCATCCAGTTCTGATATTTGGGGCCTAGATTTGAAAAAGTTTTTTTTAATGTTTTTTAATTTATTTTTGAGAGACAGAGAGACAGCTTGAGCAGGGGAGGGTCAGAGAGAGAAGGAGACACAGAATCTGAAGCAGGATCCAGGCTCTGAGCTAGCTGTCAGCACAGAGTCCGATGTGGGGCTCGAACCCACGAACCATGAGATCATGACCTGAGCCAAAGTGGACGCTTAACAGACTAAGTCACCCAGGTGCCCCTGGGGCCTAGATTTGGAAGCTAGAAGTGCTCACGCTATGACCTCTCTCACTTCAGTGGGTGGCTCGCATCATGGCTTTGAGGGAGGAGTCCCTCTTTAGAAGAACCTATAAATGTGTGGTGCAGGCCTGGCCTGATCGAACCAGATGAGAAAACTGAGTGTTCAGCCCCAGGATCTTTGCCCCCCCACCCCTTCACTGAGTCTCCTTCCTTCTACCCTCAGTCATTTCATACCAAGCACCCACTATCTTCATGTGCCCTACCTTGGTCCACCCACTCTGGTCACTAGTTCACTCTATATTCTGGGCTCTTCCAACTTCCTTTAATACTCAAAACTGCTCTTAAAGACAGAGCCATTGGCTTCTGAGGGATTGAGCTTCATGAAGCTGTGATCTACTACCTTCTCAGCCATATTCTCATCCAACAGGAAACGGTGCTTCCTTAAACCAGTGATGGCTCCAACATGTACAGCTCAGACAGCCATCAAAGGCAGGTAAAGGAGAGGAGGAGGAAAGGAGAGGAGGTGGAGGCTGAGGCCCCTCACTAACAGCACTCCACAGATCACACCCTGACCCCTCACCTGTCTTCCTCACCACCATTTGTATGCAAAGTCTTCCTATTGGGGTGCTGTCCCCACAGGTACACTCTGAAGCTGCCCAATCCACCTTGGGATAGGGCCCGCCCAGAATTTGTGATTCCGAGGGACTTCCTGACTGTTCCCCAAACCAGTTCACAATAAGTGAATCTTCCTTTGTGAATTCCAACTTAGGTAAAATAGGATTAGAGTCTAGGTTTAAAAACCCTGAGGAAGCCCTAACAAAATCTACTCCAACCAACAGCAGAGACAATGCACCAAATAAACAAAATATCAGTAACATTTCACATATCTTCAATTAGTAATAATGGGTCCTAATGAGTTCTGTGCTATTAATTCCATTTACCATCCCTCCCTCCCTGGAAACTTCTCACGTTCTTCCTCCCCTGCAGCTTTAATGAGATACTTGTAAATTCATTTTGCTTTGTTGCAAAAAATATTCACCCTAAGAAGCATTTGGAATGTGTGGGACTCATCCTTGGGTGTCTTTAAGATTTTATTGGCTCTTGCCTCCTGGGTCTCACTGTGTGACTTGGAAGCTGGAGAGAGAAAAGTCTTTGGCTTGCCTTTATTTAACTTACTTGGATGCCAAATGGAGATTTCGCAAACCCTTTCTCAATACATAATGTCATAGGCGCTAGGCACCTGCCCTGATCCTTCCTACCAGATTTCACCACTCACCTCCCTCACAAAGGCCATTTGACCTTATTTTCCCATCTTCACTGTCCCTCCAAAACTTTATCCCTACTTTATCCCTGCTGGTCCCAGAGGCCCTGGTTGCTGAACGGACATGCAGAAGTAAATCAGTGTTTGCTAATTTTTATTGCATTAGGGGAACTTGCACGGAGGAGAGCATTACTGTGGTCACTTTGCAGAGATGCCCCTTTGCATTAGGGACATTGGAGAATGTGAGGATGAATCTGAGTGATGGGGCCATCTCCAGGAACTGCCTAGCTTGGGTGTAAGTGAGCGATCTGTTAATGAGAATTGCGTTTCTCTTTCTTCCTCCTTTGCTGGGAGCAGCATTCTGAGCCGTCTTTCAGTAGACCCAGACTAACCTCCTTTTTAAGGACCTACTCTAATTTAGTTTTGGCCCTGGGATCTATCCCTCAGCTCTGCTTGGAAGCCTCACGCTATTATTTGAGATCAAAGTGTCTAGAATAATTTTGGCTCTCTAAAGAGCTTCTTCTGAAGCAAAATCCATGTTTATATGCAGAGCCAGCCTCCCGTTTAGGCAGAGCCCACCTTTGCTCATACGATACAGCATGAAGGACAGTGAAAAGATCGTCCGACTCCACCCAAACTTTTTCTCTCCCAAGTGCCTAAAATCATATCACTTGAGAGTAAGAATATATTTTGATTAGGTAACATCACTCAGCTTCAGAATTTTTTTAAAGACAAATACAAAAGGAATTGTGAGCCATCCATTCTTCATAATTCCTGTGAATTCATGCTAGATCATTTTCCTCCCTGGGAAAGTCTAGGTGACAGGGACCACAGGGTGGGACGGGTGGGATGGGGAGAAGGTGCAGGGGACAAGCTTCACAGTTTCCCCAGGTGCCTGGCTTGCCTGAAAGAAACGTGGCCCTATCAAAGCACCCAGAAACGTCAAGCTATCGTTCAGAAAAGTGACAAACCCCAAGCAAAACAAATCAATGTTTCTGTTTTCATAAATCTGTAGAAAACAACATTTCTTTTCCCCTCTTCAGCAGTTTCACACACAGGGCAAATATTTTCATACTACTCCATAAATCTGGAGTCTGTTGAACTATAGGGAATTTCCTCTTCAACTGTCCCCCATAACAGCATCGAAAGGGAAAATAAAACCTCAGTACCAAAGGCATAGACTTTTAGAGCCCAGCTGACTGCTGGAACTGGGCCCTGGTTTCCGCAGAGTCTTTGGCCAGCCAGCGTCCTGCATGCCGAGCAGGCCAGGGCCTTGCAGGCTGTCTAGCAGGGCCTGTAAATTCCCCAGCTTTAGGGCCCCCTCAGGAAGCTGCCAGGCAGGGGGTGTATATTGTCCACTAGAGCCCAAGGGTTTTGAGATATATGATTTGACACCGAGCCGAGGAAGGGTATATAGACAGAGGCTGTTCTGCCTCAGTGACTGTTCCAGGTAATTGAAATGTATCCCTTTAAGGACTGGGACCATTCTGAAGTTTTAATTATTTAATAGAAAGCTTTTTAAACTGGTAATGTGTACTTTCTTGAGAGCAGGATGGTGGAAAAGCTTTGGAAGCAGGCAGCTTGACATTAGAATCCCAGTCCTTCACTTAAAATATTAATAAATCTGAAGCGGTTTTGCAGGGGATGGTTTGTTTTTAACATCTTTGGACTTGAATTCTTCTCACCTGCAAAATGGGATAATGCCTAATTCACAGGTGTCTATGAAATATAAGTGAGGCACATAGCAGACTGCTTATCACCTATTAAGTACTCAGTATTCTCAATGTTTCTCTATATTATCATTCACATCATTAGGATTATTCCTTCCCTTTTAGATTTAAAAAAAATTTTTTTAATGTTTATTTATTTTTGAAGGAGAGAGAGAGACAGAGAATGAGGAGGGAGGGACAGAGAGAAAGAGGAAGACACAGAATCCAAATCAGGCTCCAGGCTCTGAGCTGTCAGCACAGAGCCCAACGCCGGCCTCAAAACCGTGAACCATGAGATCATGACCTGAGCTAAAGTCAAACGCCTAACCAGTTAAGCCATCCAGGGGCCCTTATTCCTTCCCTTTTAAAACAAAACATGCTAGGGACACCTAGGTGGTTCAGTCATTTAGGCATTCGACTTTGGCTCGAGTCATGACCTCACGATGCGTGGGTTTGAGCCCCACATTGGGCTCGATGCTGACAGCTCAGAGCCTGGAGCCTGCTTCAGATTGTGTCTCCCTCTCTCTTTGCCTCCCCCCCCCATTCACTCTCTGTCTCTATCTCTCAAAACTAAATAAAAATGTTAAAAAAAATTCTCTAAAAAAGACAAAACATGCTGAGCATACATTAACTTTTTGTTTCCCTTAGGGTGGATAATACTTGATAAGTATTTGTTTTGTAATGCCCTGCAATTGAATGTCCTTGGGAGCCCAGGAAGTAGTCAGGCAGGAGGTTTACCTTCCAAATAAGCATGCCGATCTGCACTACCTGCATGGAGGCACTGCTGTCCCTTCTTTTCCAGGAGCCTTGGGTCTGGATTCCCTGTAAATGGATAAACTGAGAGGCAGTCGGGCAGAGGGTGAGGAGCAGGGATGGCTTTTGTGGCTAGAAAACCTCAGTTCCGCACTCTGCTCCGTCACCCACAGTCCATGGGCTTGGCCTCCATGAGCCTCAGTTAGGGAGACAGAGGTTGCCCTCTGGGGCCTGCCCTCCGGGGTGGCAGCAAGGATTCAGGGAGACAATGTAGGAGGAGCCTCTGACACAGTCTGGTACACTGCAGATGCTCAATAAATGGCAGCTCTTGTTAACTAATGGCCACAGGGGAGCAACCAAGGCCATTCAGTCTGCACCTTTACACTGAACCCACTAGTGAGCCATGATCTGGTCACAGCCATGTTCATGTCGTATTTTAACCCTTCAGTCACCCTTTCTGCAAACCTCTATTTCCACTTGGGGTTTCCCACATGTCGAGTGAGGCTGCACCACAGTGCACACACGTATCATACAGCCTACCGTGAGGCTGTGGCAGTAAACCACTAACCCTGGACACGAAGAGCTCTGAGTGAGCACGTGGAATGTGGCAGTGTGCACACAGTGGGTACGAGGTACCCTACCATGAAATGAACCTATGACACATGGTGGCCCTGGGAGAAAGACTCACTGAACATAAGTAAGCATTCTCTAACAGTATTGATACCTTTGCTTCAATATTGATATAAAGAGTCTCCATGCTTGGAACCATCTGCAAAGGCCCACATCAACCCAGGATGATTAGCCCAGCCTGCGCTTTTCTCAGTATCTCTGATTGCCAGTATGCATCATGAGTTGGTTGGCTGGTTGCAAGGATCAATAAATAAGATCAGAAGATATTGAGACTCTAAGACCTAATAACTGAGTGACCGGGGTAGAACTAGTTGTCTTCCTGGAGGATGGGTTTCCTCTGTCATTAAAGGCAGTGGAGTGCAAAGTGAGACAGGCATTTTACCAGGAGCCTGAAAACTGGAGTCCTTGTCTGGCTTTTGCTACCAACTTGCTGGATGACTTTTAGGTACCTTTCTCACCTGCTCTGGACTACAAATTTCCCAGCTGCAAAATGAGAGACTTGGCATAAACAGCCTCAAAAGTCCCTGTCAGCTCTGAAATCTCATCAACTTCTGAAAAAGAGAGTGCCGGGTCACAGCTGTGACTCAGTTTACAGAACCACACAGCATCCTATAAATATCAGGTCAGCTCCCAGCCTGGTGGTACTAGGCACTCTAACTTCCAGGGATGTCATATGGATGAATTCATATGAATAATTCAAATAAGGTAGATTCAAAAGCC
>NC_043713.1:27039628-27101819 GCF_006229205.1 Suricata suricatta | reverse complement strand
GCGGGCCCGCAGGTGTTCCGGTGCGCGGCGGCGCGGGGCAGCGAGCTCTGCCAGACGGCGCTGAGCCTGCACGGCCGCTTCCGCCTGCTGGGCAACCCGCGCCGCAACGACCTGTCGCTGCGCGTCGAGCGCCTCACCCTGGCCGACGACAGCCGATACTTCTGCCGCGTCGAGTTCGCCGGCGACGTCCACGACCGCTACGAGAGCCGCCACGGCATCCGGCTCCGCGTGACTGGTGAGCGCCGGGCCCTTCTTCCCCGCCCGCTCCCCGCCGCGTCCCGAGGGCGCGCTGCGCCCGCCGCGGGCATGGAAAGGGGAGCAACTCACAGACCCGCCCTCTAGGGAGGGCTATGGCTACCAGCCACCTGGGAACTTGTTAAAATGCAAACTGCTTGCTCTGAGAAGGAAACGGGCACCGTAATGAAGCGCGTAGAGAGCGAATGTCCGCAGGAGCTCGCAGTCTAGGGGAGAGAAGCAGGAGTTGAACAGTAATCCTGAATATGGCAAAGGCTGCAATGGGATGTGTGCTCTGTGCACTGAAAGGCACCCGCAGCCCCCTGGGTGCAAGGTGCCCAGGGAACCTACAAGTGCCCCTTGCTAGACCCTGGCATAAAGAAATGGGATCCAGGGTCCCCGGTCCCTGGAACAACCCTGGTTCTCAAGCCTGGCTGCGCACGGAATTAGCTGGGGAGCTTTTAAATATCCTAGCCCTACCCCGCGGCTGTGGGGATCCAGTTCCGGTTCCAGCCTGGCTCTGCCAAGAACTTCCCATGTGCCCCTGGGCTGGCCGGGCTGCCTCTCCGAATGCATTGCAGTTTCTTTCCAGGGCCCTCGGCACTCTGCCACAGACAGGTTGTCTGGGAGTGGGAAGTGCCCTTGAAATCATATCAGCAGACAGTCCGCAGCCCTGAGATACGGCAACAGTAACGACCGTTTGCCAATGGGCCACGCCCTAATCCAAGTACCCAATTTGTATTAACTTGCCAAATCTTCTCAACGGCCCGATAAGGTAAGTGATCCCCATTTTGCGCATGAAGAAACTGAGGCACGGAGCTTCGGAATAACTTGCCCAAGGCACGTCTCTATTGGGACCCAGGCACCGTGGCGCTAGAGCGCCTACTCCCTCTTTTCCGCGCCTCCCGCCCCCAAATCTCTTGGTGACTAAAAGGGACCGGGAGGGGTCTCCCTGGCCCTTGCCTTTCCCTTTGCCAGCTTTGCTCTGACCAGGATTCGCTTTCTCCCTCGACCCCTCGGCCGCCGCCCGCAGCCGCCCCGCGGATCGTCAACCTCTCGGTGCTGCCCGGCCCTGCGCACGCCTTCCGCGCGCTCTGCACGGCCGAGGGGGAGCCGCCGCCCGTCCTAGACTGGTCCGGCCCGGCCCTGGACAACGGCTCGGCCGCCGTGCAGGGCCCGGGTCACGGCCACCAGGTGACCGCCGAGCTGCCCGCGCTGGCCCACGACGGCCGCTACACGTGTACGGCCTCCAACAGCCTGGGCCGCGCGGAGGCCAGCGTCTACTTGTTCCGATTCCACGGCGCCTCCGGGGCCTCGGCGTTCGCCCTCCCGCTCGGCGCGCTCGGCCTCAAGGCGCTGCTGCTGCTCGGCGTTCTGGCCGCCCGCGCCGCCGCCCGCCGCCGCCTAGGTGGGTGCACCCCGGGGTCTGGGTGGATGCGAGGGGTAGGGCGGGCGTTCTCCTCCGTAAGGCCGTCTGGCTGCCCACCTGGCATAACCCAGCCCAAACATACTTTCTGCACCCGTGCGCCATCTCGCTTTCCTCTCCCTGCATAAAGCCCAGGACGTGGGAACTAGCAGGACCTTGTTTTACATTAAGGAAGCAGAGAGGTTAAGGGCACAGAGATAGAGACCCAAAAGGTAAAGCGCCGCCCTTTTGGCAGCACCCCATAAATGACTCCACACGTAAGGCTTTCCCAAATAGCACCATTCCGTTGTGTTACAGTAAGCATCTTGAGGACATACTGTGTGCTGTGTAGGAGTAAGAGGTGCCCAGTGTGCAGGGAGCAGGGCTGCCCTGGAGCCCAGGTACCCCAGAAGCACACAGAGTGGCAGGCCTCACTCTGGTGGGACATAGAGGGACCACGAGGGAAGATGAGAGCTAACTCAGAAACTCAGACAAGGCGCTGGTGTTCCCAGCAGAGGAAACAGCAAGCGCAGCGGTGAAGTGTGAGCTAGCAGGGTGTCTTTGCGAGCTGCTCCTCGGAGCTCCTGCTCTCGCTGAGCTGGCTGGGAAATCCGCTTGTGCCCCAGAGAGGGGCTTCCTGGAGCCTCCCAGGCCACCTGGGTCAGCAACACCAGCCTCAGCCTCTCCTGGGATGGAATCCAAAGACTGTCACAGTTGCCCTGGCTGCTGCCTCCCTTCCTGTCGCTCTGCCATCGTCTGTCTTTCTGGTTCTTCAAACCCAACAAGCATTCTGTGCTGCAGGGTCTGGTCCTCAGAAAGGCGGGTCTTTCAGCTGAGGCGCTCCTCACTCCACACTCCTTCTCATTAACTCCTGGATGTCTGCCAGGCCACGTTACACCCTGCTAGCTCGTGTTTGTTACACGTCCCCTCAGACCACTTTCCACACTGGGGTAGGGTGGACAGCCAGGGCCTGTAGCCTGAGGTGACCATGGAGCTTCATGCCTCCCCCCACAACTCTCTCTCTCTCTCTCTGTCCCTCTCACAGAGCACCCAGTCGCTCAGGACAGCCCACCACGGTGAGTACCCTACCCTCACTCACCCAGCGCTAGTCCCCATTGGCCAAGGCATGCAGGCTTCTCAAGGCCGGTGCCATAAGGATAAGGAACAGGGTTGGGGCTGGGCCTTGACCAGGGTTTGGTCCCCACCCCCTGCTGTGGCCTTCCAAAACCCCCCTCTTCAGTCTCCCAAGTCCATCTTGCCCTGACCAGGCCACGCTGACCTGCTTTTCTCCCCACTCCCAGCATTTACAGTCTGGCCTCACCCTGGCGTCTCTCCCAGATCTCCCTGGTTTCCTGGTGCTGCGGGGCCATTTTCCTGTTTTATGTCCACACTTAGATGTGATTCCTCAATGCTGTGTCCCCTCTTGTGCTCCTCAGCGTTCTAGAACAGGCAGACTCACACAAAAGCCACCTGGGGGCAGTGATTCTCCCCCAAAGCTGAAAACTTCGCAAATAAAATGCCAGTAGAGCTCCAGAGGGTTTAAGCTAGGAAGCGCTGACCCTGGCACCCAGGCTCCCCTTCCTCCCAGTGTCTGCTCATGTGGAAGTCTATGTTGAAGAAGAAAGAATCCAATTCACTGACCCTGGGCAGTGTGCCTGGGATGCTGGGGAGCGGGGAGGCGGAACAGTCTTTCAGGGCCCATTGGACAAGCCCAGGCACTCCTGTAACTCCATCCCTGCCTGTGCCCTGAGGGCTGGAAAAGCCATAATGCCAGCCCGGTCCCCTCTCTCCAGCTGCCTGCTCGACTATCCCCCACATTCGTGAAAACCTGTGCAATGTCCCTTTTCTTTGCTGATTTACTAGCACACCAAGGCACCTAAGTCAGAAAGATGAGTGTTCAAATATTTATTGAGTACCTGCTATGTACCAGACGCTGTTTTGGATGCTCACACTCCAGCAAACTTCCCTGACCTCAGAAAACTCACATAACGTTGGAGACATGATCATCTTAGATTCTAAAATACGAGCTGTGAGGGAAATGGACAGGGCAGCGCAGCAGAGCCCCAGCAGAGGGAGGCATTCACAAAGCAGGCCAAACGGGCAAGGGACACCTGGGAAGGAGCCAATGGGAAGTCACTGAGCAGTGGGGAGCAGATGGGTGGCCCCATCTGTACAAGAGTGAGGGCCAGGAGACTTTTGGGGTGGCTACTGACCAAGGCTGAGGCCGGCTTGACACCAGGAAGGAGCAGGGGAGGTGGGACAGGGCCAGGTGGGCAGCATGAGCAAGGGAGGCAGCCATGGTGCCCAGGTTTGGAGCTGTAACCCCAGGAAACAAGATGAAGATGAGAGTCAGAAGGGGGGTCATGGTGAGGATCGTGGGAGCACTCACAGGTAGGTCTGAGGTGCCCATCAGGACATCCCTGGGGAGAAGTCAAAGTCAGGAGAGCAGCTGGGGCTCAGGAGGCCAAGCCTGGGAGAGCGGTCTGGAGGGCACGTGACACAAGATGGTTGTTGAAGCCACCAGCGAGATCCCTTAAAGGTAGCGCCTCTGTGGTCTGGGCTGCTGTCCCCCATGGTGTCCTCCTCCTCGCTCTGCACCTGCTGCCCCTGCCCTGTCTCCATCCTTCACTTAGTCCCCAAGCCCTCCCTGCTGGATCTAGGCCCCAGGCCCCTTTCGTCTCCCCTTCCTGCCTGTCACCAGGGCATGGTTTGGGCAAGTGGCAATGACCCCACTTTGGTATTGGGTGGTCAACTGACTCTCTCCTGTCCACAGGCCCCAAGCTCAGGAGTCCAACTATGAGAATTTGAGCCAGATGAGTCCTCGGGACCCACCAGCAGCCACACGTTTACCGTGAGGAGCTCTTTGGCCACTGGCATCCTCCTGTACAGCATGAGGAGCGAAGGCCAACACCAGGCTTGGCTGGGACAGCCCTTCCTGGCTCCCAGCCACCTTGGCAGCCCCTTGCCGGGCGACTCCCGCAAAGGGTGTCCAGACCTCATTCACCAGAGGCTCTGTGGTCTCCTACATGGATGTCTGTCCCAGGCCCCATGTATGTCAGTGAGACCAGAGTTTTGAAAGAATGTGTATGTATGTGCACATGTGTGTGCACATGTGTGCATGTGTGCATGAACTCCAGCATGAAATTTACAGAATGCCATCATGAAACGGGCAAGACACTGGTCAGAGGGCCTCCCAGGCCCTGACTTTCTGTGTCAACCAGGGCACTTTTGTTACCTCTCTGAGGCTGTCCACTCTTAAACACAGACAGTAATCTTCCCTCCTGGCTGCTAGGATGATCAAGATCTGAAGAAATAATGGATGTGAAGGGACGTTGGGAAGTACAGAGCCATGTACAGATGTGGGGGGGGGAGGTCATGGGGTCCTCCTTGCAGGCACCCTTGGGACAGGCAGAAACTTCTTGGACAAGTGGGGACCCCGCACCAGCCTGGCCGAGAGTGAGAATTCCAGAGAGCAAGCCTCAGAGGCTGGGGGTATGCAAACCTGCGGCCCCAGAAGCATCAACTCAGGGGTGAGGAGAAGCCCCGTACCCCTGCCCCCGGGGTTCCCTCTGTGACTGCCCACACACTGCGCCCACCTCTTACCCCAGCAGCTGCTCTGCACTGCCTTGAGCTGGGACCCCTGCGAAAATGAAATGAAACCCCCATCATCTCACAGCATCTGGGATCCACTGTCCTCAAAGACCAAAAGCTGAGAGGCCAGAAGGACTGTCTGGGCTGCAGGTTCATGCAGATAAAGCATCTGCGGCTGTGACCTCTCCCTGTGACCTGCATCTGCCCTGGACACACGCGCGTGTGACATCTAAAGGCACCAGTGATATCACAGCATTTGCCTGCGGCCTTGCAGACTGACTGCAGGGTGCTGCCTTCCGTGTTCACACCTCAATGTGAGCCTTGCATTTTAGCTCCTGCAGTCCTTGGGCCCAGGGGACAGGGAAGGAGGTGTGCTTGAGCCCAGGGCAAGCTGGTGAGAGGGAAGGGCCACCAGGCCAGGGACTGAAGAAGCATTGGGGACAGTCTTTCCAAAACTTTCCCCAAAGCTAGGGCGGTAACATAGAGTAAGGAAGGGTCCTTGCTGGTGCTTTTCTGGGGAGGCAGCCTGAGGTGTGAGGGAGCTCCACAAGTTAATAAGCAGGGCAGTGGGTGACAAGGTTCCCTTGCTCAGCGGAGCCTTCGCCAGGGCAAGTGGGTGACAGCAGCTCATGGTTAACTCGGGACCCCTCTGTCTGAACTGTCAGAAGGTCAGAGGAGTTGGAATTTGTATCTCCTTGTAGGAAGATACTTTGGGCACCTCCATGGAAGGAGCCCGGGACATGGAGCGGTGTGTCTTGAAACGTCTGTATGGTCTTTGAGGCCCATTTCACAGCCAAGAAAGAGCTACAGTAGCAATTATTTCTTATGTATCTACTTTGTGCTAGGAATTGGGCCAGGTGTCTGGGCATACAGAAATGAATGAGGTTGTGTATCAGTCAGTCTGGGCTAGGCTGTGCTGTGTAAACAAACAAACCCAAAATCACAGTGGCTGAAAACAGCTAGGGTTTATTCTCACCAGAGTCATATGTCTGTCACAGACTGGCATTGGAGCTTTGCTCGCGGTACTTACGGAGGGACACAGGCTCCTAAAGATCCTCCATCTCCTGTTGTGGATCATTGGGTTGGAGATAAAAAGAGAGCTCTTGGGGGCCTCCCGCTTGAGATCAGAACTCATTGGCCAGAACTAGCCATGCGCTGCACTCACCCTCAAGGGGCTGGGCAGTGCAAGCCTACACTGTGCCAGGAAGGAGGCAAGCCAGAAGCATCGGCGACAGCCACGACAGCTCCACAGTAAGACTTCTCAGGTTAGTGAGCGGCAGACCAGTTAGCGGGCAATCCCATGAGGGCAACATAATGCGGAAGGTGCTATGGGAGGACACAGAAAGGAAGAGTGATCCAGTCGTGGGAAGGCTTCCTGGAGGAGGGGACATGGAAATGGTGCGTGCCAGTCATGTAAATGGGGGAGAATGGAATTTGGAAGGTAAGAACAAAGGTGATTCTAAGCAGAAAGGGCAGTCTGGGCAAAGGCCAGGTGGTCAGACACAGCATGCTGCTGAAGTCGCCCAAAGTTGCTGGAGCATGAGGGGTGGAGACCAGGTGGCCAGAACTAGGGTGGCAGCGAGGCTCCCACACAGCAGCAGGTACCAGCAGGGCTGAGAAGCAGAAGGGAGCAAAGCCCCCAAGGACCAAGCATGGCGCTGACTCCCCGTACTGCTCAGCATGCTGCATTCACCCGTCCGACTGCTGCACCTGCTCTAGACCCGCCATGCTCTGCGGCTGCAGTTTCTACCTCTAGACCCTGGACCTGTGCTTCTGCAGTGGTTTCTGAAGGTCACCTGTGTCAGGAGCACCTGGGGAGCTCCCTCAGATCCCCATTCCGAGTGCTACCTGGGCCTCCCAAAAGTGAGCTCGAGGGTGGGTGCTGGGATTTTAAAGATGCTCAGGTGATTTTGCCCCTGTCTTATGATCATTTTCAATCATGCACGTGCGCGCACGCACACACACACACACACAAATGAAAAAGGAAGTTGTACCCACCACCTACATCCAACAGTTACTCCCATTTTGCCTTATTTGCTCATGTGCACACGTGTGTGTGTGTGTGTACGTGTGTGGACCATTCAGGAGTAACAGCAGACACCACGTACTTCGCCTCTAAATACCTCAGCTGCATCGCCAGACAACAAGAGTATTCTCCTCCGTGACTTCAATGCCATTTTCACATTTGAGAAAATATTAACAGTAATTGAATAATATCATCGTCTAGCCCATATTCGTTATTTCCCCAGTTCTCAAAATGTCTTTTTTAGCCTGTCGTCTCTAGTCAGCGGCTGGCTGACTCCAGGCAATTCTTAAACAAGCAAAAGTTTGAGGCTCCCTCCGGGCGGGCGGGACTTCCCAGGGTGTGCGCTTACCACGAAGTGCTCCTTCCTGTGGTATGTGCAGGTTGAAGTGGAGCCCCCCGGAAACCGCAGAAATGGCATTTCTAAAAGGAATGCGCAACTGGTGGTGTGGTTTCACACCCCACGGTGGCCCACGGGCAGCGCCAAGGAGCAGAGGGTCCCTCCAGCACGCCTTCTACTGATCTGCTCACTGAGGACAGACAGCCTTCTCCTTAGTGTCCAGATAAAGCAGCTGCTCTGGGGGCAGAGGGGAGGGTGGTGAGGTGGCTGTACTTGGCCATCACTAGACCCCGAGAGCTTAGAGCTTTCACTGGGAGGTCTGCATGGAACAGAGCTGGTGTCCTCTCCAACCCATCTCAGAGCACTCAGGCTTTGTCGGTGCCAAGCAAGGACCAGAGCTATAGGCAACATGCTCAGTCGGGCACATTGCTGTGGAGAGAAGGGACCCAGGAGACTTAGTGTTTTCAAGACAGAACTCTGCAGTGGCCCAGGGTGCACAGCTAGAGCCTTCCCTTCCTGCTCCGAGAACGTGAGCCCGTTTGTCCCCAGAAAGGCCACTGGCAGCCCAGAGACTGCCTACCACTGCCAGCCCCCCACTTACTGCCCCTGGAGATGGGCAGTGGGAGGAGGAGGTGTCCGCCCAGATGTGCGAAGAGCCCAACACACTTCCCCTGCCCTCAAGGAGCTAATGACTTTTTACACTGAGATGTATCTACAGGAGAAGACAGTGTCCATGAGATAATCTACACTGAAGGTAGGCCCTGTCTGAGGATGGAAATGACACACAGGGGGCTGAGTTTACAGCCCCTCTGCCAGCCTGGATGGGAGTGCTGGGGGCCCCCACTGGTCACAGGGCCTTCAGGCCAGTGGGACCTTAGAGACCAAGAGTCGGGGGTCCTGGGCTTTGTCCCGCCTCCAGCCCTGGCCACTTAGGTCAATGCCACCAGCCCTCTCTCCCCCATTAACAGCCCCTCAACATTTCTTCCACCTCTGTGGCCTCAGGGAGTTCTTGCTATGAACCCAGGGAACAGGAAAGTCTGCAATTATCCCCATTTAAAATAGGGAAAGGCTTAGGAGGAAAGCAGCCTGGCCAGCTGTGCACATATTTTAGTGCAAAACAGCTCTGGTCCCAGCGCCTTCCACACCCATCCCCCAGGCTCTCTCTCACACGTCTCTCTTCCTCTCCTGCGCCCCTTCCTCTGTGTCATGTTTTACACACTAAAGGGAGAAACGTATGATCCTGCCAACATAAAGATACAGAAATACTTGGAACTCTGGGTTTCCCAGGGTTTGACCCCCAGACCTTTGTGTTCCACAGTCATCCCCGAGGCCTTTGACAAGTGACCTCAAAGGGTCCTCGGAGCTGAAGATAGTCCAGGCACTTGCCTCTACGTCACCAGCAAAGGAGGAGGGGGGGAGGACGGATGAAGAGGGGAGGTATGGGGCGGGAAAGGGAAGGTAGACCGAGGGCCTTAAGGAAGGTGATTAAGGACCAGGCACGGGGCGCTTGGGTGGCTCAGCCGGTCAAACATCTGACTCTTGATTTTGGCTCAGGTCATCATCTCATGGGCGGTGAGATCAAGCCCCCTTCGGGTTCTGCACTGACACCATGGAGCCTGCCTGACACTCTCTCTCCCTCTCTCTCTGCCTCTTAGCTACTCATGCCCTCTCTACCTCAAGCTACTCAAGCCCTCTCTACCTCAAGCTACTCATGCCCTCTCTACCTCTACCTCTACCTCTACCTCTACCAAACAGGACAAGGCAGGGAGCAGGGCAGCCCAGGAAGACTGAAGGTCCACAGTAAATCAGGTGCAAGCCACAAATTTAGGCTATATTAAAATGCAGTGTCCAGGAGAGAGGCCATGTTGGTCACTCTGACAGACAGACTAGGAATGTGGGGCTGCTTCCTAAAATGGGAAGACCGAGAGAGAAGAGGGCTGTCTTCAGAAGAGCAGTTTTCGGAGACCAAGACCTTCTCTAATTTCTCGGTTGTCCCATGGTGACAGACACCACTCCCCACTGCATTTATGTGGGGGTGTCCCAGCAAGAAAGCCCACTGGTCTAGAGACAGGAAACCAAATGCCTACACTCGGACGTAGCACAACTTGCCTCCAATCCACTTCCCAATCCCTAAATCCTGGGGTTCCATCTGGAAAAGGAATCCAAACCCAGACAAATAGGAGGGGGCCCTGTCCCACGGAAATTCCAAATTGCAATTAGTCCCAAATCAAATGTGCAGATCTTCCCACCATACTTGAGCCCATTCAAGATGTGTCTTACAAATGCCAAAGCAAACGGAAGAGCGAGCTCCCCGGTATTCACCGCTCAGGTTGTACTACCCTCCCCCGCCAGCTCGGCCTCCAAGGTGCCCCACCCCCCCACCCAGGAAGTCAGGTGGTAGAGCCTTCAAGCAGCTTCCTGTCCCTCCTCCTCGTAAGGTCACAACCACACTAGAACCTCGGGACTCTCCTGAACTCTCCGGGATCACCAGGTGGCCTCCTGTTCTTAAACCCCCAAGAATTAAATTCTCTTTGAGTTTAACTTTGTGTGTGGTGTGGTGACATGTCACAAAATACAGATTCTATCCCTTACAAGCTTTCTAATTTCAAACTTCTCTTAGTGTGATTTCTGGATGAAAAGACCTGCCTACCAACCTGCCAAGAACGAGCCATGTCCACCACATGTAAATTAAATTTTAATTCGGGTTTATTTGCAGAGTTAAATCCATTCGCGTTTCTCCATTTCTCATTATATAAAAACTCAATCTTTGTACAAGCGTGAAAAATGCGGAACAATGGACAAGGGAATATTGCACATTTAATGATCAGATAAGATGTGGTTGTTCAAGGCCACACCAGACATGTGGGAAGGAAAGAGCTCAACACACTCAGGAAGTACTTGTTGCCACGTAAGTGATGTTAAGCCACTGAAAGAAAAATAAATTCTAACCTTCAGTGCTCAGCGAGAGATATTACATCTGTACGTTAAAAAATAAAAGTTTTAATACACAACATTCATTGCTTAGCAATTTCATTATCCCAAAACAGGGTCAGTAGTTCAGTATTATTTTTTTCAAGTTATTGTCATCAGAAATGAGGAGTCTTATCCAGACTGGAAGAGGGGTCACCCGTAGCTTCTGCAGGACACTTGGTGGCTCTAGAGTGTGTGGGGCTCACCACGGACCAGAACAAGGTCTGTGAGAGTGCCTGGCTTGTGAGCCAAGACCTCGATCCAGCTCAACCCAGATTCAAACGGAAGATCAGTATGAGGATACTCTTCAAAAAAAAAAAAAAAGTTAACTGAGCAGAAAAAAATTCAGCTACTACTTCAAAATAAGCTATGATGTTGGTCCAAACTGAAGAGCAGACAGTTTTAAAAGATACGTGCAGAGCGCCTGCTAGCTTATCATGCAGACGGGCGGGGAGACTGGTCTCTGGCAGCAACTAACGTCAGGTGTGGAGTTTGAATCCGCCACTAACTGAATGTGTGAACCACAGGGCACAGCCGCTGAGAGCTGATGCCGTCCACGAGTCCTGGGGGGTGAACTTCACAGCTTGGCCCACACTGGTGTGACAAAGCCCAGGGCAGAGATCAGGCCAAGGGCACAAAACAGAAGGAAGCATACTGTCTTGGTGACTGCCACCTCAAGTCTGTGCCCCTGGGTCCTGGCCCTGCTATCCATGGACACAGCCCTTCTGGAGTCACATGGGCTAACTTGGACACTTTCCCCAAAGAGCAGCCCTGTCAGACGTCATGGGCAAGAGGACCAACTAAAGGCACTGAGCATTTAGGGTGAAGACTGAGAGGTGGACCGGTGGGGTCGGTGGGGGGGGGGGGGGGGACGAGATCTGGAAATGTCGGGAGATTGGTCGGAGGAGTAGCAGAGGAGCCACGCCTGGCCGGCTACAGCCGAACTGTGACCACTGTCATCAGGCCAGTTCTGGCACAACATAAAGCCGGTGGCCACCTGGCCTCATCCACAAGCAGCAGGACTACTGGCCAAAGGACAGGGCAGAGAAGAGGCAGCGGGGAGACTGGAAGGGCAGGGCTGGGGGTCCTTGCTGAGTGAGAAGTGGGACCAGATTTTAAAAGTCATGATTCTACAGCTTTTGCTTCCTGCTCCAGAGGAATCATTAACCTCCGTATTAAAAACCCAATAGTAAACTGTGCATCACCTTCATTCAAAAAGAAGAAAGGGCATGAACTGAACACTCAACCTTGTGCCCCATGGACACGCTGATTTTAGTAACTGAGAAGGAGGGACTGGTACTAAGTTAGAGTGAAGTGAAGCCACTCTGGGGTTTTCATTTTCTGGAAGGCTTGCCCCGCCTCAGAATGAAGGACTCGGGCAACCCCAGGGGGAAGAGGAGACCGAGTCCCAAACTGATCACAATGATCTCTGCGGGCCTAGGAGCCCTGGGATCCTGCCGGGTGGGCCCTCGCTCCTCCATCAGGCTGAGCAGACACATCTATCAGCACAACCTCCCCTCCTCGGGCTGTGCCTTCCAGCTTTCTGCCCTGCTCACCTGCCCCAGTCAGGTGCAGGAGCCAGGAGATGGGGAGGTCGAGTGTGCCTCTCGTACTCGCGCTGTGTGTGCTGTGGGGAGATGAGTGCAGACGCAGGGGAGGGGCCTGTCACCGACCTGGAAGTTGCCAGACGTCCCTGTCTGAGGGAGGTGCGGCCAACGGGCAAAGGCGGGGAAGGTCGGTGCTAGCTCGCCTCCAACGCTGCTCGGCGCTGGGCGGCCTTGGTCTGGCTTGATCCTGGCAGCCACGTGGGCCCCAGGTAAAGGTCTCGGAACCCAGCCCCGCACTCTCCGGAGGCCGACTCTCTTTGGCAGCAATGGCTCATTATTCCGGAAAGCCAATGGGCAGGCTGCTCTATTCTGCCCCAGAAGGCTACAGCAAGGTTCCCGCCTTCTGAACCATCTCAGCATCTTAAAAGCCTAGAGACACTGGAAGGACACTCGGCGGCAAGTGAGGCTTCTGCTGTTAAGCACGAAGGAGTTAGAGAGAGGAAGCATTTCACCGACCAGCTCTGATCATCAAGTTCCAGGGTCAAAACAGAAGACATCGGGCATAAGATTCTACATCAACTTTAACTGAAACAGCCCTAACATTCATATTCTTGCCAGCTACAACCAAAGACTGATTTTATTTTTTGTAATTTTTACAGACCAAATACATTATAAATATTACAAACCTTTGAAAATTGAAAGATGAATCATAATTTTCCTTAAAATGTACGGACTGTCACTCAAAACTTTCACATTCTAGGATATCAGTAATTATAGCCTCCCCACAGAAAACAGCACACAAAACACTTCCTGTCATGAAATCTTTGTTGCCAAATCAGCCACTGAACTGCCTGCAGCTTCTAACATTTTCTTACATAGCACGGGGAGGCTGACTGCTTTTGCAAATGGAGAGAAGCAAAACCAAGGAGAGCTCTGGTACGTGCCTCTGAGAGGGACGCTTGGCAGCCCACAACACTGGAGGCTGGACAGGGATCATCTCAATCTACGCGGCAGATGGGTTCTGTGCAGCTAAAGACATTCGAAACGAAGAACAGGCTCCGGCGCACTTCCAAACGTTGCGGGGAGCACCCTCAGAGGAGATCTGAAGAGACGTCATCACTCCGTTAACCTTCACCCTGATCCCCCCTGCTAAGGGCTCTCAGTTCGGACACTGTCAGGTAAATATCCTTGGGTTATAAGTAACCCATGAACAGAAGACATATTCTGTGAGCTGAACCCACAAAATCAATTTCCAGTCAAGAAGGCAGAAGTCAAACTGCTCATGCCGGGGGCAGAGATGACAAGAGCAAGAAGCACGGGACAAGGCAGCAGACAGGCTCCGGTAGTGAGTGAATGGGTAACAACAACAGAAGGCACATGGCGACAGGAAAAGTCAAGTTTCCATGGACCAGGGTCTAAATTCATTTGAGCTTAAATGTGAAATGAAGAAACAAGCAGAATACAGAGCACCAAGTTCTCAGACTCTCTCTCTAGACAGCAAAGCCTTCAGGTTTCAAACCTGGTGCCTACCAAGAGGTGCAAACTGTAAAGTGTACAGGGGCTGACGAAGCGCTGTGAAGGCAGGAAGGGGCGGGCGTAGGCCGCACTCCCACCACAGGATCAGAACAAACACGTCTGCACACAGTCTGCTCATCACACACCGCCTGTGCACCCCCTCAGTTTACACGGACGCCTCCTTCCTCAAGAGGACCACAGCTGGATGGGAATGGACTTGTCACCACCTCTGCCGTCCACCACAATCAAGGACCAAGTGGCCACACTTTAGACATTGCCTCATGTTAATTCAGGGTTCTTTATCTCCATTTTGAGGGAAATAATACTTTGAAGCTGGTGTATTTCCCCACATTTGAGAAATGGAGAAATTGTCAAAGCCTGTTTTACTTTGGAAGAATACAAATGAGGTTCAAAAGTGAGGGCTCTACATGATTCCCAAAGCAGTTAGATCTGACACAGCAGTCTTGGGATTTACATAAAACAGGGAAGACAAAAATGGAGACATACAACAGAGCCCTGTGGGGGGCAGGGGGGGGTCCTGTGAGGTGACTGGGATCCAGCAGCTGAATGGCTCTGTGCTCAAGTGGGACTCAGTTTCTCCAGTGGGGTGAACATAAACTACAAAGGTCCTGGGAAGTTTCAAGAACTAAGAAAACCCACACACACACATACACACACACACATGCAGAATTATCTAGTGCCTGGACTTAACTCACTGGCCACACAGCTCTGCGGTGACACTGAGCAAAGTTACTTGTGCAACAACAAAGTTAAATGTAAACATAAACGGCAATGGGGGGTTTTTGAGAGACTCGATGTTACTATCGTATGTTGTCCAAATAATGCACTTCTGGGTAGAGACAGTTAACAAGAAGAGCCAGGAAGCTTTTCCCATCTTGGAGGCAATGGCCAGGATGCTTTATAAATTGTGCAGCTTGTGAAATCTGATCCTGGTATTCAACATACTGCTTACTTGATGTCAAGGATTCAAGAGCATTCAGAGCCTAAAAGACACGAAGACAAGAGGGTTAACCACAGCGATGTACAATATGTGACTCCCACAGGTGCAGCACACCAGCTGTCACCTAGTACAGCTGTCAACCTCTGGGAAGCCTAGGGAGCCGGAAGCAGAAGTCTCAAAGGCAGGCACTGATTAACCACAGCAGAAGGAAGCCAGCAACCCAAGCTCCTCTGCATCAGCAGCCTCCACATCCAGCCTCCCCTCCTCCTGGCTGCACTGTTTCTCCGGCCTGCCCCACAGAGAGCCACTGCGGCAGCCAGGCCGGCCCCCTGCCTTGTCCTCCTTGCCACCAGTGCTGGCACAGAGCCCTCCCCACCGATCGCCGGCTCCCTCTCCTCTGGAACCCAAACGGGAAGTTCCAGGCTCCAGCTGCTGTGAGAGGCCTGACTTGCTGTTGGGTTTGTTCTTAGATTACAAAATCACACCATATTAAACTGTCTCATTATATGCAATTCAAAAGAAACCAGTGCCTAAGTGCTGCTGAGGGTTAAGACCATTCTATCAGTCGGCAAGCAGAGAGCACAGATCAAGTTCCTCGGCTTTGCCCGCCAGAAACAATGGAGGTGCTCCCGTGCCTCTTTTCGGGAATAAAAAAAACATCCTTCAACTCCACAACTTTAACATTTCTCTCCTTCACAGCAGGAGAAGAGAAGACGACCGTATTTGGAGAAAACAACATCAGAGCAATGCTTCTTGGTGTGGGGAGAGCTTTGTTTTCTAGCTATACAAGCTTACCCACTCCTAGGTTCTGAACGTGACCATCAAAGACCCCACACCTCCCCGTCTCAGATACGGGGAGAAGATGCAAAGGGTGGACGTGCTCGGGTCAGTAAACAAGGAGGGGCAAACGAGGGAGAAGGTGTTGAGGACGGTAAATAATGTGGCAGCTTAGAAATAAGAGGCCAGGGGGTTGAAGACCCAAGTCTCAGAGCCAAAAATGAACAACTGAGAGGCTATGGCTCGCAACGTAACTGCTGGGTGGAGGGAGTTCGATCTAAGAACAGGCATGATGGGGGGTGGGAGGCGGGGGAGTCATCACTTTAAGGAAACCTAGGGGGAGGGGCAAGGCCCAGAAGACCAGGCAGCCACCGGAGAGCCTCAGACTTCTCGAATATATGTGAAGGGTGTTGTGCCAACTTCACAACCGGCCCTCGGGAGAATCCCCTACCCACGTGTGGCAGTTCGCGCACGACTCGTACTGGACAGCAGGACGCACATGGCAGTCGTCAGGTCAGCCGGTGACAAGTATCAGGTACCATATAAACCAAGGAGCCGGTGAAGAACCCGCTGCTTGGATCGCTGGAAGCTTGCTCTTAATAACCCGGAGATGGCCCTGCACGCGGCTGGCGTGGACATCACAAGGCCACAAAGGACAGAGAGCAGGGGGTGCAAGTGCTCACCAGGCACAGAGAGAACGACAGGGCGCAGACAGGGTGAGGCCCAGTCTCTGAGCCCCGCCCCTCCCGTCCCCGAGCCCCGCTCCTCCTGCCCCCACGGCCTCAGCACACAACCCGGAAGATAGCAACCCCTACACAGGGTTCTTGGGAGGATTAATGGGCTAAAACGTTAACTCATTAATATCAAGGGAGTTTAAACTGACAGCAGCGCCGGACACGCGGTGACCAGTGAGGAATGCTGGCCGCTGCTTTACAGGACCCCTGTGTACGCGGCAGCCTGTTTACAGGTGAAAATACATATGGGAACGGGCCACTGCCACGTGGCCTTCCATGTTTTTAGAACAAACTATAATTTCTCACAGCTGCCATTGTGTCCACCGTTTTTGGTTATTTCGACATCAGCCAATGAGGGTTCAGCCCCCAGACTCACAAAACCAGGGCCACTTCGTTGGTCCCACGTTAAAGCTCAACTAACCTAATGAGTCTCTGCTGTGGCCCTATCTTCTGTGCCCCGCCTCCAGCATACGGCTATGGTCCCATTCATCACAACCAGATTCTAGCCTGGACGGGCTTGCTGGCCCATGGCCTTGCTCCTTCTACAAGGGCGCATCTAGTGCTCCAGGCCTGCACCTACAAAAGCTGGTGTAAAGTCTGAGGTCGGCACGTGCGGCACGCACAGCACAGCACAGAGCCCGGCCAGCAAACAGGTCGTGTGTGAGGATGACAGCTGTCGCCCGGCCTCCTGGGAAGGCCCGCCCACAGACCCCAACCCCTAACATTATGTAAAGCTGTTTTTACTGACCTGCTGCGCTTTTGGAGTCAGATATAACTCAGAGCCAGGCTTCAAACGGATCTGATCCTGGGAAGGAACCTGAACTGAAAGGAAGGCGGCCATGCCTCGGGCGACCACTCGGAACCTTCAGCGTGAGGGAGAGGTCAAAATTAAGTGACGATTTAAGTAAATATTTTAAGACAAATACCACATTTTCTCTTTAAAAGCAAGATAAACACATTTCAGACCTAATGTTGTTCGCCTCTGCAGGAAAATCTTAAGTATGACCAAGAAGGAGCCTTAACCTTCCTTCCCATCATCACTGCCCAAATAATGTGAGCAACATTCGGACTCCAGAAGAAAAGTGTTACCATCACGTAGAGTAGCTGGAATCCCCAGACCCTGCTGGTGTGAGTGTAAAAACTGGGGCAGGAAAATAGGTCTGGGCAGTTACTCTAACTTAAGCACAGAGGAACCATATGACCCAGCAATTCCACTCCCGGGCATATACTCAAAAGAAATGAAAACAGGTGTTCTAACAATTTGTAAACACACTTCATAGCAGCCAAAAAGTGTAAGCAACCCAAATGTCTATCAACTGATGAATGGATAACAAAATGTGGGGGTGCCTGGGCGGCTCAGTCAGTTAAGCGTCCAACTTCGGCTCAGGTCATGATCTCGCAGTTGTGGGTTCAAGCCCCGCATCAGGCTCTGTGCTGACAGCCTGTCTTCGGATTCTGTGGCTCCCTCTCTCTCTGACCCTCCCCTGCTTGCGCTCTCTGTCTCTCAAAAATAAATAAAAAACATTTTTAAAAAATGTGGTACATCTATTTAGCCATAGAAAGGAGGTGCTGATACATGATTATACATGATTAAACATGGATTATTCTTGCAATTTCAGGTGAAATCACAGAAGCCAGACACAAGAGGCCACATACTATATGATTCTATTTATATGGGATGTCCAGAAAAGATATACTACAGTCAGAAGGTCAGTTAGTGGCCACCAGAGACTCAGGGGATCAGGGCATAGGGAGTTAACTGTATAATGAGTATAGGATTTCCTGTCGGGATGACAGAAACATTCTGGAACTAGACAGCAGTGACGGTTATAACAACACTGTCAATGTACTAAATGCCACTGCATTGTTTATATTAAAAGAGTTACCATAATAAATTTTACGTTATGTGTAGTGAATCAAAGTCACAGACTCCTGCTAAATTCTACCAGGAAGAAAGAGACATGATGTGACCTGGTCTGGACTGTGATTCCCAAAGTTGCAACCAGAGGATGGCCTGTTCTACACGAATGCTGAATTCACAATGGCAGAACTCTTTCAACCCTGGTAAGGGCTAGGAAAGCAAAGCATTATGCAAATAAGGGAGATAAAAGGAGAGGCCAGTGGCAAATTCTTTCTTGCCTTGGAATTTTAAGCAACAAAAACTTAGACTTGTTTCGCATTCCTTATCCCTCTTATCAGTTAACTTGAACTCATCCTGATTCACGGTTCTAGAAGACTGAGCCCCCCATGGGGGCCGCACTGCCCTGACAAAAAGTACAGGCAGTGAAGCAGCTAACTGGGGTATTTTAACCCAACTTTGCACACCATCACTGGCTCGAAGCCAGAAAGAAATTGGTAGTGTGATCCAGGTACAAAATCAAAAACAACAAGAGATATTACTAAGAAAACATTTTTTAAATGTGAAAACAATGTTGTTTAAAAAAATAAACATGTTTTTTAATATACAAAGATGTAATTGCGCTTATTTCCCCCCCATAATCTATGGGGGGACCTAGCCCTGAAGTCAAAAAGCCTAGTGAAGTATCCTGGTCCCCAAGCAGGGGCAGAGCAGTGGCAGGTGCTTCCTTACCGGTTAGACAGGGGCGACTTCCGGCCCAGCCCGATTGCCCCCAGAATGCCAGAGCTGAGCCTCTCCTCGGCCAGCAGGCTCTGTCTGCTCTGAAGCATGAGCAGAATTCGAATGACAGATTCTATCAGGACCGAGTCATTCTGCTCCGTCTGAATCAGGGACAGCTGTAGGACTTGGTGCCACCATAAAAACAGCTTGGCCTCTTCCTGCACGGAGCTGGGGGGAGGCCCAGGAGGAAAACAGAATTAGAGGTGGATTCTTTCCGCTCCCGTTTGACTTAAATTCCACATGTGAATTTTAAGTATAGGGGACACCTGGGACTTTCAAAGCACTGACTGACAGGCCAGCACGTTAACACCGTGAGAGGGACAGAGCAGCCACGGGGCCGACGTACCCGGGGTACACCTGCTCCAACCACCTGCTCAGGGTAAGCAGCACTTTCATTTCGTTCCTTAGTGTCTGTTCGCTGTTTAAACACTGAAGCAAGTAGACATAGAGAGTCAGATAGCTGCCGAGGGACAGGCACTCCTGCAGAAATTCTTCTATGGTGAGCTCCGGAACTTGAAGGGACACCAGAATGGGGCCCCATCCTAAATTCTGATTGGGGGAGCCTGAAAAAAGAACACGAAGAAATGATAGCAAGATGAAAACAAGAATTAAATTATTCACCTGTTGGAATGGGCCTTTTCACTTTAGGCTTCAGGTCAAGCCCACGCTGGCCCTGGAGGCAAGTGAAACAGGCCTCACGGCATAGCCTGGGAAGCCCTCACACGAAGTGCCCAACCACGGCTAGAGGGCAGGAGGTCAGAATCACCTTCCCACCATTTCATGACTGTTAAAATCATAGGTAGGTACTTCCTGTCCAAGGCACCTAACAGTTTTAACTTCATCTAATACCTTTTTTTAGTGTGTTAGGAACACTTATGCTTTTCTAACGGAAATTATTATTCTTCTATTTGACAAAAGTATTTCTACTTTTCAGGGCTTAGTTTGACTCATACCTCAACGGAAATCCTTGAAAATGTTTCACAAACTGAAAAAAAATTTTTGATTTTAGTAACCTGAATGATTTTGAAGCAGGAGTGTTATCCTAAAGGTTCTCAATCCTTTGAGGGAATGACAGGGATGGTGACATGCACGGCACCTTCGACGGGGGCACGTGGGGACATGCATTGTTCACGGGCTGTCAAGGACGGGCAGTGGCAGGTGACAAGCACGCCCGGGCATTCTTGCTCTCAGAGCCTTCCTCCTCTCCTGCTGTGTGCGCGGTAATGTGTCTCTGGGCACCACAGCTGGGAACGCTCATCCGAGCAATTCTTCTTAACCAGACCACGTTATTTCCAGAATCGAGTTTAGAGGGAGGTTAGGGAATAAGAAAAACTTTTAAAAGGTGGGGGGTAGGGTGGGCTTTGGCCTCTTTATAATACTGTAAAAGATGTGACAAGAAGCAATAAAAGACACCCACGAAAACTCATTTTAAAAAGTGACAAAAATAAAGAATATTAACATTGTGGGTCTTATTGTAAAGATTCTGGTTTATAGCATTTCGTTGGAAGATCATGGCTGGGCTGTGACTCTACATGACTTGTCTGCCGTAAAGAACCGATCTGACCTTCAAAACCACTGTAAAATGAATTAGAGGTTCCCTCCCCTGAAACAGGATCGTACTAACAGACATGGGCATGGGTTCTCACGCTAACTGCAGATCTTTGTGAACAATACAAAACACATTGTGAAACATCAGCTACGTTAACAGAGAAGTCGCTCACTGGGAGGGTCTGTAAAGGTACACCCTTCTGACAAAGCTTTACTCTCCTGGAAAAGATGGTCCCAGAGAGAGCACGCACCTTCGCTGAAGTAGGCAGTGATGCAGGCTTCCGTCGTCTCAGCCATGTGGCGGACAGAAGCCAGGCTCTGACAGGCCGCTGTTAAGAGAGGCAGGACCCCCAGCCCGTGCACTTTCTGCCCAATCCAGGAGCGGACACTGCCCCGGAGGAACTCTGCCGTTGGAATAGTTGCATTGTTCATCATCATCAGGACTTCCATAAAGAGGCTGCTGAGCGCCATGTGGCGGGTCTGGCTGTCCATGTCTGCAGAGGGGGAGCACAGACACACGCCGTGAGTGGCTGCCCGGATGTGATGTCAACGTGCCCAACCTCGGCCACACTGCGGGCACAGTCTACAGTTCTGGTCGCTGATCTTGAAGGACCAGAAGGAATACTCTGGACTGTGCTTAGCTTTTAAGGACAGGATGCAGCACATCAGCACTTTGTAAGGGCAAAGGAGGAAGCACTGAGAGGTCCCTGGTTACAGCAGGTGGCCGAGCAACACTTTAATAAATAGACACATCAAGTTGGTGAAAGACTAAGTTATTTATCAGAACATGCTTACTTAGACTTTCTCTTCCAAACTCTGCTCACGCGGAAAATACACAGATCTCAGTGCCACCTGGTAAACTGTCTAGAAACAGTACCTCCGCTCAGCACTGCCAAAGCTGTCGATGCTCTGGAGTGATTTACAAGGAACGGAGGTTATTCCTTAGAACCAAATATAAAAGTAAGGAAAATAAAAATCTTTTTAACAGAGCTCCTCACTTAAGCAGTTTTTATTTCTTTGTTCTTTTAAATGAGAAAAGTGGACGGACTGGCAATATAAATGGGTCTTTCCAAAAAACTGAGAGTTGGAAAGAGAACAGAGAACAAGTAAAAAATTCATTCTACAAGAGAACTGCAAATGAGCACGCTGAGGTGGACTCCTTCTTAACATCCCCAAATAGAAAATATTTAACCAGGAGTTCGTGGAAAAAAACAATCCAAAAGGCCATAGTTGTTGCCAACTCCTTCTAGCTCGCCAGGCGTTTGGTAAAAATTCTTAATGAACCAGAACTGGGGCTTTCTCATCACAAGGCTTCAGGATTCACGTCGATGAGAGTGGGGAGTCTTGGTCTTACTCACCATGCCTATCAAACCAAACCCACCTACTCGAAAGTGTTAAGTACACCCTAACTTAACATTACTATAAGACGTACTTCTTATTGGGGCGCCTGGGTGGCTCAGTCAGGTTGGGTGTCTGACTTTTGATTTCGGCTCAGGTCACAATCTCACAGTTCATGAGTTCAAGCCCTACGTTGGGCTTTGTGCGGATAGCGTGGAGCCTGCTCGGATTCTTTCTCCCTCTCTCTCTCCTCCTCCCTGCTCGCTCACTCTCTCAAAAATAAATAAATGTTTAAAAAAAAACTTTTTACTTATTATCATGCAAAAACTTTCAAACAGAAGTTTTAGAAAGACACTACATGTGAATACCTATTTTTTCATGTATTTCTATGGGTACAGATATTCTTTTTTTAAAAAGTTTATTTATTTTGAGAGTGAGTGAGCATGAGCAGGGGAGGGGAAGAGAGAGGGAGAGAGAGAATCCCTAGCTGTCAGAATTTGACATCGCGGAACCTGACACGGGGCTCTCATGAGCCATGAGATCATGACCTGAGGTGAAATCAAGAGTTGGACACTTAACTGACTGGGCCACCCAGGCGCCCCACAGATACTCTTCATTAAGGCATCATCTCCGAATCTCAACCCAATAGCAATTTCGGTTTTAATCTGCCTTTTAATTCTGACTCACATGAACAAAATACTACAGGAAGCTTCCTACTAAATCCCACCCTCGCCTCTCCCTATCCATCATCAACATAGCCAACAAATGTTTTCTTAAAACCAAATCTGATCCCATCACTCTTCTGATTAAGATCTTTCTAGAATGTGCTCTCCTCTCCTGTGACTGGCCAGCTATTATCTAACCTTCAGGGCCTAAACACATTTGATCAACTCTAAAATAGTCTCCCCAGTATTGCCTAGTAATTTTCTTTTCTTTCCTTTTGTCTTTTAAGATTCACTGAGTTACTGACTTGCCGGCTGACGCTAATGCTTCAGGGGCACACCTCATTCCATGCTTACACCGTCCACACGAGACAGGCACAATTATTATGCCCATTCTGCAGATGGAGTTATGCAACTTCTACAAGACCACACAGTTAGCAAGTGGATAGAGCAGGCAGTCTGGTTCCAGAATCTGTATTTTAACTACCATATCACATGCCCTGTATGGTAAATCTATATTGCTGATATGTTCAAGAACTGATCTCGTTCACCAATTTCAACCCACTCAGACAGCGACACCAGCTTTCAATTACTATGCTTCCCTAAATGCTACAGTTGCCTATTCTCAAACAGTATTTAAGTAAATATTAAAAAGATGGCGAGATTCATCCACGTTGTGGCAAATTTTCATTGCTGTATTCTATTATATGAATATACAACAATTCATCCTTTCTACTGAATGGGCTCTTTCCGGTCCTGGACCCTTTCAGATGCATAGACACAGTTCACATTTCCCAGGCACAGGTGTATTTCTTTTAGAATAGTCTAAGGAGCAGAATTCTGAGTCATAAGATACACAAACTAGTAGATGATGGCAAACTTCTAAAAAAGGTTGTACCAATATACTCTCTGATCAGCAGTACATGAGTTACCCTGATCCACAGAGTTGCCAACGCTCAGTACTGAAACCTTCTCAATTGTAGCCATTCTAATGGATGTGTCATCATCTGTCTCTAAGGTTTTAATTTGTATTTCCCTGATTATTTTTTAGTTTACTTATTTATTTTGAGAGAGAGAGAGGGAGAGAGGGAGGGAGGGAGGGAGGAAGGGAGAATGCTCATGCATGTGTGAACAAGTGGGAGAGGGGCAGAGAGAGTAGGAGAGAGAATCCCAAGCAGGCTCCATGCTGTGAGACCATGACCTGAGCTGAAACCAAGAGTCGGATGCTTAACTGACTGAGCCACCCAGGTGCCCCGATATTTTCCCTGATTATTAACAAGGGTTAGCACCTTTTTGTAGATATACCGATCATTTAGATATTCTCTTTTGTGGAGTGTCAATTCAAGGGTATTTGTTCATTTTTTTCTCCTGGGTCATCTTTTTCTTCCTTCCTTTATCCAGTGTGACAATTTTAGTCATTCATATTTAATGTAATTACTGACATAACTGGGTCAAAATCTATCTTACAATATACCTTCTATTTATTCCTCCTATTCTACATCAGTTTTTCTCTCTTTTACTTCTTTTCATTATTCCTTATTGTACTTTTTTCTCTTTTATTCTGGAAATTAAACACGCAACATTCTTACAGTGGTCATCTTACAAATGACACGTGCATTCTTGATTTTTTGAAGTCTGACATTAACTGACCTCCAGACCATGCAAGAGTTTTGTAACATTCTAACTCCTACCATGTCTTCCCTACTGGTGCCATAACCCAGGGAGGCATTACTGTGATTCTTGTTTTAGACTCTCACATTTCATTTAGACTCACCTACACCTGTATTTGCCACTTTCATTGTTCTTCATCCTCAGTCTCTTCCGACATATCTTCTCTAGATTTTTACTTCTTTTCCTTCCACAGTCTTTGGTTGTATTTTGCTATTCTTTTTATAATCTCTTATGCTGGGTTCTTCATCTTTTTAAAATTTTAATATAAGCATTTAAGGCCAAGAAATTAAGTCTCACTATAGCTGCATCTTACAAGTTTTGATGCATTCTGGGTTTTTTTATCCAGTTCTAAATATTTTCAATTTATATTATGACTGTTTCTTTGGTCATCAGTTATTTAAAAGTTAGCTTAATTCCAGCGTGAGATTATATTTTGTTCTTGATTCCTAAAGTTCACTGCGCTGTGATTCGAACGCGTGGACTGTTCCACACTAGTCCTTCAGGACTGGCAGAGACTGGCTTCGTGCTGAACACGCGGTGCAGTTCCGTGCCGTGCAAGATCGACACCGTGTTGAGTTCTGCACTTACAGGGCACGTCTTCTAGAATATCTGATCCTATACTTTCTTGTTCCTTACTGAAATTTTCAAATCTCTTTTATTTCATCAAACACATTAAAAATACTAGTTTAACCATGCTAATTATGCCAGTATCTTAATCCTTTATACGTGTGAGACTGCTGTCGTTTTCTGCTGACTCGCTTGTGGGGCCTTGTTTCCTTGTGGGTTTTATGATTTTCTGTTCTTCTAGGAGTTCATATTCCTTGGAGCTCCGAGGCCAGAGGTGAAGATGGGCTTCTCCAAAGTGGCTCTGTGCCTGCTTTGTGCAGGCATCTAACGGCATTGCCAATGCAGAACAACTTGAACTCACTTTCCACATAGAGGGGTTTTTCTCTGGACGGTCTCAGTAGCGGGAATTTGTGCTTCAAATTCAAAGTTGTGCTTCAACTTATACTCACTAATTTTCAAAAAGAGGTAGCTCTTTACCCACCACACAGATATGTGCCCCAATACCCAGGTCAAACATTCACTGTGTCTGCTCTCCTCTCCCAGGCTGAGTTCTAGCTCACCCTCACACGGAAGATGCCATCCTGTGGGTGATGCATATGAGCTCCTTGCGGGCCCCCTTCGCCGGCAGGCCCCCACCTTTAGTGCCTCCGCCCAGTCCCAGGAGGCTGCGCCAAAGCCATGGGGGAAGCCAGCCTCGGCACTCCCAACTACCTCTACGGGTTCCTCCTTCACTTAGCTCCTGACTTCTAAGATTTTCGATGGTAAGTTTCATGTTTGGCTTCATAAAACTTCTCTCTAGCATTCTTAGTTGTTTTCAGCAGAAGCAGTCAGGATACCCAGCCCACCAAACTGCTGGGAGCACGAGTTCTCCACACACCGTTTCTTCCATGTCAGTAAGTGACTGTGAAATGCCCGCCTAAAGCATCTCAGAATGCTGCTCCCGGGCCGACTCCGGCTCCCCGCTACTCATTAAATCCAGTTGTCTGGCTCAGCCCCCGGTCCAGGTAAGCTCACACCAGCATCCGACAGTGTGAACCCCTCCTCAAGTTCTTAGCGTCTGTGCCTGCCCAGTGCGCAGATGACAGTGTCCCCGGGAGCCAGTCCTCTCTCCAGGCACTGTGTCTCCGGAACACAACTGAAAGTGTCCTGCCCACCGCCCGGATCTCACAAGGCCTCACACACCACAGGGATTCACTGACTGAATAAACACAGGACTGCCTGTGGCCACTTACCAGGTGGGTTAAAGGCGATGATATCATCTAAGAGCTTAGACATCTCCATTTCTAGGACGGCTAAGGTGATTTTTCCATTTTGTTCCAGGGAGCTGAGGAACTGAACCATCTGATGAGTGAAGGCTCGGCATTTTGGAACTGCATCCTGACAGAAAAAGGAGCATTCAAATGAATCCATGCAAGCAGTGTTAAGGGGGTATTTCCCGGGAGCGTGCCGGGGCTCTGACTGCGTCTGGAGCAGACGGAGAGGGCAGAGCAGGAGACCACGCAGAGACAGGTGTGTGTCTAAGGGTCCTGTGTCCAGGGATATGCACACTGTCACCAGAACATTCTCCCGAATTCTAGGACACTCTTCCTTTTTTATACATTAATAAAAACATTAACTATGTACTAATTACTTGCCAGAAACTTTTCCAAACGCTTTTATGTTCATTACCTAATTTAATTCTCACAGAAACACTCTGAGGCAAAGTATTATTATTTCCAATTCAGATGAGAACACCAACGTCACAATGGCAGGGGGCTGGGGACCGAAGTTGGTCAGACCTCAAACTCGTGCTAATAACTTCCCTGCCATTCTGCTGCCAAGGACATCCGGACCCCTAAACCAACAGCTGCCACCTCAATCTTCTTCACTCTTGTTAGCCTGTGATACAGCCGTTAAGTGAAGGTTGACCAAGAGAGATAATTAAAACTAAAAAATCTGGAAGTACAAAATGAGTCCACAGTGACATACACCTTCTAACTTTTTTAACTGAGCTGTCACAGGGTTTGAGCCTGTCCTCAGTAGCACTTACACATCTACAACCCTAAAGAACACTCTGCCTTTTAAAGCACCCACCCGACTTACGAGATGTTTCTGGCTGTCAGCAGGAAGAGAAAGGCCTGCAGACACTCTCAGGAGCTTCATGACTAATCCAGCCGAAGCTTCCTTTGCCAGGATGACGGAGGGCTGGTAATGGCTGCTGAAATAAGCCAGCACGCTCTGATACGACACAAGGTCCACGAGATGCCATGAAAGTGAGCTTGTCTGTCCAAGGAGATTCAGCAGAGGCGAATCCTGAAAATAAGAAAAACACACCCCTTTAACTGTGGAGCTCCAGTTTCCCAGAGATATGTCTCCAGTCTATGGGGTGACCACTAAGATGGCCCTTGACCAGCATGTCACAGGGAAGATGTGAAAGAAGTATCTACTCAAGTAGAAGTACTAGTGAAAGTAAGGACCAAAGTCTTGGCAAAAACACATTAAGATTTGTAATATTCAGAACCCAACTTTTCAAAGGAACTCTTGGATCTTGTCGTAGAACTAGCAATGGATGAGATGTAAAATACAATTGATTAACTCTGTATGCTTCCCTTAATAATCCAGAATTTGATTAGGAATGATCCCAGAAAATCAGGCACCTCGTTGAAGGCACACCCGTATGCCAAGCAGATGTCACGGGACAGAGGTGTTAGGAAACAAGTTCGTAGAAAGGGAGGGTCCGGGAAGCCTTGCCAAGTCCTCAGCTCCGGCTCTCCGAACTTACCGCCTGGTCTACCAGCTGGTCTTCCTTGGCCAACAAAACCATCATGAAAAGGAGGCAGACAATCATGCTCCGCGTCTCTGGGCGCGGACTGGGGCTCCAGGCGTCAGAGAGCACACTAACCCAGTTAACTTCGCACAGGACAGACCCCAAAAATAAGAAGCAGCTCTTAGGGCTTCCTCGTTCCACCTGAAGGGAAATGAATTAAAATCGATGTTTTGCTTTAAGCTATCTTGAAAATGCGTATAAATTGGTGTTTACTAAATTGTATTTTAGAAAATAACTTTTTTCCCAGATTATAGAAATCATCTATAAATCCTTCCCCCCAGAAATTTAGACTTAACATTTTTCACATTTTTTCTTCCATGCTCAGTGAATGTGTACATTTTTCAGCTTGTTTAGAGTTTGTGATTTATTCCACTAATTCTTTACTTCTTTGAGAGAGAGAGAGAGAGAGAGAGAGAGAGAGGCAGAAAGAGGGGAAGGGAGAGAGTGCATGAGCAGGGCATGAGGGCAGAGAGAAAGAGAGAGAGAATCTTAAGCAGGTTCCACACTCGGCAGAGAGCCTGACACAGGGCTCAATCTCATGACCCTGGGATCACGACCTGAGCCAAAAATCATGAGCCGGATGCTCAACCTACTGAGCCACCCAGGGGCCCCCATTCCACTAATTCTTAACAAGAGAGGAGTAACCTTTCCTAGCTCTAACCAGGCTGCCACGGTTAGTCACCAAAGCTCTGGGGGTCTACTACTGTCCTCAGATGGGCTAGGACAGGTCAAAGATTGAGATCTACTGGCCAGTGGTTCCTAAAGCTGATTGCGCATCAGAACCACCCCCACTAAAGACCCAATAAAGCACAGACTGTGGGACCCCATCGCCAGAATTTTGCATTTCCTAATCTAGGGTGGGAGCAGGAATCTGGATTTCTAAGAAGTTTCCTGGTGGTACAGACACTATTGGTCCTAGGATCCTACTTTGAGACCTACTATAACTGTGTACATAACTTTTATACTGCCTTTTTAGTGTGATGTCATAAAAATGTCTTCACATCATTAGTCTTTGTGATTTCTGATGACGGCACAATGTTAAATTAAATACTATCTAAAATATATTAGGGATTGGTGGGGGATGGTAAATGTATTTTAGTATACAATCAATGTCAGAGTTCTGTCTTATTAGATCATTTCAACAGTATGTTTAAATTTTTTTCATGCACAAGCAGGGGAGAGGCAGAGAGAGAAAAGGAGACATAGAATCTGAAGTAGGCTTTCAGGCTCTGAGCTGTCAGCACAAAGCCTGACGTGGAGCCTGAACTCATGAACTGCGAGATCGTGACCTGAGCCAAAGTCGGATGCTCAACCGACTGAGCCGCCAGCCACCCCTCAACAGCATGTTTAAAATAAAACATGGCTGGCTATAACTTTTTCTGTTTAAAATGAAGATTAATCGTCAGAATGGCTAAAACAACTCAGGCAACAACAGATGTTGGCGAGGATGTGGAGGAGGAGGATCCCTTTTGCACTGCTGGTGGGAATGCGAACTGCTGCAGCCGCTCTGGAAACACAGGATGGAGGTTCCTCAAAAAATTAAAATCAGAACTACCATATGACCCAGCAATTGCACTACTAGGTATTTATCCAAGGGACACAGGTGTGCTGTTTCGAAGGGACACACGCCCCTCAATGTTTACAGCAGCGTTGTCAACAATAGCCAGAGTATGGAAAGAGCCCAAATGTCCACTGATGGATGAATGGATAAAGAAGATGTGGTCTACATACAATGGAGTATTACTCGGCAATCAAAAAGAATGAAATCTTGCCATTTACAACTACATGGATGGAACTAGAGGGTATCGTGCCAAGCGAAATTAGTCGGAAAACGACAAATATCATATGACTTCACTCATATGAGGGCTTTAAGATACAAAACAGATGAACATAAGAGAAGGGAAGTAAAAATAATATGAAACAGGGAGGGAGATAAAAACATAAGAGACTTAAATATGGAGAACAAATAGAGGGTTGCTGGAGGGGTTGTGGCAGGGGAGATGGGCTAAATGGGTAAGGGGCATTAAGGAATCTACTCTTGAAATCATTGTTGCACTATATGCTAACTAACTTGGATGTAAATTTAAAAAAATAAATACAAATTAAAAAATTAAAAAATAATAAATGAAGGTTAAAAAGCTTTACTCCATTTATAAAATGACAATCAATGGGATCTGGTGATGACTCATGCCGTCCCATTACTATCATCACTGTATCATTCTAACTACTTATTCTTTTCCCTTTTAGAAAACGATTCTTCATCCTCCTAATAACCTCTTCTCTATCCTCACTCTAAACTGCTCAAAAAAACACCCCTTCTAATGCTAGCAAGACATAGAGAACTGAACGGCTCCCAGCGTCTGGGCAGGCCAGGGTCATCCCCGTAAGACGAAAATTCCTAGAGGCCCAGAGTCAAGAGCAACCTTCTGAGACTGTTCTCCTTACTGTCACACAGCTGGGGCCGCCCTCTTACTGAAAGCTGTCTTACAGCTCTTTAAACAAACACCCTCTTCCATGTTCACAATGGTGACAAGTCTATACTTAGGACCGGTCTCATGTCCTAAGCCTAGCTATAAAATCATTCCTAACCTTTATTTCAGAGACAACTGTCCTCAGCTTTGCCTGGAGCCCAGCCACAGACAAGTGGCTGACAAGAACGTCCCTGGGTGAGGCCCCCACCGTGTGCAGCACAAAAGGACTAGGGTACGTTTAACTATTGCTGTAAACCAGTGTGGACCTGCAGTAATTACAGCACTTAGGGGGTCTCAGCAATCAACCCACACTAAGTTAAGAGTGAACACAAATGAGCTGGTGACTATGAATAAATAAATGGAAATGAATATAAAAAGCTAAGAAGATTATAATGGGTTTTAAAATTAGAAACGTAAGAGGGGCGCCTGGGTGGCTCAGTCAGTTAAGCGTCCAACTCTTGACTTCAGCTCAGGTCATGATCTCATGCTTGTGACATCAAGCTCATCATGCTCCTTGTGGGCATAGGGCCCACTTAAGATTCTCTCTCCCTCTCCCTCTCCCCTGCTCTCTCTCTCTCTCTCTCTCTCAAAAAAAAAGAAAAGAAAAGAAAATTATAAACTTAAGAACAACAGTACTGGCTAGTATGTAAGCAACACCACTGTGGCTGTTTTTTGTAACTATTACTTCTATTGCTACAACTCACACACACGAATTAGCATTTTTTTCCAGGTCATTTCCGGTCTTTATATGCTTATGATGCATCACTGGCTGTTACGATGTACTTCTATCTCCTCCAGCATTATTACTCCCTTATGTAACTGCTTACAGAAACTAATGGCTTGAGTACCAATTACATTTTGCTTTAGCAGAACATTTAGCAATATGAAAGTCTGATGATGCTATCCTAGAAAAATATGCAAGCCCAGAAACACCAAGATTGAGCATGATGAAGTCATTAAACTATGTACTCATACAACAATATTACTAAAGTCTAGGGGGTGCCAGCCACGTAACAGACAAAATCTTTCTCCGGGTTTAAAACTGGTCCTACAAGTGTCTGCCAATTGCCTGCTCACACAGTGAAACGATTTCCACGGGAAATCACATGCTCTACACAAGCATCGCGCGGACACCACAGAATGCGGGCGTGGTCCACAGTGAACAGGGGACACAGGAACGAGGCTTACTCTGAAGAAGGCCTCCATGAGCATCTGGTCAGGGTGCAGGTCCCTCCACGGGAGCTTCCGGTAGGTGCTATGGAAGGCATACAGAATGAACTCCGGCATTCTGGGCGCCGTGCACGCTTCACAGTAGTGCAGCAGGTGTAAACTGAGGGCCCCTTCGTCACCGGGCGACAGCTTCTCTGAAGTTGAAACAGATAATACAGCTGGAGACATTCGGGGTTATTTTTAAAAACAAACTAACTAACACAAAACAGAAATTTGACCTGAAAGTCTAAAACCTAAGGTTCTCTATATCTACTCAATTTCAAAGGTGTTCATACCAGGAAAAAAAAAAAGCGATGGCAAATGACTCGCAGAGATTAGTATGTACTTACTTACTTACTTGGGTAACTGGAATGAGCAGCTGGGATGTGGGAGAGAGCAGGGCGATCAGTTTTTCTTTAAGATTTCTAACTATTTGGCTTTTTCACGCAAATCTGCTTGCACAACCCCAACCACCTCCAGGGACCCCTCTGGTCTGCCGCCCTCAGCACATGCGCGCCACTGTCATTAGCATTTATTTACCTGGCACCTTGGAGGAATCTAATATCCCTCAAAAAGAAACGTGCCACATGACTCAAACTTAACCCTTGGTGCAGTAACACCAGACTACTACTGTCATTCAGTAGTTATTCTAAAGCGACACGCCTCTGTGACACGGATCACTCGGTCCCATCATCACAAGTATCAATTACCGCAATGCCCTCAAGAGTGCATGGCGATGTAACAGGTGTTCCGTCTAAAACAAAACTTTTCAGACGCCTGGTTTTATGCAAAGGAATGAACGTAGTCAAAGAGGAAAGAACCACACACAACAACGGAAAGCTGATGATGTTTCTTAATAGTGGCTTTTGAAAAATGACACATGAGCATCAGCCCACGGTAGCAATGAGTCTATCATTTCTAATATCCCTGTGCCCTTGATTCGCAGTCCTGACTTCATTCTACACGTGAAACCCTAACATGTTTTGAATCCTTTAAGACAAGGTAAGAGTAGCATTTATTTGAATATCAATAAAAACAGTTCTGTTTAAATTAGTACGGATATGTAGGTAGAAGATGTCTAAAAGGACAAGACCGAGTTCCTGGTTCCAGCCCAGACACACCTAAGTTCTATGAGCTCAGATAAATTCGTTTTGCTTTTCGGGTCTTCATTTTCTCACAAATAAAAGGAGAGAGCTGGATCAGAACACCTGACTGAAAGGCTACAACAAAATACTTCCTGCTTTGCAAAGTTCTGTTGCCTCTCCTTGAACTCCTGATGTTAGCAGTGTAGCCCCTGTTCCCCAGGCACTTCCTTATTTTATATACACGGGCAAGAGCCTAAGAGAGTACTTGTCCCTTATACTAAAAAACTAAACATACAGCCTTTGTGACTATAATGCTCAAATCTTTTTGATGATAGTAAGAAGCCAGAAGTCACTCTTTCCAAAAAAACAAAAATACAAAAAAACAAAAACAAAAAAGTGAGCACTGTTAGGATTTCATGTGTTACTCACTGAACCCATACTTATCAGATAGACACTGAGACTCTGTCACTGCCCAAGTCCTGTGGGGGATAAAAAGAAAAATGTTTCTGTGCCTCATTTACATCTTACAATTGAGTCAGAAAAAATTTTTTAAAAGAGATCAGGCACGTATATAAAAGATCAATCAAAAATACTGGATGAATACATCCAGGCAATGGAATACTGTTCAGCATTGAGAGGCAATGAGCTATCAAGCCATGAAAGACTTGGAGAAATCTTATATGCATATTACTAAGTTAAAGAAGCCAATATGGAAGGCTATATAATGTATGATTCCGATTATTTGGCATTCTATAAGAACTAAAGCTATGTAGACAGAAAAAAAAATTCTCCCCAAGAATTAGTGGGAGAGAGGGGGCGTAGGCTGGACACAGAGGGTGCTCAAGGCCATGGGGCTATTCTGCAAAAAACTGTAATGGTGGCTATGTGTCATTGTACATTTGTCAAAATCAATAATGGACAACACCAAGATCAAACCCTAACGGAACTATGACTTTGGGTGATAAAGATGTTTTGGCATAAGCTCAACTGTAACAAGTGTACCACTCCGGTGGGGGGTGCTGATAGCAGGGGAGGCTATCTGGGGGATAGGGGAACTCGCTATACTTTCTGTTCAGTTTTACTGTGAACCTAAATCCTTCTATACACGCACATTTTTTTAAGGAATAGATGACATACTGTTAAGCCTATGACTAAGCGCCACACAGACACCGGCAGCCACAGAGGCACACGAGTCAGAAACAGAATATGCCAGTCAGACCGTGGCACCTCCAGGACTCATTGCCGTGCCCAAGTTGAGCCAACAGCTGAGCACAGAGCCGGCCACTCCCGCCCACCGGGGGACCCTCCATGAGGAATCCTGGCCCGGTGCTCACTGCTGGGCTGACCAGTACTTTCTCAGAGCTGCGCTGCGGGCAGATGCACTGCTCTTTCTCCCTACCGCCTTTCACGGGTGACACACCTGCACGGGCCCTGCAGGTGTTCCTCGCCCACTCACTCCTCTCCCTCTTATCTCCACAGGCACCACCCCACGAAGATCCCTAATGGCATTCTAGCCCCACCACGTGTCTGCGCCCCAAGGACACAAACAGAAGAGAAGAGAAACACGTGCACAACACAGAATATCGAAGAACTGAAGCTTCATCCAAACATCCAAGATCCGAGGCTTCTTCAAGTAGTGGAGTCAGCACGAGCAATGCAGTGAGCGGAGGGCCAAGGACAGCAGCAGAACCGTGTGTCAAGCAGAATGGCTGTAGTGGAAGGTTTCCATAAAGCCATCACATAACGCTCAAGTGCACTGGGCCAGACACTGAATGTTGGGCTAAAACATGACATGCAGAAGTTTGGAAATACGAATATAATAGGATATAAATACTATTTTCAGGAAGTAATTAATCCTTCAATAGTCAGGAACAGAAACTGGAATGAGAAAAGCAGGAGGCAACTGCAAGAATCTGGGTGGGGTGGAATTAATGTCCTTATAGACCTCCCAATATATTTAAATACACTAGGTGCAATAAAGCATCTTTGAAGATGCACAGCTAGGTGCACTCAGCAGGAGACAGCAGGGGCTGCAAGCAATGGGCGCCCAGGAAACACAGGTCCTGAACAGACACCGAAGCCTCAGGTGCAGCCCAAGGGTCTGCTTCTGTGGGGCTCTAACAGCAGGCGGACTCTCCCAACGACTGTGCCCTCACCAAAAGGGCAGATCAGGGGAAGAAAGGGGCCTTCTCTGCCTTCAGCTGGACTTGGAGTGGCAGGGGGTGGGGGGAGCTGACGGTGGTAACTGGGCACACCTGTAAGTGAGTCTGGGGTCTCACTGCTTATACCTGAGTAGGAAACCACAAGCTGCGGAATTATTGTCTCAGACAGCAGCAAATGAGGATCTTTTCTGGAAGACACACCCTCATCTCGGTCTTCGTGGAATTTCCACAGAGAAAATCTAAATATGGGCTCGCGATACAAAATTAAAAATATACAAGGAGGGGGGCTGCCTGGATGGCTCAGTCAGTTAAGCATCCGGCTTCGGCTCAGGTCATGATATGGCGGTTCATGGGTTCAAGCCCCGCATCGGGCTCTGTGCTGACAGCTAGCTCAGAGCCTGGAGCCTGTCTTCAGATTCTGTGTCTCCCTCTCTCTCTGATCTTCCCCTGCTCGTGCTGTCTCTCTCTCTCTCAAAAATAAATAAAAACATTTTTTTTAATTTAAAAATATATATATAAGGAGGGTTGCCTGGGTGGCTCAGTCAGTTAAGCATCTGGTTCTTGATTGCGTTTCAGGTTGTGATCTCATGGTTTGTGAGTTCAAGTCTCAAGTTACCCTCCACACAGAGGTACAGAGCCTGCTTGGGATTCTCCCTCTCTGTCCTTCCTGCACACTCCCTCAAAATAAATAAATAAGCTTTAAAAAAATACAAAAGGAGAGGCGCCTGAGTAGGTTAAGCATCCAACTCTTGGTATCTACTGGTTCAGGTCATGACCTCAGCTCAAGTGGTGATTTCACAGTTATGAGATCAAGCCCCAAGTCAGGCTCTTATCTAAGTATGGAGTCTCTTGGGATTCTCTCTTGCCTCCTCTCTCACTTTCTCTCTCTGCCTGTCCCCCACTTGTGTGTGCACTCGCACACTTTTTCTCTCTCAAAATAAATGTTTCTAAAAAATACACAAGGAAACACGAGCATCCAACTATAGCATAAGGCGGGTGGTCCCCAGCAGGGGCTTCAGATAATTTCTACTGCACAGAGATCAGAAAGCAAAGTATGCTTGGACATTTCAAAGAAATAACAATTAGAATCTTAAACAAAAAAAGAAATCAGATGCTATCAAAAAGGTACAGGGTAGATTGGAAAAACAAGTATAACTTCTAGACACTGCAATAAGAAATGCAAAGGTTTTTTGTTGTTGTTGTTAAACAGGTTATACCAGGCTGGAGAGAATGAGTAAACTGGAAGAGAAACCTCAAGCCTTTGCCCAAAATGAAGCACAGAAAGAAAACATGAAAAAGGAGTTAGAGGCGCAGCAGATAGAATGCGGTTCAACACGAGTGCCAGAGAGTACCGGAAGTGAAAGGCTGCCTATTTTCCGTGGCTGCCGAAGCTCGGAGGTACCTTACACACAACGTATGATGTTGCAAACCTCACACTAACCAGCTGTATCAGTGGCCTTCTTTGGTCAAAGATGACTGCCTCCCAAGTAAAATAAAATTAAATAAAGTAGGGAAGGCAGGGGCCAAAGATTAACCGACGACTTAGGGAAAGAGTGATAGCCAACCAGAGACATAACGCAAGCTCTTCCTACCTTTGAAACTCTCGTGCAGCGAATCCACGCAGTCCGCGAACAGCTGCACGATGCTCAAGGCCACCGCGGCATCGCTCTCCAGCCAGGGGTAATGTCGCTGGCTGCTTCAAATAAAAGCAGCACACACTTAGAAATGACGGCGCCGTGGCTAAATTCCTCTGGGCCCCATAGTCTAGGGACCCCCATGTCCTAGAGAACACTGTATCACATAGCCCCAGACACATTAGACCGTTGCAACAGCTGGAAATTCCTGGAGGCTCATAATATCAACCATACAATTTTATTTATGTTCCTTCTCAACATTTATTCCCATTAAGGTTTGGAAATGCGTTATCTATATAAATTAACACCCTTTTGTATCCAGTTTACACCCTGTGTATCTTGGTTACATTTCAAATGGCTTACGTACATGCCGCTAAGTAGCTTCAACAGTTTTCTCTACTGAAAACATGAACGAAAGAAAAATAAGTCCACGTGACAAAAACATGACCAAAAATGGACAAGAAATAACCAAAGGAGAAAACTCTTTATATGATCATATTAGTTTCTGAATTGGGTCCAGAAAGTTCAATATCGAAATAAATCCCATTAATTCTTCCTGGAAATAAACAACACAGTCTGCATTATTGCCAGCAGTCTTAGAGTTTGTGCAAAATCCTGAAGCATGTAGATTAAGGACAGTCCTCTAGCAAAAGTCAAGATCCAGAACCTTTTCTATTTTCCTCAAGGACCTCGTGGAGCAGCAGGGACTAACACAAGAGTCCGGGCATGGAAGCCAGAAGCCCTGAGCTCTGCTCTCAGTTCTGCCCTGACTGGCTGTGGGGCTGGAGCAAGCTGTTGTTTTCTTTTTTTCTTTTTGTTTAAGTATTTATTTAATTTTGAGAGAGAGAATGGGCAGAGGAGGGCAGAATGAGAGGGAAATACAGAATCTGAAGCAGGCTCTAGGCTCCAAGCTGTCAGCCCAGAGCCCGACGTGGGGCTCAAACTCATGAACCACGAGATCATGACCTGAGCCAAAGTCGGCCTCCTAACCAACTGAGCCACCCAAGCGCCCCTTCATTCATGTTTTCTGAGTCCTGGGAACAGATTAACATTTGTAAATACTGTGATATCTAGCACTGCTGTACTGTTAACAAGCTCCAAGTTCATGTCGCTTTGTCTATATGCTTTAAGGGAAAAAAGGCTCCTAAGGCAGCTCCCTGCATGTGAACAGTCCTATGCCTCTGGTTCACATGCACATAACATCACGTTCTCACTTAACTGCAGAGCTCATGTTAAATGGTAATTCCTACCCAGTACTCCGAAAGCTAACTTACTACCAAAAAATAAATGAGGTACTAAAAGTTAGTCTCATATTTTATAGCATTATATTCTCAAAATCAAATTCAGGAGAGCAACATCCATGTTTCCAAAACTAAGGGCCAAAATTTATTCAATGTCTTTAGTGTGGAAAACTGGAAATGAGTGTCCAGTTTTACTTCAAAGTTAATATTAAGGTAATAGCTCTGATCAACCAGACTAGCAATTCCACAAACAGAAATGTCTTAAGTTCCCTTCATAAGGCAGCATTTTCTAAATTTAAATATGACCCCACATAAAAAATCAAATCCGTGAACGCATCCCTTATACCTGAATCTGCTCAAAAGTATAAGTTGATAAATTTCAAAGGAATTTGAATATCTGAAAAACAATTTACCTTTCATTGTCCTCTAAAACCAAGATCCATGGCTTAAAGAGCTGGATGATTACCGAATGTAGGGATCTCAGCACTAAAACAAAGCGACAATTTTAGAGACAAGAAATAAGCTCACCCTTTGTCAATATCACTGATAATACTAAAAAAAACTAATCTACGTCTTATTATCTATATGCTCACAAACCTACGTCGATACACAAACAACATGCTTCTTAATACCAAGTATGTTTGTCTGTGTTTTCACTTGCTGCAATGGAATTTCTTGAATTTTTATTAAAACACAGTGTCAGGGATAATTTCATACTGCACATTTTTTAAAGATAAAAGCTTAAATATTCAGAACCCTTTCCTGAGCAAGATAAGTAACACGAAGAAAGAGCTGGAGCCTGAAACCGATCTCCTTGGACCCTGCCCTGTGGGGGAGGGGCAGAGACAAGCTGAAGCAGGCCCCCCTGTGCGGGTGAGCACAAGTATGACACGTAGATGGGTTCACACCTACACTGTATATTTCCTGTTTCTTCTTCTTGACACTCAGATATTTAACTTTATTGCTAAGATTTAAATCTCTTCATGTGTCTATTCAAGTCTCTTCCAGGGGAAGGTCGGGACACCTCACTCTGTTGCACTAAAGGCGTATTACCTGTTTTGCTGCTGGCAGATGGGTCTTGAGCCAAACAGGCCATTTCTGAGTCAAGCAGCCTCTTTACAAGATAACCCAAGAGTGTCTTCAGATCAGCCATGTAAGGGCTCCATTTTGAGAATAAACCAAAGCTTTTAAAGTCCAACGTGGATAATCGAAGCTTATGAAAAAAATTTGAGAGCCACTGTATCGTCTCCATTACCTGGAAGACAATGACCGGTCAGAGAGTCCTCACCCAGTGTCTACTTCCAGCAGCTACTACAGCGGACTGTGCTGGAGGGCGCGGACTTGGTAACAGAGCTGCAAAGGGGTCTGCATATGAAAAGTAAATCAGCGGATTTCCAACTCTTTTTCTAAAGCAGAGGAATCATTCTTTCCAGTCCATTCTCACATGGACCCATAGCACATAAAACCGATGAAATGGTGAGCCCAGTCCCATGGGTCACTGCATGAAAATCTGACCAAAGGAGCCAGGGGTGTAAGGTTAAGAATCAGATAGGTTAAGGTGGGGAGGTCAGGTACAATGGGGTGGGCCTGGGCTGCTCCTGACCGGATGTCCAAGAATCAGACTCTGAGGAGAGAAAGGCAAAGGGGGTGTGAGAGGAAGCAAGAAACACACAAAGGAAAACACAAGGTTCTTAAAGATAATCCATAACAGTGCAGATTTTTAGATATAAATTTTGAATGTGTTCTAACAGTTTAAAAAATAGCAAAGGAAACAGAAAAGAAATGCAGAGACATAAACTGTAGACACCAAAAGCTACACACCTGCTTGTCAGACAAGAGAACATCCGGAGAGCTTTGAAGCACCGAGCTCTCAGCAGAAGCTGCCCCCTGCTGCCAGTTTGGGGCACAGCAGCCCAGGGCTCTCAGAGTGGCTTTCCAACACTCAGGGCTCAGCAGCTGCTCCGCGGAGCCTTGTGGGGCAGGGACAGAGGACAGCAAGTTAGCATCTTTCACAAACTTTTCCAACCTGAATCAAAGAACATGTGTACTTTACAAAGGAATGAAAATTTGGGGCGCCTGGGTGGCTCGGTCAGTTAAGCGTCTGACTTTGGCTCAGGTCATGATCTCATGGCTCGTGGGTTCAAGTCCCGCATCAGGCTCTGTGCTGACAGCTCAAAGCCTGGAGTGTGCTTTTGATTCTGTGTCTCCTCTCTCTCTGCCCCTTCCCTGCTCACACTCTGTCTCTCTCTCAAAAATAGAAAAAGAACATTAAAAAAAATAAAAGAAAAACAAAGAATGAAAATTAAATAAAAACCCAAAACAAATTGATAAAGGTCTATGGTGAAGAGGCTGCAGTAAAGAGAACCTATTAAAAGAACTATCACTTGACTTTGCTTGTTCATAGTGACTTCCGGGAATGAGCACAGCCGGAGCCATCTGGGCTGGAATCCAGGGTCGGGGTGGGGAATCCCATCCACCAGCCCCTGCCTGGGGGATGGTGAAAGTGCCACTCTCCCGGCTGAAGCGGTGAGAGACACAGCAGTAACGGGACAAGGGAAGACTGGGTTGCAAAACGGAATCTCAGAGTCTAGGCTCTCTTCTCCTATTTACTCTGGAAACTCCACTCCCTCAACGGGCAAAGCCTATGGCAACACAGAGAGAGCACGCAAAACAGACACCACCGACAGCACTGTGCTGCTGGTAAATCTCCCATCCCAGAGGCCAGGACTCAGACCTCCTCGGGCCCTCTCCACCCAGAGGCGGCAGGAGGAGCACATGGGACACGCGGGGCTGGTAGATCTGAGGGGAGATGAAGACGCAGCTGCAGTATGTCGAGCGGGAGAAGTCCAGGGACACTCAAGGGTCTGTGGTGAATGGCTGCTGTGGTCTGGCTCTGAGGGCAGAGCCCTGGAACCAAGTTGCGGGTGTGGGGGTCACGCACACCCAAAAGCCGGCAGTGGAGCCAGGAACGACAATGGGTGTGCCCGCAGAAAGAAAGGAATAGAAAAGCAAAGGATAGAGCCCCGAGACCAGCAACACCTTCCCCGGGGACGAAAGGGAAACCAGGAGGCTACAGGTCATGGAATCTGCTATTCCCAAGCTTTTAATGGACTTTCTCTTCCTGGGAAGTATAAATTTCGTGTTAAGTGCAAGTCAGTGGTTGCCTAGACACACCATGTACAATCCCTTAAAAAGGTTTCAGGGGAAAAAAACCACAATGTATACTTAATCAAATTTTGAAAATTTAGCACAAAAATTATTTATTCAAGTTTGGATCAAAATCATACAAGACATGTGCCTGCAACAATTCTCCAGGGCCCCCGCACCTGACCTCCACAGGAAACAATGAAAGCCTGAAAATGAGACCACACATGTCAGTATTTTTCAGGTGGTCCAATATATAAAATCATTAACCTATTCACTAAATGGTTTCTATCAAGTAACACAAAGATTTGGCATGAAGCAAAACTTAGTTTTCCATTATGCCTGTAAACTACATGAAGTTTGCCCAAAAACGTAAATACTATCTCATTTATCAAATTTCAGTAAAATTCCTGCCTAGTGAAAGTCCCAAAGTAAAACAGCTAACAGCCTTTACTCCTCTGTAATCTCCAATAGTCCAGTGAAAACCAGCAGGGCAGCAGGGAGACAAAGAGTGGGTGCGGGAAACTGAACACATCTCGTTCCCTTGGCGAATACAAATACAGATACAGTCTGCCCTTACCTACGGGTAAAACTTACTTGCAAAAAAACACGAGTCAAAAAATTAAGGGGGAGGGGAGCCAAGATGTACCCACTATTTGGATCCAGAGAAACCAACTGGCACCTTACACATGCTGCACAGAAGCAAATTCCTTCTCTTGCCAAACGTGCAGACAACAGGGCAAGCAGGCCCACGTCTCCCCCCACGGGGTTCAGTGCGGCTGCAAAGTCAGGGGAAAGAGGAGGGCGGGCGACGGGGGACCCCAACAGCTCGTACTAAGTTCAACCAGGACCCGTCCGAGCGTTCAGAACAATCACTGCCCTCTTCTACGGACAGCAACCTTTCAGTTCAGCAAGCACTTGAGGTAAAAATTAGTGATTCTAAATTCCTGCATACTTGTCTTATTTTTACATTTTTAGACAACATCCCTAGAATGGTAAATGTCACATTAAATATTCACTGCAATCTAATCAGTCGCAATTAAAAGCCACTTACTTTGCATCAGCAGCCTGAGAATGTCACTGTACTGGTCAGGGAACTGGTAGAGAAGAAGGTAAGTCCAGTGCTTACAGAAAAGATTAAATGGCATCAAAATATCTTCGTCTGGTTCAAGGCCCCAGGCAGTAAGTGCCAAGTGAATGGACTCCAGAAGCCTGGTACGATCAGACAGAGGAGGTTTAGTGGCGTTTAACCATTGCTTAAGATCGAACTAAAAAGAAAAAGAAACGAGAAGCAGTTTTACTGACACAGGGAAGTTAACTGAAGTATAGAAAACTATGTACACGTTTAGTTTAAAGTCAAAGATCGCTGAGCATTTGGCTTTTTATAAAAACTGAAACTAAAATTTATAATCAGGGACTTAGAGGAATCTAGGCAAGTCAATAATTAATAGGTGCCTGGAAGCCTCCATCTCTGCACTAGGGGCTAGAGAGGCAGCGCTTTCTCAGCTCCTAGTGCTTTTTTGTAATGTAAAATTTTGGTTAAGTTTTCCCTACAAGGCAAGAATCCGCACTCTGCCAGAAACAAGTAGCTACGTAAGGGACTGTCCCCATCTAAAAGAGCCATGTTTCTGGTCTGTGGCAGTTACCTATCTCGGTTAATAAAAATTCAGAGCGTTATCTATAACCTTCCAGAATTCCCAGCTATAAAGCATGTTCTCCCCCATTCCAGACTGAGAGCAGTCTCTAGGCCCAAAAGAAAAATGCCTAGGCTTTATGATTTATGGATGTCAGAGAAATACAATTGAAGGCAAAATCACTAAGCCTCTGCAATTCTCAAGTGGCAAAGTAAATCCATTGCCTGGGTCTCCGTTACTATTCCACTCAGAATGAGGACAAAGGCAATTTGTTTATATATGGCCTATTCCAAATATGAGAGACTTTGATATATTACAACTCATTTATCAAACACATTTTCGGCATAAATTCAGGATATATTCAAAAGGAGGATGCACTAAATTACTATTATGAAAATTTCAAAGCTGTACTATTTCTAAAGAGGGCTTGGGAGCGAAGTCCTTTTTCTGCTATGTGGAAACTGCCCTACACACACAACCAAGCGCCCCGCGCCCCCTGCCCTGGGAAAGCTGCTTGCAGACGAGACAGAAAGCGGAAAGGGTCCACCTGGAAACAGAACTGCAGGGGGCCTTTCATTTCTACGACGCTGGGACGGCACCAGATCCTACACTTTAGTGACGGCATCAGCTCAGAATCACGTCTCACCTTGGTCAGCAGCATGAAAATCATATCACTGTTGTCTTCACTTAGAAACTTCACCACTTTCCCGTAGAGCTGAATGAACTCCGCAGGTGCAGCATTGGGGGTGAAGAAAGGGGACAGCAGAGAGCACAGCCTTCTGTTCTTCAGAATGGTCTCAAGTACTTTCCTGCATTCTGATTGAGTGCCACTGATAAACACCTGGAAAGAATTAGAAAGGGAAAATGTCACCAAATTCTCCCCTCCTCAACTTTCATTTATGCAACCCAGTTTTAAGGGCTAGTGTGTAAGACAAACAGATTTTTTCTAAATGAAAATGTGAAACAATCAAAAAAATCTAAAATCATCACAGATAAATCTAACACTTCTAATGGAGGTGATGTTAAAAATTCTGGATAATCCATTTATTTGATCTGGACAAGCCATAGAGAATTTTTAAAAGATTAAAATATTGGGATAATTTGAATCTAGAAATTGGCAAGGAGCCTACCATGATTACTAAGTATCAGCATTTTTTAAAAATGTTTATTTATTTTTGAGAGAGACTGACAGAGCACCAGCAGGGGAGGGCAGAGAAAGAGGAAGACACAGAATCTGAAGCAGGCTCCAGGGTCCGAGCTGTCAGCACAAGGCTGACGTGGGGCTTGAACTCATGAACCTTGAGATCAATGACCTGAGCCAAAGTCAGCCAATCAACCGACTGAGGTATCCAGTGCCCCACTAAGTATCAGCATTTTGTCAAGAAAACAAAAGCTCTAGGCTAAAGATTTTACTGAGATGTGCTTTTAATACTTCTAAAAAGTTAACTTTAACAACTGATATGTAATCAAGATCACTTTGTTTTAACTTCGTTCTAATGTTTCAAGTACTGGATGTAAGTGAGTATTTAAATAATCTCTGGGTCCCAAAGACTTTGATAAGCTGGACCACACGCAGAAACAATAAAAGGACTGAGAGATTTGAATATACAAAAATTTTAACTTCCATAAGGCAAAATGTATGATAAAGTAAAAGGAAAATGACAAAGTAGAAAAATCAATTTAGAACATATTCCAGATACCAGGTTAGTAGTCTGAGCAGCTCTTTCAAAGCAATCAAAAAATAAGAAATTCTGCAACAGAAAATGTGTAAAGGTCAATAACCAGCATATCACAAAAAATAATTAAATGGCCAGTAAACATATGAAAAGTTATGCAAGTTAATAAGTACTTAAAGAAATCCAACTTAAAATAATAACAAAGTATTCTTCCCCTATTAGATTAGCAAGACTTTAAAAGAATCATCATTCTTAATATTGTTTATGGTACAGCGCAATAAATTCAAACTCTGCTATGACAGTGGAAACGGGACTGCGACAATTACATCAAATGTTAGTCCCTTTAACACAGCAACCATACTTCTAGGAAATTATCCTGGAGAAAATAGTCCAACAAGTTCACAGAGATGTGTAAGAATATTTATCTCAGGCTTACTGTAGCAAAATAAACAAACTACCTAAATATCCATCCAGAGGGCCCTGGGCTCAATACGTTACAATAGATCTGTACCATGGAACACCATGTATTAAATCCCATGGTAAGAGCCTATATTTATAAACACAGAATAATGTTTAAGAGTTGTGTTTGAATGAAAAACAGTAGGCAACAAAACAGCACTTGCCCATTTTTGAGGAAGTTTCTCTATTTAGCTATATGTAGGAATGATACATTATTTCCACATACACACACACTAATATATATACATACACAAGATAAACTATGATAAAATGTTATGCTATGTAACCAGTATCTCCAGGAGGTTTAGAATTATGAGCAATTTTTCTTCTTTATACTTTTTATATTGTCTGCATTGCTTGTCATAAGCATGTATCAATTTTAAAATCAAGAAAAAAAAAACTTTAAAAATCTTTTTTATTTTCTGCTCTGTATTATCTCCTTAGATGTATCTAATAGCTAAGTACTCATTCCACCGAATCTGGGTTAGTGTTTACGTATTTTCCATCAAGTGGCTTTCCGTTCTTTTATGACATATTTCATAAATGCACATGGATACATTGCTCTTGCCTTGTTAAATATCCATATATTTAATTATAAGTCAAATCAATAAATGAGGACCGACTACAGCAACTGGGAAGCAGCAGTGGAGAGGCGGAGCGAACACGGACTGCCTGAGACAGACGACGTGGGATCCAGGCTTAGCTCCGGCTCGGACCAGCTGTATTCGTTAGGCAAGTTATTTCACCTTTCAGAGACCTGTTTTCTCATCTTCAGATTTTTTTAAAATGTTTATTTATTGTTGAGAGAGACAGAAACAGAGCATGAGTGGGGAAGGGGCATAGAGAGAGGGAGACACAGAATCAAAGCAGGCTCCAAGCTCTGGGCTGTCTGCACACAGCCCAGTGCGGGGCTTGAACCCACAAACCGTGAAATCATGACCTTGACCAAAGTCGGACACCTAACCGACTGAGCCACCCAGGCACCTCTATTTTTTCATCTTTATAATGAAAAGGGTATCAATCACACAGAGTCACTGTGAGGATGAACTGGAGAGCATTTTATAAATAATAAAGAGCTTGTTATTGTTAGAGACATGACAAGCACATGAAAGAGTTTGATGTCTCCCCAGCCTTTCAAGTATGAGTAACTTAATCTCTCTCGTAGGGGAAGAAAAATTCTATACCAACAATTTTAATCACATCTTGAGACGTCAACAATTTAAAGGGGATTCTGACTAAAGTATGATTCTGAATGTGAAACAGAAGTCTGAAGTCAACCCTCACTATGACTAATAAGGATGCTGCTGGGATTCAATATTTATGAGTGAGACTGAAAACAGAGTGCCCTTACCTGTCCCAAGATCTCAATGCATGAAGTGAAGAATTGCCTTGTGGGAGGATGGCGCTGAGTCTCATCACTGACATAATCCACAACAGTAAAGAAGAGGCTAATGCCAACCTTCTGAACCCCAGGGGTAGGCTGCAACTTGTAGGCATTCACGAGGGCCCTGCGGGAAAACGTAGGTGAGGCAACTGGTCTACAGTAAGAGAATCCAGACTCGCAAGTACTTCTTCGGCACTCTACACTTCTCACTCAGGCAATATTCTTGAGAGTCCTTCAGAGCCCCCAAACAAATGTCACTTTAAAAATACTTCATGGGAAAAAAAAACTTCATGGGGTAGGTAAGTATCTCCCAACTTGACCCAACAACGTATTTTTAATACACAGAAATCAGTTTATGTCCTCTGGGGGGGAGGAGTGGTATCAGATATTATTAATATTATTATTAATATTCTTACCCTTTTAGGGGTACCTGGGTGGCTCAGTAAGTTAAGTGGCCAACTTCAGCTCAGGTCATGATCTCCTGGTCCTTGAGTTTGAGCCCCGTGTCGGGCTCTGTGCTGACAGCTCAGAGCCTAGAGCCTGCTTCAGATTCTGTGTCTCCCTCTCTCTCTCTGCCCCTCCCCAGCTCATGCTCTGTCTTTCTCTCTCTCTAAGAATAAGTAAACATTAAAATAAGTTTTTAAAAATATTCTTACCCTTATTAAAATCTTTCATATGTTGAATGTAATTCATAATTCTTTAACTTCATGTATTCCTTAAATATTTTTTAAAAATGAGAACTCTTATTTCTCTAAATTTTTAAATATGTTTTACATGTTTCTATTTATTGTTGAGAGAGAACAAGACACAGAGCGTGAACCCAGGAGGGGCAGAGAGAAACGGAGACACAGAATCTGAAGCAGGCTCCAGCCTGAGCTATTGGCAAGAGCCCAATATGGGGTTCAAACCCATGAACCTCAAGATCATGACCTGAGCCAAAGTCAGATGCTTAAATGACTGAGTTCCCAGGTGTTTCTCTCTAAATTTTAAAACCCGAAACACAGAAAATCATTTTTATATAGAGTAAGATCCTAGAATAAAGACCCCTCTTCTAAGTCTCAGACTGTTTTGAGTTCCTTTGCTAGTAAAAGAAACATCACCTTCTTATTCACCTCTCCTTCTTCCCAGGCCCCCCAAAAGAACCCCACCCCTCACACCCTACCCTGATCTGCTGGGGGATTAGTTGCTCAAATCAGAACGTGGAATCCCCTTAAAGTAAAAAACAGGGTCAACCACTCTCCCAGGTCATGCCCTGGTGGCTTTAGTAAGAAAGAAGACATTGAGGGTAAGCCAGGAACTCCGAGGGAAAAGCCATAATGGCCAAATGCAAGCTGGCAACTACACTTGAGAACCCTCATTCCTCTGAGCAATTCCCCTTCAAACTCTGCTCTATAATCTGAGCTGACGATGCTGACTTCCTGGGTAAATGCAACTTTGATATAAAACTTAAGTACTCAGTCTCTCCATGATTGAACTTCAATACGCTGTATCGTCTCGTAATTCAGGGGTCAGCAAACTTATTCTATAAAGGACCAACCAGTAAGTATTTTATGCTTTAGAGGCCATAAATTGTCACAACTATTCAATTCTGCCACTGTAGTATAAAGCCATGCACATTAAGTAAATAAATGGGCATGGCTGTGTTCCAATAAAACTTTATTTATAAAAATGGTGGCAGGCCTGACTTGGTCCAATGGCCATTGTTTGCTTAACCCCTACTAATTTAAATAGTGGATGTCTGGGGGTATAGTAGCATGTGTGACTACTACCAATAATAACACCGAATTTTAAATTACAGTGCCCTCAAAACTTACGTAATCAAGTTTTCCGCGTGAACAGCAGCTTCCACAACATTAAGTGATGGTGGTTTAGCAGCTTCTGCTTGCAACTGCTTCACTTCTTTTCGCAAAACATGAAGCTGTTGGCTTACTGCTTCATTCTTATGCATACCTTCAAACTAAGAAAGATTAAAGTGGTCAAGACTTTTTTCTGGCCTTAATATGTTTCTAAAGCAAATATTACAAATATACTGAGCATGTGATGAAGAATTATTACTATAATTAATACTATAACTAAAAATTCTCAGTTGAATAGGGGACGGGTAGGAAAAACTGTCAAAAAACTAAGAATCTCAGGTTTTTCATGAAAGATCAGACTTGAACGGCTTTATTGCTGGCTCAGTCTTTTGTGGGACACGCTGTCACTTACATTTCAACTCCCCAGTTCTCATGAAAAACAGACTCAATGTCTTCTACCACTGAGTTTTCCTTGAAGCACACCAAGCCCCTCCTCCTCCAAGCCCTGACCCCTCCCCATTCTCCTTGCCCAACAGCACGTCTATTTCAACTTAAAACACAAGGGTGCACATCTCATGTGAGCCAAGCAAACCAAGAGCATGACACAGATGCTGCTAATAAAACACTTGCCCTTTTGGAAGGAAAAAAGGTACACAATCACAAAACAAACAACAAAATATGCAAAATACAGGAAGTATGCAAATCAGCTGCATGCCTATGAGAGAGCAGGTGACAGAATCCGTGTCCCTGAAAGCTCGTCACTGGTAAAATTCTTGCTCGCCCTCAGTAAGAATGTGACAACAGAGAATGTACTGAATTTTTTGTTTAAACTATATTTCAATTTAAACAATTAGCCTTTATTTTAAGATTATGTGTTTCCTATTTGAGGGGATTATTAATATCCCTTTTCTCTATCTAATTGATATTAGCTATGTGATAGCTGCTTTGTCATTTTAATGGCCCTTTTTGGATATGAAGGACGCAGAACATATGCTAGGCCCAGAACCAATGTGGCAGTTGTGGGGGACAGAAGACAGAGGGACACCAAGAAGCCCAGCCAGGCAGGGAGGTCAGGGCTGGAGAGCTGTGAGACTAGGGAGCGGGGCTCCAGCCCCGGAGAGTCCTTTGAAGCAGGCTAGGCAGTTTGGACTTATCTGGCAGGCACAGCAGAGAACGCGGAGAGATCAGAACTTTCAGAAGGCAGGACTGTTAAATCCCGCACGCCCCACAAATGGTCTTCCCCAGTCATGGAAGTCAGCAACAGAGTCTACATTTGCCTTTGCATACACCTGCCCAAAGCCAGTCTTCAGCCACCTCTGCAATGATTGCCGGTATTCTTTGTCTGTAAATAATGGGAATACTTAATTCACAAATGTATTTAACTGAGGTCCTGATGTCCCTGCCAGAGTTACCATCATAAATTCCAGATGAAAGGCTCCTGGAGGACAATGGTGCTATTTGTTTCGTTGTACCCCGAGCCCCAGTACAGTACAACTCTGGCGGTACACCGAGCACCTGCTTTCATGATCGTGATCAGAACTTTCTTCCATCAAACTCACCAGTGATGTATTAAACCACTTTACAAAGCTTCTTATTTAAAGAAAAAAAAGAAGCCGTTAGTCTGAACCAACAGGCATGAGAGTGAATATCCAAGAACATATGATGTTAACAATGATTTTAATGTTTACTATTGGAGAAATGAAAGATAAAATGATTAAGTGGCTTCTGTTAAACCACAAAATGAATCAATACAGATGTTAAATTTCAAACCTTTCAAATAAGAGATCAGTGCTGCATAGCCTAAACTGTGATCAGGAGTGTGCACAGTTTGGGGCCTAATGTGTCACCAAGGGCGATTCGATGGGGTCTCTGAGGGTCACGGCCCTTGGTTGGCCCAGAGAGAAAGCAGCCAAACAGGGAGGAAAAGAAAGAACGTGAGGGGAGGGAGGAAGGCAGTGAGGATGAAGGGAAGGACAAGAGAGAAAGGACAGGGGTTCCCTCGCCTGGGAGACACAGAGCCAGGACAAGTGACCGGCGCTGCAGAAACGCCGCCCTACGCTGGACAAACCACGAACGAACACCCAGGAATAAGGAAAAGCAACCAGTTGGGGAAGTTTAGACATTCTCACAAAAAACCCCTCAAAGTTCTCGTTACTTCCCAGTCTACTTGTTTTTGTTCATTGTTCCCAGCTCTACAGAGAGTGTTCTCCGCTGGCCCGGGCGGAAGAAGTGCTGAGTGCGGGGCGGCTCACAGTCGCCAGAAGTCGAGACACCAGCACAAAGCGGCGTGGGGGGCCTGTGCTTGAGTCACCGCAAGCAGGCAAAGCAATGTGCAGGCTGGGTGAAGCGAGTCACTTCTCACAATACTGTGAGGCCCTCAGTGGGTCTTTTCCATCTTTCACTTCTAGGATGGAGCAACATTTTCACATGATAATAAATCAATCCTGGGTCTGGCAAACATGCCCCACAATACCAAAGTACAACAAAAGGAACCCTGTTATAAATCACCCCATTTCCTCAGGGAATATCACTGAGTTATTAGAGCCTTCTATTGGGAGAGACGACCAGAAAAGAAGCACGTCTTACTTGCCATAAAATATATTTGGCTGTTGTATACCCCAAACAAGCTATACATAGTTCAAACATTCGCAGATGGCTGGAAATTTCCAGGGCTTTTCCCTCAAGAAAAATTCTATTAAGCAATGAAATATCTTCATGATATAATTTGAAATTTTTATAAATGAGCCATTTAAAATTATATTTAAAATATACTCATGCATTTTAATCTTAAAATTTATATTTAAAATATAAAGTCATTCCTCATGAAGTTGATTTTAAAAATTGATCCAGTCCATGAATTCTCTAATCACTGAAAATGATGATCCTATCACACCAACTCAGAGAGAGAAAGTGGTACACGTGTTAATTTAGAGATCGGATGACCATGATCAGCTTACTCGGAATTGTACAGCTAGTCTTCAGAAATTGGAGCAAGAAACAGCTAAAAGTGAATGGCTTCATTTCCCAATACTGAGTGGGAAAGCATGGGTCTTGAATTCAAATAGACGTGGGCTTGAATTTCAACTGAGCCACTTAATAGCTGTGTGATTTTGGCAAGTCTCTGAGGCTTTCTGAACCTGTTTCCTCATGCCTGTTTTGTGAAGATTAAGTCGCCAGCATGTTACCTGGGACATGAGAGGGCCCAAGCATGTGATAAGAAGTACTCTGAGCAGAGCTGGGCAACAATCTGGTGACGAAGTATGACAACCCTCATCACTTCCAAGACTGAACGCCTAGGAGGCATCTGTATTAGAGCGTAAAGTGCAGCGGTGTGTGATGCCTGAGATTCTGTCTGGAAAGCATTAAGTTGGCCTACGGTACACACACAGAATGACAGCTAATGTCTAGTAGGAAAAAGTTCCCCTTCCAGCCAAATAATATCTACAAAATCCTTAAAGCTAGTTAAAATCAGGGAGCTTACTTGTGAAGAGTATAAATCTCCGGTTCGTTCCTTCAAACACACTGGTTCTATGGCACTGACTGTGTGAGGCATTAACAACAGAAGCATGAATAAGACAAGGTCGTGGCCCTCTCGCAATTCAAAATCTAGTAACAGTGACACAGGTAATAGTAATGCAAAGCAAGTTGTAACACAACCTCATGACTGACGTGCTGGTGGTTTTCACTAAGTCATTCAGGGGCGTGAAAGGGCACCTATTGTGTGCCAGGAGCCATGCCAGATGGGACAGAAATACAGACGACTAAGGACAGGAACTCTATTCCAGAGGTTCACACATTGGTAGGAAAAACAGCAGGTGCCCACAACAGCATTTATGCAAAAGATGCTGTGAGGGGAAGAGCTATCTCAATCTGACTAGAGGGGTTGAGAAAGACTTCGTGAGGCGCTGCCTGAACCAGACATGGAAGGATGAGAGGAAGGAGCTCACAAATGGGTGTGGGAGAATCAATAACAGCACATGCCTAAGAGAGAAGGTGCGACACATGCATGTCATGTTTAGAGAATGGAAAGAGCCTATGTGGCTAGAAAAAAATGTGCAGGGATTAGGAAAGGGTTAATGATACCACTAGAAATTGATCAAGAATAGATTGGGGGGAGGGGTCCTAAGAGTCCTACTCCTCTTAGATACTGGATAGTCAATGTTGGGTTTCTGCCTGGAAATGTGATCAGATGTGTGTTTAAAAAGATGACTGGTGGCAGAATGGAAGATAGACTGGACAGTAAAGTCTACGGACAGGAAGCCTTATGTAGTGGTTCAGGGGAAAGCAATGTGGGCCTAGCAGAGGGCAGTGGCAATGGGAATGAAGAAAGAGAAAGAAATATAAAGTCATTTGATAGGCAGAACCAGTACGCCTTGGAAAGTAACGAGACGGGGAGTATGAGGGTGGGGAGATGACACTGACACCCAGGTCCCCATGTCCTGTTATAGGAAAAGCAGGTTTGGAGGGTAAAAACTGAATTAGGCTGGGACCTATGGAGTTTGAATATTTATGGGACATTCACAGAAAATTACCCAGGCAGGTGGAAATCTAGATCTGGAACTCAGAGAATTCTGGATGAGAAAAGCAGAGTAGGAGTCACCAACATATGGGCTAACCCTTTCAGTGCTCATGGACTACTAAGGATCTACGGAAGTTAAGAACCATCTAGAACAGATAAATTCCATTACTTTCAGGGACTTCACTGACTCACTAAAGACCATTCATACACCCACTCTAGATTAAGAACTCAACACAAATAGTAGGCAAAAGCAGCTAATGTCACAACGACTGAGGGACTCAGGGGTAGGCCCAAGGACAACCAGCAATGTAAGGGTTGCATTGATGGAGAGGAATTCTGGAGGGAAACTGCAAAGTGACTTGTGATTTGGAGGGACTAGATGAGACTTCATGATGTTCAACACGTCCAGATAATAAAATGATGTTAAACAGGATCAAAACTACTGGATATAGCCATGAAGAGGTCCCCAGATACTCGTACACAGAGGGAACATCATTCTATGTATAAAAGTAACACAACCTACCTTCTGCATGACACATGCTCTCCCGGTGGCCATTTCTTGAAGAGTCATAGACATTCAGAACTCATCTTCCCTTTCTGACATCCATAACCAAAACCATTCATTTGTGTAATGAGCCAGCTTTAGACTCATGCCCAATCTCTGGCCAAAACTCAGAGCAAACCTAACTGATCTGCATAGGTTAGATATTGCCCCAACTTCATGGCAGCTAGAGTTTCACTTCCCTCTACCTTGCTCTCAGCTATCCACGAGGAGCCAAAAAAAGTTTTTATCTTCAATTCCTGGAAGTATCAACCAGCAAGTACTGCCTGGACAACCTTAGTTAGCAATTACTATGTAACGTTCCAAAGAAACCCTATTTAAATCAGACTGTAAGGCACCTGGGTGGCTCAGCTGGTTGAGCATCTGACTCTTGATTTCAGTTCAGGTCATGATCCAAGCCGTGGGATTAAACCCCAAATCGGCTCTGTGCTGAGCATGGAGCCTGCTTAAGATTCTCTCTCTTCTCCCCCTTCTGCCCCTCTCACCTGCTTGCACTCTCTCTCTTTCTCCCTAAAATAAGAAAAACATGGGGCGCCTGTGTGGCTCAGTCAGTTGAGCATGAAACTCTTTACCTCGGCTCAGGTCATGATCCCGCAGTTAGTGGGCCTGAGCCCTGCATCTGGCTCTGCGTGATGCACGGAGCCTGCGTGGGATTCCGTCTCTCCTCTCTGCCCCTGACCTGTTCTCTACCTCAGAACCAATACATAAACTTAAAAAATAATAATAATAAATTAAATAAGAAAAGTAAAATAATAAAAAATAAATCAGACTACAAAAGCTGCTATCTTAACACTTTCAATTACTCTGTTACATCTGCATCACCAGGCAAAATAACGGCTGAAGTAAATACTATCACCAATACTGATACTCTAGGAGCCATCAGTGGGAGTTTCCTAGTTTCTAGATCTTCCCAAACAGAACTGAAAGTCAGGGCATCAGGCAAACTAGTAAGGCCAGGAGAAAATTAGAATGTGCTTTTTTTAAAAATCTTGTATATTCCTAATGAGATTATGGCCATAAAACAGCTATTTTTTCAAATTCCCTAGGCTTTTATAAAACCTCCTTTCCTTCACTGTTCTTTCTCTTTTTTTATCTTTTTTCTTCACATAATCTTAGCATCTACCAGTTTTACTTTTGAGAAAAGAAAGCATAAATACTTTTTGTGTTGTCTATAAAAATAAAATCTAAGCCATTTCATTTTAGTCCTTATCCTAAATCATCTGCTTCCCAATCTCTGTCTTATCAAAATCACTTTGAAGGTATTTTAGGAAGTATATACCTTTCTATTTCAGAATTAACAAAGCAAAAGAAATTTCAATTCAAGAGTTCAGACAAATCAAGATTATGATGACTTTTTCTGAAAAGGAACAAGCCAGGTAGCTCACTGGTAGGCTGGGAGCTGAAGCTCTCAAGTCTGCCCAGCGGTCTTTTCCCCCACAAGACCCTGAGAGTTAGGCGGGTGTCAGGCACAGAGAACTGGTCTTTGGCTGGGGCAGTGTATCCACGTCTCTTCCCAGAGCAAGCTATTAGCCAGAACTGGAAAAACATTTTTGTACTTCTCTTACCAAGTCACTTAATAAAATGCATCTTAGGAGAATTCCCTTCTCCGTACAGTATTAATAGCCTGGCAAAGATAGAGAATTCCAAACTATGGAAAAATACCATATTTCTGAAGTCATAGATTGGTAGTAAGACACCTTTTTTAATTAGAACTGGATACTTTTTTTTTGAACCAAATCAAACTCCATCCTAAATCGGCAGATTTGTCTCTAAGCTCCATTACTTTATTAGCAAGTGATCCTTCTTAGATGCTCCTACCTAGTCTTACTAAAGCAACGGTAACTGGGGGTAAGGTACACTGAAAGAAAAATTACCTTTATAAAACATCTGGCCAAAGATATTCTCTCAGGGTTTATGAGGCTCACATCCCAGATCAAATTTCTTAACTTTAGATGCATACACATATGTTACTTTATCAAAAACAAATTATAAAGGTAATGAAAAGGACAAGTATAAAAGTGATTTCAGAGAAGACATTTTGGAGAAAACAGGCTCCTGAGGAGACTGATGAGGAACACCTCAGAACTGCTCAAAGGCGGGAAGCACAAAAAGAAATTTATGAAAGACAACCTAGAGTTAGTAAACCCTGATTTCTGAAAGCTAACAAAGAAAAGGAGCTGTGTTTGTGCAGATGCAGTAGCCTGTCTCTGAGCATTTCCTCCCCAGCTCTGGGGACCCGGAAGTCCCTCGCAGAAGGACTAAGGTGCAGCGAGTAAGGAGCCTGTGCTCCGCAGCCAGCCCGCCTGGGTCTCCCTGGTTCTGTCACTCAGGGGCTGTGCCACTTTGGGTATGTAACTTAACCTCTCTATGCCTTTATTTCCCCATCTGGAAACAAGATAACCAGAATTCCCGCCTCACAGAGTTGTTGTGAGGATAGTTTAGACAGAGCCAGGTATAAAGTAAGTGCCGTGGCGTGCTGGCTAAAGCTAAGTCTTTTCAATGTCACAGACCCAACTTAAGTAAGCCTGTTTTTCCAACGAAGAAGGTGACTCTAAGAGGCAGCTGAGCATCTAATCTCCAGGTTGCACATCTCTCCCTGGCCTGTTGACAAACTCCATCCAACTCCAACTTTCCACATGTCCCTCCACATCCGTTTTCAGTGGCTCCGCACCGGCCACAGCACACAGCTGGAGCTCCCAAGTGATCATCCTTCCTGGTGTGAATTCCCGCCATCACACCCAAAAGCATTATGAAACAGACTGACCTAGCCCCCGCCCCCTAAATGGCAGTCCAGGTGACTCCATTTCCACATTCCATCTCACAGAATCCAAACCATCATCATCAAAGTCTTGTAAAGATCAATTTAAAAGCCTCTCTCTAAGAATCTTCTCAGTGATTATGCTTTTCTTTGAAATTCTGCCCTTACAGAACACACGAGCACTTACAGAAACACATGATTAGCTCTGGGTGGGTCTTCACTCCCCCAAATGTAGTAAACGTTTTAGGATGTGAATCATGTGCTATAAACTTCTTTCAGTCTCTCTCAACAATACGCCACTATTACGAACTCAATTAAAAGTTCTCTCAATTATGAAGAAGCTTAAACAATCTTACCTGAACTGTTACAACTGCCGCTCCCTGGCATTTCTTACCGCCACAGCCTCGACACTCCAAATGTAGAGTGGTCTGTTCTTCTCTATTCACATACTGCTTGGGCATTGTGTCCAACAGCTCACTATCCAAGGCAACCTGCTGAGATTCTCGAAGAGCAGCAGTTCTGAAAACATCATCAGGAAGGAGAAGAAAGGCTTAGGAACGGTTGCACGGTAGGTAACAAAGGCTTCCAGTTCCCCCCAGCCTGCGTTTGAGAGCAAGACCAAGCAGTAACAAAAGACCACAGGTGTATGCCCAGGCTTACCCAAATCCTTCCTTTCCCTGAACAAGAAACTTTAAAAGGAAAAGAAGCACGACTTTTTAGCCAGAAACAAAGCTTCATTTAGAATCTGTATTACATTAGCCATGTTTTTTACATGGACCCTTAAATATACAAGAGCAAATGAGAATCCCATCCTAATTAAAGGGTACCTTACTTGTAAGCACCAGCGATTTCTTAGGTATCAGCAACTCAAACTGAACTGTCAAAGATGGAGACAGCTGTTTACAGGGGTATTGATAGGGTTCTTACTGTGCAGGCATGTGTGTGTGTGTGTGTGTGTGTCTGCGCGCGCACGCGCTGGCAGGGGGGCACATTTGTATGCACATGCACACACACAATCAATGCCGGGACCAAGAACAGCCAAGGAAGAAAAAGTCAGTAAGAGACTGATTCCCATGGTCTTTGCAAAGATAAGACCCTTCTACTTCACTAAATAGATTCACTCCACACACGCTCCTTCTCACAAGACCGCAAGCTAGAACCAAAACCTCAAAGAGCTGACTGATCTGGGGGCCCCTGGGTGGCTCAGTCAGTTGAGCGTCAGACTTCAGCTCAGGCCGTGATCTCAAGGTTCATGAGTCTGAGTCCCGCGTGGGGTGGTCGGCGTGGAGCCTGTTTGGGATCCTCGGTCCCCCACTCTCTCCCCCTCTCAAAAATAAACATTAAAAAAAACCAAAGAGTTGATCATTCTATATCTACTTTAACTCAGAGCACTAAATGACTTTCCTGAATTTTAATCAAGTGCCTGAGGCAATTTGTTAAAGAATATGGAGAGTTAGGGAGCAAAGCAGTGACACAAGAAAGTACATCTCTTGCCTACCCTTTTAATCCCATCTTTCCAGTATCAGAAAGTCTCTTCAGGAGACACTTAAGAAACACTTGGCTGGCACTACTGACACACAGAGATGCCACCACAGTAAATGTAAAATTTATAGTCCATGAAAGCACCACATGATTTCAACAGGGCACTAGAGGACTTGTCACAACTTGGTTAAGTGAGGTAACTGACTGGGCCAGCCTGGTCAGATCGTCCTAATGGAGAGAACTGATGAGGAAACCCTTCGAGGCACTAAATCCTCCAAGCTTCCCAGCAGCAAGCACAGAGGCGGGACTGGGGAGGCCGCACCGTCTCACCTGGCCTGCTGCTGCAACAGAGTCAGGTCTGCGTGCACCAGCTGGGTGGTGTCCTTCGGACTCAGGAGCACAGCCGGGGAAATAATTGGCACAGGAGGCCTCACTGGGTGCAGGTCAAGGGGAGGCTGGGGGGCCTCGTGCTTCCGCAAGTTGCTTAAAACCCTTTCTTTGGCTGAAAGAAAATTAAGTTGCATTTACTGAGTAATGGCCACTACTAGGTAGTAACACACTGAGTGAAAAGCTTTGGCTGGTTACCTTGGAGAAGAATGCTGAAGATCTACAAAGTAGTTACATAAACCATCCGTGGCCTAAATGAATAAAATCATCATCTTTCAGGACATGCTAGTTTTGAGGGAGCCCCCACAGGGGTACTAATTTTCTACCAGAAGGAGAAAGTAGGAGCTTATGAGCATGTGGTATGATTAAACATAACGCCTAGCCTCAAAAAGCCTTCCTTACTGATAGTTAAAGAGTTAACTCACGATCTTAAATGATTACCCCAGACAGCCGTGCATGACATGCTCAAGTGTCTGGACTTGAAACTAGCGTGAAGGGGATCTAGTGAACCCTCTAAGCAAGCCTGAAGAAAATGGCAGCTATCACCAGATAATGGACTGGGGGAAGGGGCATATGGCCCCGCTACGAGTTTAATGCAATCATCCAGATAAACATCACAGAAGAGGAGAAAAAGAAATGAGTGTTATGGAATATGGCTGAGTGAAAAATCTTAAACTAGGCCAAGGTCTGAACCAGAGGGCTGAGACCAGTAGAGTTAAAATGAACAAAGGCATGGACACAAACTGCTACAGAACTTACATAGTCATACTGTCGTTCTTTCGTTCATTCACTTATTCAGTCACTCTAGTGGAGTCCAAGTAAGAAGTCAGGTGCCATATGAGAAAAGTGAAGGCAAATCTGTCCATCCAACTTTGTACCAGATTGCGTGAAGTGTCACACTGGTGAATCCAATCTAAATGTTTGTATTTCTACACCGCACAGCTGACCATACAGGTACCCAGTAAATCAATAAATTCCTATCTTCCCACCCTCTCTCTTCACTGCACTATACACACTCCACACAGCAGGTGGGGACTGAGCACAGGAGGAACACTGCTGCCACACACCTGCTTCTTTTCAACAGTAAGGGAACAGGGAACGGGAGAGGTCAAGGAAATTTCAAGTCAATAAATCAAATCAACAATTACTTAAGGGACTACTATGAATTTCCGACTTCATTCTAGATGCAGCATTCCATTTTCTGTTCTTATGAAAAATTAAAGAAAATTTAATAGCCATGATTTTACTTGGCATAAAAAGACCTGTGTTGTTTGTACCCCGAACAGATGGAGTCTAACATTCCAAACAGGTCAAGCACAGATCGCCCCATCCAGCTGGGGTTTTTCCACCAGAACTACTACTCTTTGCACAGAATGTAACGAAGTCTGATGTTCATCACTGGAAAAGACTCCTGACTTTGTTCAAGTTTCTCTCAAGCAACATTTTAGACCATGACTCCAAAACTACTGCCTGAACTGCCTGCTTCCAGACTTCTTTTATGGGAGAAAAAGCACCTTATGTAAGCCATTCCTGTTTTGGAGTTTTCTCTCACTCATGGCTGAACCTAATGCTAACGTGCAGACGAGGGAACAATGAACTCCTAAAAAAGGAATTCTCACGGGAGGGATACATTGTGTAAACTGTGACCCTCAACTCATTCATTCATTCATCCACTCACTCACTTACTCAACGGGGCTGATGCTCATACAGCTCACCCAAGAAAGGATCAGTGAAGTCCAGCTGCACTGACAGACCGCAGGGTGGAGAATGGGACTCAAGTGTGGCCTGTGTCCACAGACCAACGGTCTCCTGGAACTCATAACGTATGCGCTCCATGTTCAAATACTCCATCCACAGATCCTAGAATTGAACCACGGGACTTTAACTTTCATGAATGATGAATCATATATTCACATATAAAATTATATATTTAACTAAAAGGTAGACCAGTAAGTTCCAGCATGAGATGGTCCCTACCAAGTTCTCCAGCATTAAGATGATCATGTTTTTAAATGGACACTAGTAATCTTTGCAGGAATTTATGCACCAAGAGCAGAAAAAATAATTTTAATGGCTCCACCAACTGTATATTTATATACTGTATACAAATACTACTGAGCTAGTAAGTTAAAACCCAGAAATCTTAAAGAGATAAGTAACAAATGTACTGAAAATAACAATCTGGATTAGGTTAGGCCCTTGGTCCCAAAACCAATTTATAGGAAATACAGGGGAAAGAGAAACACATTAAACCATACTACAATCTGTGAAACCCAGACTGTGGGGAAACTCTATGGACAAACTATCCAGTTTCTTCTATAAAAAACTACAGGGGGGAAAAGGAATAAAGAGAGGAGCAATAGATTAAACAGATTTATAAGAGCTATCAACCAACTGCAAAATGAAGATCCTGATTCAACTATAAAAATAAAAGTAAAAATTTGATGACATTTATGAGGTAACTGGAAATTTAAACACTACTTACATATTTGATATTAAGAAACTATTGTCAATATTTTTCAGATATAAATGCCATTGAGTTACAATAATTTTTGAATCCTTATCTTTTGAAATCTTCATGTACACATGCTTTCTAGGATCAATTCCAAAATAACATGGTGAAGGCGGTGAATGGGCAATAGATAAAATTAGACACTCAGCACACAGAGGTCAGGGGGAGAAGGGCATGTGTGTTATGGTACTCCATTTTTCTATGATCGAATTTCTTTTATTACAAAAGGTAAAATAAATAATAAATAAAATGAGAAAACATAGAAGTTTTAGTATTCTCTTCCTACACTCCAATAAACTGTCTTGCATATTTTGAACTATACACCTCACTTTGATGATCAATACATATTAGAATGGGAGACTATCTTCAATGAAAAGAAATGTCAGCCCTACATGATCACTAAAAACCATATTGAATAGTAGGAACAGGTGATCAGATATGGGCTATGGCTTTGTGGACGATTTTTTTTTCTTTCTGATTTTAAGTATTTAAAGGATTCCTCTAAACCTACAAGTCTCTGGCTTGTCAGTGGTTTCACTGCCATGAAGTCCTAAATCATTACTTCCAAACCAACCATGACACAACGCATTCTAGACTCTGGAGAGGAACTCAAAGTCATCTTGATCATAACCCTGAATCCTAGAAGCACCAGACAACTGGTGGTGGTGCTGTACAGTCCCTCCCACGGCGCACACCCATCTCCCTTAAGTGGGGCCACTAATGTCACCTTGTCTGCCTCTGTGCTAAGTAACTGTTGACACAGGCTAGTGATTAAGAATACTAAGAATTAATGATGGGTAAGCAGAGATGTCTCTGAAACCACAAAAAGACAGAACAACTCTAAACATGAACTGCCGCTCAAAAATTGGAGCTATAAAATTAAATGGCAAGCACAGACTTAAAAAAAAGAGAAAGCTATTAATTCTGTAGATGATGGGGAACTAAGATAATTATCAAAGAATCAAGAAACATTTTTAAAACATCAACCAGCCATCCAGTACACACAGATTCTTGGATAAGGCCTTAGCGTCTAGAGGATAAAGAGAGATGAACACGGAACTGCACTCAAAGGATCTTAGGACGCCATGATTGCCTATTTCTTTTTCCTGCTGCTCTGACTCCGTATTCTCAGCCTTATTTCTCTATGCCTTAAATGTTGTTACTTCTGGGGGCCCTACCTCCATTCAGTCCTCTTCTCAATCTAGATGCTCTACCACCATTAAACTTGTATTTCCTTAGGAAAAGACATTTGCAAATGACATATCAGATAAACGGTTAGTATCCAAAATCTATAAAGAACTTATCAAACTCAATACCCAGAAAACAAACAATCCAGTGAAGAAATAGGCAAAAGACACTTTTCCAAAGAAGATATCCAGATGGCCAACAGACACATGAAAAGATGCTCAACATTACTCATCATCAGGGAAATGCAAATCAAAATCACAATGTGTCACCTCACATCTGTCAGAATGGCTAAAATTAATAATTCCAGTAACAACAGATGTAGGCGAGGAAAAGGAGAAAGAAGAACCCATTTGTACTGCTGGTGTAAATGCAAACTGGTGTAGCCACTCTGGAAAATTGTATAGAAGTTACTAAAAAAATTAACAAGAGAACTACCCTACGACCCAGCAATTGCACTACTAGGTATTTATCCAAAGGACACAGGAGTGCTGATTCGAAGGGGCACATGTTTATCGCAGCACTATCGACAACAGCCAAATGGGAAATAGCCAAATTCCCATTGCCTAGTGAACGCATAAAGAACATATGGGGTGTGTGTATACATATATACACACATATGCATACACAGAACAGAATATAATTCAGTAATCAAAAAGAATGAAATCTTGTCATTTGCAACAACATGGATGGAATTGCGACTGTATTATGCTAAGCGAAATAAGTCAAAGAAAGACTTATTTTCTATCAAATATGATTTCACTCATAGAATTTAAGAAATAAAACAGATTAGCATAGGGAAAGGCAAGCTTATAAAAACAAGAGAAAAACAGAGGAGACAAACCATAAGAGACTCTTAAATACAAAGAATAAACTGAAGGTTGCTGGAGGGGAGATAAATGGCAGGATGGGCTAAATGGGTGATGGGCATTACGGAGGGCCCTTGTTGGGATGAGTACTAGGTGTTATATGCAAGTGGTGAATCACTAATTTCTACTCTTGAAATCAGTACTGCATAGCACAAAAACAGACACATAAACCAATACAATAGAATAGAGAACCAGAACTGGGCCCACAAATGTACGGCCAATTAATTTTTGACAAAGCAGGAAAGAGTATCCAAGGGAAAAAAGACTGCCTGTTTAGCAGGTGGTGCTGGGAGAACTGGACAGCAACATGCAGAAGAATGAAACTAGACCACTTTCTTACACCCACACAAAAATAAACTCAAAATGGCTGAAGGACTTGAATGTGAGACAGGAAACCATCAAAACCCTTGAGGAGAAAGTAGGAAAAAACCTCCTAGATCTACACCGCAGCAATTTCCTACTTGACACATCCCCAAAGGCAAGGGAAATGAAAGCAAAACTGAACTCTTGGGACCTCATCAGGATAAAAAGCTTCTGCACTGCAAAGGAAACAATCAACAAAACTAATAGGCAACTGACAGAATGGGAAAAGATAGTTGCAAATGACATATCAGATAAAGGGCTAGTATCCAAAATCTATAAGGAACTCACCAAACTCCACACCCAAAAAACAAATAATCCAGTGAAGAGATGGG
>NC_043713.1:26812877-27039528 GCF_006229205.1 Suricata suricatta | reverse complement strand
AAGCCCCTGCGGCACCTCCTCTTCCAGTGTTCTCTATCTTTGTAAATAGCATTTCTAGCTGCCCACGCATCAAGTTAGGCTGTCAATCCCACCTGTGTACCTAATCTAAAATTCCTCCTGATCCTACTGATTCTTCTTCAACATATTTTAAATTCATCCATTTATCTAATGACTCACTCCATTTCAACAGCTCTTTAAACAATTGCTTGGGAACAAAATCCGAATTCTTTAGAAAGGCATATATGGCCCTTAAAAATGTAACCCCCTTCACCTGTCTGGCACCATCTGCCCTCCACAGTGGCTATACCCCAACTGCACCTCCTGAACATGCCAGTGACCCCATTTCCATACAGTAAGTGCATTTAACATTTAACATTATATTATGACTATGACCTATTGGATCACGGTCAGACACACTAACGGAGACAGTATTATAGATCACCTGCTGGTTCTGCATCACTTTTGCTAGCCTGTGAACATCATACTGCTTTGGCAGAGAAGGGATATAGGTATCTCCTTTTTTAAAATTCTCATCTTCTAGCCATAAAGTATATACATTGAAGAGCCTAAAAGAGAAAAAAAAACCATAATTATATAAAACACAAAAAGATGTGCAGGCAAATGAAGTTTCTTACATGTCTAGGAACACTGTCACTACTACATAAAAGTAAAAAGCACAGACGACAGAAAATGCTTCCAACCACCACTGCCGCCTCCAAGAAGCTCAGGGGCCAGAGGGGAGGAGATCACAGATCCTTACAATCTGATGCAGTAACTGCCACACCAAGGCTGTGAAGAGAGGGCTCTGTGAGCTCTATTATTAAATCAGGGGTAAGTAGAACATATGGGAAAAAATAACCGGAGAAAGTGAATTTATCACAGACTTAGGATCTGACTTTGGATCAGTCAGTGAGCCTCAGTGGTTGGAAAAGGTTAAATGATATTCAAATAAATACCTTAAAAGCCAACTATTGCAATGGAAGAACCTGCTAGTTTTAGGCTCAATGACACTCCCCCACTTCAAGGAAGCACAAACAGAACTCAAAGCATGTGTACACCTTGTTCCCATTAAGAAGGAACAGAACAAAGCCCGCTAAAAAAAGAAAGAAAAAAAATCTCCATTTTCCAGTAGAAACTTTAAAAAAAATTTTAACAATATTTCCTCTTGTTTTTACAAGGAACACAGTCCATTGAGCTAAGATCACCAGTATTTTAAGCAGTTGTTTACAGCAACAGGTACTAGAAGAATCTGTGGGACACTGATTGCTGGGTGGGGTCTGGGAGGCGGCACAGCTTGGCTTTGCTCAGGAACGTGGAAAACTACCTCCTTCTAGTCTGAGGCAGTCTGTGCAGAACAGACACGGGAACAGGACTCTGAGACTCTCACACAGAAGAGGCCAGTACAGAGCTCTCTCCCAGCTCTGATTCAGCTAGGTGGCTACTGTCCCAACATGCCAAAGGAAGGGGGATTTCAGAGAGGCAGAAGGGCACATCACACCTTCTTGGCTGATCTAACGTTCAGAGATTAAGCCTCCACATGGCTTAAAACTGGCTGAGAGTAAGTTTTCCTTCACGCAAGCAAGAGAAAAGGAGAAGTCATTCCAAAGGCTGAAAGACAGCCCAAAGGGTTCACAGGTCAACAAGCCTGAAGCCTCAGCACTGGATCAAAACCTGAGTTTCCTCACCAAGACATTTTGGAGTTAGGGCTAATTATTAGAAATCATTTTTATTAAGTCTTATTTAGAAGACTAATACCCGGTTTACAAGAAGCTTATAAATGAAAGGTAAAAGAATAGTGTGAAAGGGACCAAACTTACCTTCAGAGTTCTTAACCTTTGGGGAAATACACACATTGTATCTGATTTTAGAAGCAGTTTTGGGTGATTACTAGATCCTACTCTACCCTAGGCAGATTCCTAGAGGTGTTTGGACTTCACTTAAAGAACCTATCTTGCTCATGAATTTTCTTTAGAGAAGTGTCCTAACAGGCTTTACGAGGTGTTTACTGGCGATGACCAATAGTTTTGGTTTGTTTCTGGGATTACATAGAGAAACAGAAGAGGGTATCAACCCTCTGGTTTAAGGCCTTCCATTCAGACTCCAGGCACTTGACAGAGCTAGATCCACACTGCTGACCTTCTTCTCACGAAGGACATAAACAGGAAGCATTATGAGATGCAAACATGGTCACCGCCACCCTCCAAGTCCCAGCTAACAGGGCCGAGAGAACAGCACCCGGCAGTGACACAGACTGCTCCGGCACGGCGCCTGTGCTGCAAACAACAGCGTAAATGGCTAAATGACCACGTCCCACCTCACGAGCTCCGTGTGCAGCTCCGGGGAAGTCAGGTAACCTGGGGTCCCAGCCTGGCCGGCAGGCGGCCCTTCACTGCCCTCTGCTGGAACGCGCAGGGCCTTGCTCGCAGCGTGGTGGAAGTCGGCCACCTCAGTCAGGCGCCTCTTCATTTCTTTCAACAAATTGGTATGAACAGGGCTTTGAAAAAACCTTTTTCCAATACAACCGTCAATGGGTAACCTTAAAAAATAAAAGCATAGATCACAAGATCAACACAAGATGCTCTATGTGGCACAAAATCGCAATCAATTAGCAAGTCAATGGTTGTAAATATACCACATTAAATTAACACCTATTATTTCTATCTCAATGGTTAGTATGCAGCTCCAATAAAATGGTATATATGAAAGCAGTTTTAAAAAGAATGAACTACTACACAACTTTTAAGATATTACCACCATTTAGCGGCACTGAATGAAGTCAGTCTCTGCTCTGGAAAAACTTGCAATCTGGTAAAAATCAGAAGCGTCCAAGAACCATCATCTGTATGTTCCGAAAGGACTGAGTTAAGGACGGAAGGGTGAGCCAGGAGTCGAGCTGAAGTCAGAGAACATGGTGGGGAACAGTGGACGGTTCCAGCTGACCAGAATCCCTTCAGACCCGGTGGGAAAGGCAGACACCTCCCAGCACAGCCCAAAGGCTGCCAGGCACAGCCAGGCCTGTGTTCACACCTGCAACGCCCGTCAAGAGTCCGCCTGGATGGGCCCCCAACAGTCACACAAGTGGCCGGTCTGGGGCAGTTGCACCCCTTTGCGGACCCTGAGGCTCTAGGCTATACCTTGACTGGTTCCAGGTATCTGGAACTATCTTTGCCCCACTGGGTACAGGAGATGGCAAAGAAAGAGCTGCTGTAAGATACCCTAAACTCAGACACTGGTCTAGTCTAATAAGTGTGAAACAGAGAGGGACACTGCTAGCCAGAGGTCAAAGAATGGTTCTAACTTACGGGCCACAGCATGAGGACACAGAGCAGCAGAGCAGTGCCAAGTCAAGAACAGGTTCACAGACACTTACAACAACACTGGGTACCATACCCATACTGCGGTCCTGGGCGGTGAAGATACAGGAGGAAGAATTTCTGCCAGATGAGAGGCAGAAGAGGGTGATCAGAAGGTGTGACAAGGGCCTGGTGGGCCCAGCGGTAAATCAGCAGCCTCTGGAGGGACGGGACGATGGGGAGCTTCAGCTGGGCCTGGGCTTTCTATAAAAGAGGAGGAGCTTTGAGCGACCATGACATGATCACAGTTCCAAACAGTCTACTCTTTCTAAGTGATCCAAATGAAACACTGAACATTTTGGTTTTGATTCAGTAAGCAAAACAAGTCATGGAAACCTTACTCTTCCAACTCACTAGCTAATATTTTCCTTGGTAGCAAAACATATGGGGCAGGTTTATTTTTTTCCATCAAAACATTTTCCAGACCCCCCAGACTGGAATGTGTCTTACACTTCACCTGAGTCTTATTTCATTTCTGTGCCTTTCCAGGACTTTGTGCATAAAACGCCACAGTGGAAGGGAGCAGAATGATAGGAAAACCAAAAGTCAATTTTACTGCCAAATGTTATCAATCTCTTAAAAACTTAGATCTGAAAGAACTTTCAAGAATGATAAACTCCTTGACAGGCTCTGAAACCCAAAAGCAAATTCTGTATTATAAGACCCTGAAAAAGGTCTTCCATTCTAAAGCCTTATCCGTGTTTTCTCACTTCAGTGAGCCTAAAGATCAGCTAGGGAGTTTTTAAGACAAATTCCTGGTCCGACTCCACACTTAGAAACTCAGACTCTTGAAAGCTGGGATCCAGGAATCTGATGTTTAACAAGCTCTCCAGGGGACTGAGGCACATGAGACACACTGGAAATTGCTCTCAAACAGTGGAAATCTCCTCCACACATGCAAAAACACAGCCTTCAATCATTACGTCGTGACTCTTCATGCTAAATAAACCATGGAAAGGAAGCATGCACTTCAGTGATACAATTCTAAGCACTGGTTTGGACACTGTGCTTTCCAAGCATTTACAACGAAAGAAAACGCAGAAGTTTAAAAGCTATAGATGAATCTATCAGTGAACCACCTTCTCCCACTCAAATGCAGAACTGCTATTTGCACCTTCAGAGCTTGGTCAGGGGTACAAGCAGTGTTTATAACCAATTCCCCTTCAACAACCCTTCGGAGCTGGGAGTCTTCTTCAAAGATGGATTCCATGTTCAGTACCGTCCAGGCGAACCAGACCTGCAAGGACAGCAGGGAAGAGCACGGGGAATGAGCAGCTCACTCAGACCAAATACATCCCAACAGTCCACAAATTAACATCTTTCCTACCATATATCTCAATCAATATTTATAATTTCCAAAATTAACAGAGTTCTTATACCTACCTCTATTTTTGTCACAGATATAAACTTAGATAAAACAGTTCACTGATAAATGTTGAATTCCTTTGGAAAGGCTACTTCAGTAAAAGAAAATGTCTGTTCAAGCAACATGCAGGTTCTGTATGCACAAGGTATAAGAAAGAGCGCGAGACGGGAGCTCTGCCCTTAAGAAGTTTTTCATCTCAGGGGCGCCTGGGGGGCTCAGTCAGTTAAGCGTCCAACTTTGTCTGACTTCGTCCGACTTCATGGGTTTGAGCTCTGCGTCGAGCTCTGTGTTCACAGCTCAGAGCCTAGAGCCTGATTTGGATTCTATGTTTCCCTCTCTCTCTCTGCCCCTCCTACACTCATGCTCGCTTGCACTCTCGCTCTCTCTCTCTCTCTCTCTCTCTCTCTCTCTCTCTCTCTCAAAAATACAAAACTAAATAAATGTCAAAAATTAAAAAAAAAAAGAAATTTCCCATTTCTTATACAGGAGACAGTACTAATATATAAGTAACCACAATGTGAAGTGAGAGGTGGTGAGACTGAGTCAGGGGTCCAGTGCTCCAGGAAGCCAGTGGAGGAGGGTGGGATCACAGAGGTGGACATTCCAGAGATGCCTCTGTGTGGAGAACGAAGGCGAAGGAAGGATGCCCAGCAAGGGGACCAGTGAGGAAGAGGCAAAGAGGTGGAAATGCGGGGCACACGGGTAGTTGACAGCAAGGAAGTTGTTACAGCTGGACCACGAGAGGCGAGAGGCAAGAGGCAAGAGGAGGGAGGGAAGACTGGGATGGGAGGCTACGGGTTTAAGTGATGCATCCGGGCCATAATTTGACACTCACAGTCAGAGAGGTGGTAATCATGAAGAAAGCACTGCTGTGGCCACTAATGCTGACAAGAGTGGTGGCCTCGTGTGCGCCGTGTGACGTACTAAGCCCAGGTCTAAGTGCATTGTGTGCAGGTGCACTCAGTACTCCCAGCCCACAGGTGAGGAAGCTGGGGACAGAGTGGTAGGATCGCTGCCCAAGGCACAGGGCCAGCACACAGCAGAACCGAGTGTGCACCCCAGGCGGCCTGGCCCCAGCACCCACCCGTAACGGTGCTACCGGGCAGACCAGGCCTGACCACCCACGGTCTGATCCTGAGCCAGCCACTTGGCTCCATTCAGCCTCGGTTACGTCCTCTGTGAAACAGAACAGCAACAGCGCAACCTCAGCAGAGGGCCGCTCAGAGGATTAAATGAACTAGGTTCTTACACGTGGCACGTGTTAAATGAGCCTTATTTAAAGCTGTCAGCGATACATGAGTTAAGATGAGAACATTAAAAGTTCGCGAAGATTACCAAGGGTCCTCAGGGGCTTTCCTACCTGAGTGGGCGTGGCCAAGCCCTCCACGAAAGAAGGAGTGATGTTGCCAGCCACGATCCAGCTCACCAAAGAAGAGAGCAGACTCCGGTCACAGTGGTAACCCAACGCATTCTATACAGGGGACAGGAAGAGGAACAGAGAAAGGAGGCTTTAAAAAACCCTTATCAAGGACCTTTTCAAGAATATCAGCAACTATCTTACTGTGATGGTAGATTCTGGTAAGACACAGATTTCATCATTAGTCTGCCAGCAGTGACAGCCACAGACAGAGCATTACAGCCAAATGCCATGAGCCAGGCTCCTCCTGGGGAATCCTTTCCTTTGGCTTCCCTGGAATCTGTACTAGCAGACTATGGTTACGGAGATCAAGCACCATGAAAACCAAGTTTAAAAAAGGCAGTGGCCCCAGGGCGCCTGGGTGGTTCAGTTGGTTGGGCGTCCAGCTTTGGCTCGGGTCATGATCTCACAGTCTGTAAGTTCCAGCCCCGCGTTGGGCTCTGTGCTGAGAGCTCGGAATCTGGAGCCTGCTTCTGGAGTCTCCCTCTTTCTCTCTCTCTCCCCCTCCTCCACACACACTCTATCTCTCTCTCAAAAATAAACATTAAAAAAAAAAATTTTTTTTTAAAGGCAGTGCCCCCAGAGTAGTGCTGAGAACTGTGCATCTGGGAGAGCACTCTGGGAAGGCCACTATCTAGACGATGACTAGACAAATTCTCTAGGAGGTTTACCTTATGCTGCTGATAGAGCAACTTCTGCACGCAGTCTTCCTGCATGAGCTGGAAAGCTGTTTTACACAAGTGGTCCATGAGGAAGAGGATGGGTTGTTCTCGGTACCAAAGATGCTGGCTTATTAGAGTCTGAACCCAGAACTCCAGCACAGCAACGGGGCCCACTTGGTTGGGCTGGGTGCTTACAGATATGTGGGCCTGTGGAGAAAGGGCTCAAGTGATGGGGAGGTAAGAGTCAGCCTCCCATTTTTAAAACACCAACAAAATAACTACCTCCACTACAAAACCCAAATCTGCCGATGTTCTTGGCCAAAAGCACTGTGCCAAGTGCTTTGAAATGACTGACACTCAGATGTGCTAACTCGAGGGTGCTTGATTGGGAAGGTGGGCAAGGGTGGATTTAGGGGCGTCCTAGGGGCCTGACCTGGATCATGCTGTTGAGAAGCTTCACGTTGTCCCCGTAGCTGGTTCCTGTCAGGTGCTGTGCCACCTTGTGGGTGACCTGCTGTGTGACACCCTGAGGGACTCCGCTGTCCAAGTGTAGGAACAGAAGGAGGTGTGACAGAAACCTGCCAAGGACATAGGACAACGCATTTGACCTTCCAGTCAGAAGTCAACAAAACTTCCGATGGCTAATTACTTAGGAGGAAACAGAAAAATATTAAACTGGTCCCATTTTTAGGTCAAAGCTCTATTTAGGATTTTCAATATCTCTTTAAGAATTTCAGAAAAATGATGTTTTCAAATTTAAGATGGGTTAAAAGGAATTCTATCTACCTGCAGAAGTATAGTGAACAGACAAATCCCAAGACGAACAAACACGTACAAGTTCAGGAGCATTAGAGGAACACCACCCCGAGTGCCCGTTTACCCCCTCCCCACTCTAACAAATGCAGAGACATTTGCAAAATCATCCCACGATCTTGTACTGGAAGTCAACTTCCTTCTAGGTGGTATGAGGGACTCTGGGTGGGGGCACCCACCACAATTAGTCAGGAAGTGCCCTCAGTTCCTGGGTGCACGGGCTCCCTCCTCTCTCCTCTGCTTCTGCTGGATTTTCTGCCTCAACGCTCCCCTCCCCCTAACCTGCCAAACTCCTACTCACTCCTCACGTCTCATCTACAACATCCCTTCCTCAGAGGATACTTTCCAAGCCCTCCCTGCCACCTAAAATACACCTAACCCGTCCACCTCTCTCGTGGCACCCTGTTCTCTTCCTTCATGGCCCTTAACACTGGCAACTGCATCCTGAGGATGTGATCACTTCCTGTGTGTCTGAGGCTGACGGGCCAGCCCGCTTCCCTCCCCACTGCTGAGGCGGCAGCAGCGCAGGGCGCAAGTCGCAAATCGATAGATATGCGGTTGTTCTTGGTGAATGAAGGCCCTTCCCATTTCCCAGGACACACGGTGCTGGCCCAAACGAGGCCCAAACCCTACTCCAGAGGAAAAGTAAGGGCGGGAAAGGCACCAATAAAGTGCTATAAGAATTCAGAGGACAGAGCCAGCATGGGCATTAGAGGGGCCTGTGAGAGAGAAGTACTTGAAACACAGCCTAGAAAGATTCATCGTTACTCAAAATTTAATGATTAGAGGAAAAAATATAGAAGCCATTCAACCTAATTTTTAAATATCTTTTAAAAAATCACAAAAATCTAAAAATAATTAAAATGTGCCAGACATTGTACTTTATATCACTTAACCCTTACACCCAGACTGTATGAGGTGTATCAGCCCATTATACAAATGAAGAAACAGAGGCCCTGCAAAGTCAAGGACTTCACCTGTGCTCACACTTCTCAAGGCCTCAGCCAGGTGCTCCCTGCCCTGCTCCCCAACAGGCAGCTCTTTCCCTCTCTCTGCCTTCATTCATGCCTGCCCCAGCCTGGCCCCTACACCCCGCCCTGTCCTCCCCACTGGCCCAACATCTACGTGTTCTTCAAAACTCAACTAGAAACCCACCTCTTCCATAGAGTCATCTCCAGGGCTATCTGCTGCTTTTATTCACTGAGCACCTTCTCTCTCTCTCCCTTCTGCTAACTGCACATCCATTCATTAAGGGAACTGTCCACTGTCCCCCACCACTGCCACAGAATTCTGGGAGGGAGGGGCCCTCAAATCAGAATCCCTGTACCCTCCTCTCAGGACTAGTCAATCCCACCCAGTGCAGTGACATATGAGAGACACATGTGCTCAGAGAGAACACACGACTAGACCAATCAGGGATTATAAAAAACAATGATAAAGAAAAACATTCGCCTTTCCCACCAATCAGGGATTATAAAAAACAATGATAAAGAAAAACATTCGCCTTTCCCATAGGAAATTCTCTCTACAGCTCGGCACTTTCATTCCCTACAGCAAAGTACACCTGCAGGGAAGACCTGAAAGAGAGGCAGGGCCAAGGGGCCTGGGAGGGAGGGTAACAGAAAAACAGAGAAACACTAATCCAGGTCTCTCACCCCTGGCACTACTGACACTTTGGGCTGGCTTATTCTTCACCGTGGGGGCTCTCCTATTCCAGCAGGACATTCAGCACTGCCCCTGGCCTCCACCCACTGGATATCGGTAACAGACCCCCAGTCGCCCCCTCAACCAACCCCTTGCCCAACCACCACTGCCTCCCACTCCCCACCAGGATGTGACCACCAAAATCATTTGCAGACGTTACCAAACGTCCCAAGGGTCAAAATCACCCCTGGCTGAGAACTACCACTTTACAATGACCTGATTGTTATCATGAGCCCTTTTTCCAAAGACATGAGCCAATACATTCTCTTCTTGGTGAAACCAGTGTGCACTGGGTATTTATCATGTGCAATTAAGAGTCTTGGTTCACACCCCATCCTTAATTCCCTCCCTCCCCAAGCAGTTATTTCTTTTACCTAAATTCCATACAGTTTTACCACACAATGCACATGCAACCTATACCCCACAGCATGGCCTTGCCAATAATACTTTGCTTCATAACTTTTGTAATTACCTCAAGTCTTGTTTTCTCAACAAGATTATGTGTGTCTCGAGTGATGAGCCCCTTCCTGTGCATCTTATCTGTTTGTAACACTACAGACAATTAACAGCAATGTGTTTTGCTATTGTAGTAATGGCAAAACCAGCTGTGGCTCAACGTCAAAAGCACCATTCCCAGGTTGCATGGAAACCCTTTCAAATGCTAATAAACTATAAGCAATCTAAAATTAAATGAGAAAGGGAAATATCTTTCATGATAATAAAACCAGAATCATTGTAAGAGTCACTGTTCATCAAACTGCATTCTGAACTAGGCAGGAAGTTTTCTGCCTCATAAAAAACACACTAGTGAATTGTATCGTTCCCTATTTCTCTTGAAAACAGTCATCCGTACTCCACAGGCTGCTTTCTACTTACTGCTCGTTCTTCAGGAGGTAATACTGGCAAGGGTAGAACAAAGGCAGGATCTTATCCAGCACGTGAACCACTGGACGCAAATGCCTCGACTGGACCAGGATTCCCAACAGGGGGAGGCCTTCTGCACAGAACTTCTCGATGCTGCGGAAAGAGACAAAGGCACTGAGCACGCCAGGTGGCCGGTCCAGAAAATGATGTTCTTTCTTCCAACCAGCCATCAGCCTACTTGCTACCCAGATGATCTCAGGTCTCCAGCACATTTTTGCACAGCCAAACTTAGGGAACTCTGGAGTACGGAGGAACTTAACAGTTTCATCTACGTGTTCATTTTAGAGATGAGAAGGGTGAAGTATCATGCCCAAGTTCACATAATTTCCTAGTGGAGGGCCCACATGAGAACCCAGGTTTGTAACTGTCTAGTCCTGAGCACTTGCCACTACCCTATTTTGCTTCCCAAATGGTGCTTCTCCTAAGAGTCATGGGGCTCTCGCTGGCTGCATATTACAAGGTAGTAGAGCAAAGAGAAGATTCAAAAGTGAGTTCATTCTGTTAGTATAAAATGGCAACATTCTTCTGAAACCAATTTGCATAAAAATGTATGTATTCTTTGACTCACTTCAGAAAAACCTATCTTTAAGAAATAATCTCAAATGTGGAAGAAAATATGCCAGATGATCCAGGTAAAAGATGGACTTTTCAAAATTATTTAAAATCACAAACTCAGAGGCAGGCATGATTTATGCAAACTTTGGGAAAATGCATTCAATGAGAATATTATTACATCATTTAAAAATAACGCATAGTGGGGGCTCAGGGGTGGTTCAGTGGATTGAGCATCTGACTTCACCTTACTTAGGTCATAACCTCACGGTTCGGGAGTGAGCCCTGCATCCGGCTCACTGCTGCAGATACAGAGACCGCTTGCATTCTCTGCCCCCTCTCTCTCTGCCCCTCTCTCTCTCTCTCAAAAATAAATATTTTTAAAAACCCACAATGTTTTATTAGAATGAGAAAGATTCTGGGTGGTTTCTTTGACTGCTGTTCTCTGTACTCGTGATGTTATGTTCATATACAACTTATACTGCTGCATACTCTGCCCCCAACCCTAAGCACATTCAGAAGATTGTTTAAAGTTAATACTAGTATGTACACAACCCAGACGACTGTGGTGGATGGAGTTCAGCCCCAAAGAGAAACTCTTTATTCACACCTTCACTCCGATTCAGGATTTGGTAATCAGCACCAAACAAATATTTATGTTTGGAGAAGACACACAGTCTTATCAGTGAATAGAGAGCTGCAGCCCCAGAATGAATATAAGAAACAAGAAGAATCATGAGATGATTCAGTTCAGAACACTACACTCAGAATCCACGTGCCAGACATGCGCTAAACGTGTTCAATGCATTATAACCCACCTACGGCTCATAAAGGAAGTCCAGCACTATTATTATTCCCATTCTGGGAATGAGAAGCCTGAGATACAGGAAACCAAATGACACAAGGGCTACTGGAAAAGATGTAGATTGCCTTCCAAAGTGCATAATTAAGATCTCTCCTTGTCCCAGTGGATCAATGCTACCCTCATACCAGACTTTCAAATCTATCCAACACTATTTGGTCCTACTGACCTACTTGATCACCTCCATTCACTGCCATGAAGTGTGGGCTTCAGTCAGGACTGTTTCCTCATCACTGCTCACTCCTCTCCTGCCCCACTCAGACTCCTGGTGCTCCTTCCCATGTTCACACAATCAAATATATACTAGTTCACGTTCTGGAGATACACGATGACAGGACGACGCCCCTGCCTTCAAGGAGGGCAAAGTTTGGCTGCCATCACTTTAAACAAAATTCAGTACAGATGACTGATCATTTTTATATGATCACGATTCGAAGGAAGAGTGCTCAAGGACAGCGGGAGAGACGATTACACAGTACAGTCAGGGTGCTGCTCAGAGAGCACGGGTGCTGTGGGCAGGGAGCAGATGGCCCGAGGCTGAATCTTCAATGCCGTGGGCACTACTCACCTGCCGAGGGTGGGCGTCACCTCTCTGCCCTCTAGCCTCAGACGCCTTCTCTACTTATGACTCGTCTCCAAAGCTTTGCTTCTCCATGCTGGTATTCTGCCCTAATGATCTCTCCTTCCTTTAAATTCCTTCTGCTCAAACTCTTGAGTGGTTCCCAATCCAGGTTGTACATAGGAACAATCTGGAGAATGGCCCCAGACTAATTAGATCAGGACTCTCACCTTCCTCTCTGCACAGGGAGCTTTAGAATCACTCCAAACGTGACTGTAGACAGCAGCCAGGATGGAGAGCACTGCTTACACCTCTCATCCAGCCCATGACCCATCTTTAGTGCTGTTAACTGTTTCCTACCATCTCCACTCAACAGTCAACAGCCTGAAGGCCGCTAACTAACAAGGCCGTCTCTCTCCCACTTGCTGGCACAAGACTGAATATACACAGCTGATAGGGACAACTGGCATCCTAACGAAAACACATGTAATGTGGAACAAGATGCTGAAATCAGGATGCTAAAAAGGTACTACAGTGAATCTAAAATGAAAGAACCAGAAAGCATGCAGATGAAAGAGATTTTAGAAAAACAGAGGCTTAAAAAATTAATACACTGTAGGAAAATGATCTTGGGGGGGTGGGGGAAGGATTTTTAACCAACTAAGAATCCATTCAGTTACTTACTGCACCAGCTATAGCCTTCAGCACTGGGATAAAACGGTAACACAAGACAACCACGGCTCCTGAGGGTAGGGCCTCACAGGCGATCCCTGAGAAGACGGAGCAGACAACTACCACACGGTGTGGAAGAGGCAGAGGTCGCTCTGGGCTCACACCAGAGAAGCACGTGACCTGATCGGGCATTGCACTCCCCTGGGCAGGTTTAGCCCTCTAGCTGAAAGGCCGAAGTTTGGCTGCCATCACTTTAAACAAAATTCAGTACAGATGACTGATCATTTTTATATGATCACGATTCCAAGGAAGAGAAAACATCTACTGTTGGCACGAGCTTTCTGCTCTGGGTGACACGTATACTCTGTCCATAATGCAGAAAGTAATTTTCTGGTACAAATCTGTCTTATATGAATTTGGGCATTAATTTGGGCCATTAAGAAGGCTTATAATTTGGTGCTGATTGCCCTTAGATAGGTTTGATGGAGGCCTCAGACCTTGGGATGTGAAAAATGAGATGGAGAATCACTGACTACGAGGTTCAGCAACCCTAAGGGTTCAGCCCAACACTGTACCTGTGGCCCACAGACGTCACAGCCAAGGCCAGATAACAGCCGATGGGCAGGCCCGCCTTAACAGCCTTCAAGAGAGGATGAAGCGTGGGTGACTCTGTCATGTCAGGCACAGTGCCGGAGAAGGGAACAGTTGGACAATTCTGCTGTATTCCATAATCATTTTTGTGCAGTTTTAACCTCAAGATCAAGTTCCAGGCCCACTGGTTAAATGAGGTCTCAGGTGTCTCTCCATATCGAACAATACTGGCCAAATATGAAACCTAAAACATTATTTATTTCAAACCATATTAGTTACATACAAATTAAATCAGTAAGCTCACCCACCCATTTCCTTTTGTGATCAGTAATGTCCTCACAGAGGACACACTACTTACCAGTACTCAGTTTGCAGCACTCAATTAAAGCACTTTCTCACAACTGACCACTTTGTGTGTCTGATCTGAGTCAGCACAAGCAAAACAAAAGTTGGTGCACAACTGATGGTGTGATGGTAAATAAGTTTTAACACCCATCTGGAAGTGTGGGAGATCCCTTACAGGGTTTGTCAATTTTGCTAGTGTGAAAACTCCCACCATGGTCAGTTTAAAGCCACCAACGGGTCAACAATCTAGTTTGCAAAGTTACCAAAAACGTAACAGTCAGCTCTCCTGAGCTAGGACACACCAACTTCAGCTCAAGTCAAATGCCATAATATTAGAATGGTCAAGTGCAGGCCACCTCTCAAAGAAAAAAACCTTCATCCAACCACAGAATTCAATTTTAGTATCCTAAGTTGCCAGAAATGTTCTTAGGCAACCTTAGGGTATATACTGTAGCTTCATCCACCCAAATCATTTATAATAAAAACGTTCTCAATATATAAGAAGAGGAAATACCTGCTTCATACTTTCAGAAAGAAGCCCGGCATACGGCTTCTGCGCAAGGTACTTCTGGTACGCTTCAAGAATCATCAAAGCCACTTCAGCATGGATGGCTTGATCCAGATGAAGGGTACCCTATTAAAGAGAAAAATCATCACAAACATGCCATCTTGATTTTTTTTAACATACCTTTGAATAAAAAGACTAGGAAGGATAGTGAAAAAAAAAGTTGGATCCTCAACTTCCCAAAAATTACATCACGTACCAATTAAGTTATAAAATGACAACAGGAAGAAACACAGAAATCTTAAAGAACCATTACATTGTATTTAGGTAGTCTGAGTCATCCCAGACCCTCATATATAGATGTAACTCCCCCACCCCTGCCCTAGAAGCTCCATGAAGACTTTGGGTCACAAGTTTAAGGGCACTGCCACAAACCAGGAAGATTTTTAATTATTTTTAAACAGGAAGATACTTAATGAATTAAGTCTATAACCCTTTCTTTATTATCAGTGAAAATATATAAGATACTCAACAACAAAAATAAAATATTCCTTTAGGAGCCTGAAGTTGCCTATAGAATTCCCATCCAATCTTCCTTTGCAACTTGAAGAAATACATTTCTGGGCTGCCTGGGTGGTTCAGTTGGTTAAGAACAGAACTCAGATCACGACCTCGCAGTTGGTGAGATGGAGCCCCATGTCGGGCTCCATGCTGACAGCAGGAAGCCTGCCTGGGATTTTCTCTCTCCCTCTCTCTGTCCCTCCCCGGCTTGTGCTCTCTCTCCCCAAAATAAATAATAAACAAATGAACAAACAAAGGAAAGAAAAGGAAGGAAGGAAAGGCAGCCGTCCTTAATCTTTTCACGAATTCTCTAACAAAGGATCAGAGAGACTCTCACAGAGGAGAGGGAGAGGGGAGAGGGGAGAGGGGAGAGGGGAGAGGGGAGAGGGGAGAGGGAGAGGCGAGGAAAGGAAAAAGAAAGACAGACATCCTTAATCCTCTCATAAATCCTCTAAGAAAGAATCAGAGAGACTCACAGAGGAGAAGAGGAAAAAGAAAAGAAAAGAAGACAGACAGACACCCTTAATCCCCTCACGAATCCTCTAATGAAGGATCACAAAGACTCTCACAGGGAAGTCCTCAGACAGCCGGCTACAAGAGGGAGGACTGGGAGGCTCTATTCACAAGTCAGAGAACATGAAGACGGAAAAGAGGCCCCGACGGCTCCCACTGGAGTGGGAGAAGCCTCAGACGAAGCCATGGGGAGACCCAGGTGGTCAGGGACACTCTGGGAGAAAAGCTCCCTGGCTCCAGTTTCTCATCTGTACAACAGGGGTCAAGTTCATGCAAAACATACAAGATGGCTGTGAGAACAAAATGATTTGCTCAGAAAAAAAGCTGGCAGACTGTTAGAGAGGGCTGAGTTCTCTCCCATTTTCCCTTTTTTGATCTCGGAGCTAACACATAAGGCCTAGCATAAAAAGAAAGGAAAGTTTTTTTTTTAATGTTTTATTTTTGATACAGACAGAGACAAAGCATGAGAGGGGGAGGGGCAGAGAGAGAAGGAGACACAGAACCGGAAGCAGGCTCCAGGCTCTGAGCTAGCTGTCAGCACAGAGCCTGACGCGGGGCTCAAACCCACGAACGTGAGATGTGACCTGAGCCGAAGTTGGAGGCTTAACCGACTGAGCCACCCAGGCGCCCCAAGAAAGGAAAGTTTTAATGGTCAAAATTATGGACATCTTTAGACACACATGATACATAGCAACCTCTTAATAATAAAAAGCTACCAATAATAATATTAGTAAATTATGATTGATAAAAATTATCATCACTGAGTAGTTTTGTGCACTAAGTTGAGTACTTAATGTGCACCAAGCGGTAAACATTGTACAGGTCCTAACTCACTGCATCTTTACAACAGCCCTACAAGTAGGCACATTAGTATCGGTGCTTATGGATGGACACCTGAGGCCCTAACAGTTCAGCATGCACTCGAAGTGTCCCAGCCAGGAAATGGCAGAGCTGGGGCCAGAACCTGGGCATTCAGGCTGCCTTTGAGTTCAGGCTCTTGGCCAACACACGGGGTTTGGGGAGATGAATCTGGCAATGACATGGAAGACAAAATGCAAGAGAAAGAAAAACCAGAGGCAGGAGAGGCAAATAGGAGGAACCGTAGCTAGAGATAAAACAACAGATACAAATGATCTAAGGAAAAAGGGAGACTTTTCACTGTGGAACAATTTATCTTCATTTAAAGGATGGTCACTCTACCAAACAGAATTTACAAAAAGATTCTAAGCTCTGACCTAGCTAAGAGAAATCTGCAGACCTTGCAAATGATACTCAGATGTGTTTATGTTTTGAGAAAATGTTTCTCTAAAACTGATGTGTAGAACCTGCAGTATCTAGAGAATGGTCTTGATACATACCTGTTCACCAAATCCCCAGTTCAGTCCTTCTAGAATAACACAGGCCAACTTATTCTTCACCATTGTCAGGTTATAATTCAATAACCAGTCCCGAATCACCGCTATCTCAGAGGCAGAAGGTCGCCAGAGATACAAAGGTAGTTCTTTAAACAAGTATAAAGAAACCTTATTTAAAAGAAAACGATAATTAAGATCAAAACTTAAGGAATAATCCTGAATTACTACAATATTATATTATTAAACCGCTCACAAAATTTTTTTTCAAAAGGAAGTCGGGTTTTGTTTGATTTTTAGACAAATGAAATGGATATCAAGGACAACCAAATGAAATAAATATTAAAACCAATGATACTCCAAAAGCACATTTTGCTACCCTGTGTGAAGGTCAATCTTTTATTACATATAATTTGGTATACTTCCATTCAATGAAACCACTGTACCAAGACCCAAATTTAAAGCCATAATAAACAAGAAAACAGTCTTTCATTTTACAAAAAGATTTAGCACTTTAAATAATTATTTAAATAAACAAAAAACAGAAATACGCTAAAATACAGAGAACAAACTGGTAGTTCACAGAGCAGAAGAGGGGAGGAAAGTAGGCAGATGGGTGAAAAAGGTAAAGGAGATTAAAAGGTACAAACTTCCAGTTATAAAATAACTAAGTCACAGGGATGAGAAGTACAGTATAGTAATTACAGTCAGTGACACTGTAGTAACTTTGTACAGTGATGGGTGGTAACTACACTTAGTCTGGTAAGCATTTCATAAACTATATAATTGTCGAATCACTGTGTTGTACACCTGAAATGAATATGATATTGCACGTCAACTATACTTTGGTAAAAAAAAAATTATTTCTTCTCTGACACCTAAAAAGATATTTCTATTAGCTTCCAAGCAATCTGAGGAGAGGGACCAGGAGTGAAAGGAGGTAAAAATGAAACAAGATTAACCAAGAGTTGGTAACTGTTCAAAGTAGATGATGGGTACACAGGGATTCATTTCCTATTCTCCTTTTTAAATATATTTGAAAGATTCTATAATAAAAAGTTTTTAAAATCCTGTTTACAAGAAGTCTATAGTATCACTTTTTAAATAACATAATAAGATAAATCTGGGTTCACTCATTAGCTTACTTTAAGGGAGACTGATCAGAAGAGCAATTTATTTTATATTGTCTAGAACAGTGCTAGCCAATGCAAATACAATGTAAGCCACATACATAATTTTACTTTTCCTACTGGCCACATATTTTTAAAGCAAAACAAGTAAAATTAATATAGTAATCTAATATGCCCAATACATTATCAACATGTGATCATTATACAAAACTACTGAGATATGTTCTATACTTTTTGTTCATGCTACATCTTTGAAACCCAGTGAGTACTTCACACTTACAATACATTTCAATTTGGACTAGCCACCTTTCAAGGACTCCACAGTTACATGGACCTCATGGCCACTGCATTGGACAACACAGATCTAGAACGTACATACTAGTATTTTTCAGGTTTCTGCACTGCTCCCAGTGAGAGGCAAAACAAAATGGGAAAGAACAGTAGAAAGAATGAATTTTAAAGAAGGCTTTCCTTTCCTTTGTATATGTGCATGCATGCACATAGCTGAATTTTCATGAGGATTTATTAATAAAGGTCTTGAATATTCTGAATAAAATGGTAGAATAGTAATTTTAAAGACGGAAAAATTCTACTTTGCCCTGTGAGAATCTGAAAGAAAGAGCAAAACAATGAGTAGAGCAATGAGATCTGTCCGGAAAAACATCTCTCCCAGCAACATAAAATAACAGTGTAGCAATGTATCTGTCCACCAAGAATTAAAGCGTGGCTATCGGGAAAGACCTCAGGGACATTAAAAGGTTAACAAGAGAATAGTACCAAAAACTCTATGCCAATAAGTTCAACTAGTTAGATAAAATGGGAATATGCCTTTAAAAATAAAACAATAAAACTAAGGAAAAGTAAAAATCTGAACAGTCCTGTATTTGTTTAAAAAATGCAAATTGTTATCAAAGGGTCTCCTATAAAGAAAACTCTAGGCCCAGATGATTTCATTATAAAAACTCTTTTGAAAAATAGAAGACGAGGCAATGCGTCCTAATTCATGTGATGAGGACAACATAAACCTAAAATCAAAATCTAAAAAAGACACAACAAAAAACAATACATCAATATCCCTCATAAATATATATGTAAAAAGCCTCAACAAAAAAGTTACCGAAACAAATCTATCAATATAAGAATAATACACGGTGATTAAGTGGCTTTTATTTCAGGAAAGAATAACAGTTCAACACTTGAAAACTAGGACTAGTTTAGAGCCCCCAGACCATTCCTAGGCTCTGGGGCTAGGTCTAATTCTTAATTATCCCAAGCTGACAACAAAAATATCAAATCATATTCATCTGAAGGCATAGAGGGTTTGAACAAGTTCCTCCAAAAGTGTCAGCAAGTTCACAAAGCACAAAGGGACGATAGGAATAAACAGAGAATGGAGCCACCTTTTAGAAGATATACTCTAAAACACATTATGGTTTCAATTTTTATACTTAAAGTCAGGCATCTCTGGGCCAGATTACTAGAAGTATTATGACCAAGTTTAAAATGTAAGTGTGTGTATGTTAGCCAACCTGACAATAAACTATATTAAAAATAAATAAATAAATAAAATGCATCCATATGGGAAAATAAAATCAAATTAAAATAAAGATAAAATGGAAGTGTGGCCAAAACCAGAAAGCCACTTAAGAGAAAATGGTGATGAGCTCAACCACAGGGAGAGATTCTTGTGACCCACTGTATATTCCTTGGAACTAATTCCATTAGATAATCACTCAAAGAGGAGCAACCAAAAACATGCTCCCATTGACTGAATATAAAAGCCCTTTCATCTCAATATCATCCCATCCTATCATGGTGGGACTCAATGCTTTTCTTAAAAAGTATTACTGCCACTATGAAAACACTATAGTGCTGCCTCAAAAATGAAAATGGAATTACCCTATGTTCCAACAATTCTACTTCTGGTTATATACCTAAAACAATGGAAAGCAGGGTCTCAAAGAGACAGCTGTATACTCACATTCATAGCAGCATTATTCACAACAGCCAAAAAGTAGAAGCAATCTGAGTGTCTATGAACAGATGACTGGATAAACAAAATGTGGTCTATACATGCACTAGAATATCATGCTGGCTTAACATAGAAGGAAATTCTGACATATGCTACGACATGCATGAACACTGATGACAGTATGTCAACTCAAATAGGCTAATCACATAAAAACAAATACTGTGTGGATTCACTTATATGAGATACGCAGAGTAGTCAAATTCTAAGGAGAATGTTGATTGCCAGGGACTACAGGGCGGAGGATGGGGGCTATCCGCCATTAGCACACTCACACACTGTAACAGTATTACAGATGATGAAGAAAATCTTCATTAAGTGTATGTTTTTTAAAATGATACATCCAGGGGCCCCTGGGTGGCTCAGTTGGTTGAGCATCCAACTTCGGCTCAGGTCATGATCTCACAGTTTGTGAGCCTGAGCCCTGCACTGGGCTCTGTGCTGACACCTCGGAGCCTGGAGCCTGCCTCTCATTCTGTGTCTCCCTCTCTCTCTTTGTCCCTCCCCAACTCATGCTCTGTGTCTCTCTCCTTCAAAAATAAATAAATATTAAAAAAAATTTTTAATGGCACATCTGTATAATGGAGTATTATTTGGCCATTAAAAGTCATGAAGTGCTGACTCCTGCTACAACATGGATGAACCTGAAAAACAGGACACTAAGTAAAAGAAGCCACTCACAGACCACATAGTGTATGATCCCATTTATACGGAATGTCCAGAACAGTCATATTTATAGAAGCAGAAAGTAGACTAGTGGTGGCTTATGGCTAGAGGGAATGGAGGGACAGAGTGTGATAGCGAAAGGGTAGGTGGTTTCTTTCTGAGGTGATAAAACTGCTCTAAAATTGAGAGTGCCAATGGTTGCACAACTGTGAAAAAACGAAAAACGCTGACTTACATGCTTTAAATAGATGAACTGTATCGTCTGTGACTTATATCACAATACAGCTGATTTTAACATCCACAGACTACAAAAGGGACTGTGACAAATGACAGAAATAAACCATATGTGTCGTTCGACTTAAATTACCACTTTTATTTTCGCTTTTGGCCTATGTAAATAGGGCCTTCTTTCTTAATCATAGTTGTTTCTTCTAAGTATAAAATATAAAAATTATGAAAGCCAAACAAACTTTGAAATACAAACTGTTATTAACTATACACTATAACTAAAAGAAAAGCCTGTTAACGGGACGTCTGTGCGGCTCAGTCGACTCTTGATCTCAGCTCAGGTCATGATCGCAGGGTCACAAGATGCAGCCCTGCATTGGGCTCCACGCTGCGTGTGCAGCCTGCTTTAAAATTCGTTCTCTCCTTCTCCCTCTGCCCCTCCCCCGTGCATGCATGTGTGCATATGTGCTCTCTCTCAAAAAAAAGAAAAAAGAAAAGATTACTAAAACCTGTTATTGAGGGAAGTACAAGTCATTTTGAGGAGATTAAAGAGAAACAACCACAGCTTTTTGTAAGAAGCTGCTAACCCCAAGCAGGCCTGGTCAATGGCAGGGCCCGGGACACAGTGCCTGCTCTCTTCATCCTGCTGCACCTGTCATCAGTCACTACCAACAACCTGATTATTTTTCTCATTGCTCCATTACTCCAGGATTTAACAGAACAAAAAAAGCAAAACATACAAACAAAATCAGTGCTCTTACCATTCCAACCTGGTCAATGGTGTCTTGAACTCTATCCAACAGGATAGAAATTATCTCTGGGTGAGCAGCTGTGATGGCCCCTAAGAGCTCTCGACCAACCTTTGAAAAAGTCTCTCTGGTGGATAGGGTGACATAAGATACCTAAAAGTGGGAGGAGGTGGAGAAGGCGCTTTCAATCCCATCAGTTGTCAGTCAGAACCCAGTTCCATAATTCAGGATGTTTTCAAGTAAAGGAGAAAGAGTCTCACACTGAGCCTCGGTTCACACCATGTTCAAAAAGATGCCAGAACTACAAAGAGCTCACTGCCTACCTGAGGCTGGGGGTCAGGAGGACAGAGAAAGGCACCTTGGTAATAAATTCAAGCACCGGCATCAGGAAATCTATCCTAAGTCTGTCTGTAGCTATGTCCCTTTGGTGTAAAAACTTTTTAAACTTGAGAAAATTGCTAAAATGATGAAAATCAGAATATATTTCAGAGAAATACCTATACTCTCCTATAAAGTAAGATCCAACTACATGAGTTTCTAAAATATCAACATCTACCAACTCCTCTTAATATATTCCAAAGTACAGGTTACAATCCACTGATGCCAATGGCAAGCACATTTTCTTAAAAAATATAACAACAGAAAAATAACAGAATAGAATAGAAAATTGTGAGAGTACATCTCATTTAGATTAAGTGTTACTTCAATTTCACACATGCACATACACACACACACACAATTAGAATAGAGTACACAGTGTAATTTTTACTGTGAGTACTGGCCAAACCCTTGAAACATACAAGAGCATAACTGTTACTTTCACAATAGACCGTGAGAATGCCACTTACTGTACATGAAAACAGACCTTCCCTCCACACCCACAGTATTCTCATACCATAGTAGTTTGGAGTTCCAGATCCACTTAGGCCTTAACCTCACAAGTAAGTATAAAACACAAGTACAGGACCAGACTAGTACTGGATCCTGGAAGAGAACTTTGGATCACCCAGTTCTATCACTCTCAAACCAGAGTACTGAGAAGAAGGCATTAAACTCAGAGAATCTTCTTCAAACATAATTTTACTTAAGTGTACTTGAATAGTTTGGAAGGAATATTTTTTAATGAAGATAAACAGATAAATGACAACCTAAATCGAAAATATACGTATTTTAAAATATACAAAACTCCAATAAAAATCTTGATTAACCACTTTGGGTTCTGCCTCTAAATACACAGGGATCCAAAGTCCACTCTCTTCCTCCGTGAGGGACGGCTCAGCCTGTCCTTTTACAGACGAGGCAGCTGAGCCCAGAGCGGAGAGGTGTGTTTCCTGCCTTAAGACGGGCAATTACAGCAGAGTTCAAACGAGCCCAGGTCTCCTGGCTCTGGCACGGGTATGCCTTCCACCATCTCGTTTACACCGTGGGGCAGCCAGGCTTCCGCGTAGCTGGCAGTGTTGCCGGGCGGAGGCACAACACACCGTGAAAACCACAAGTGTCAGGCTGTGCCAGACTGCCTGCTCCTCAACAAAACTCATGCATCAAATGTCAAGAGATAGTAGGGGGGAATCGAATGAGCATGATTCATATTTTCAATATTCCTTAGAGCAAAATGATAATCCTTGGATTTTCTATCTCCTTCCATAAATACAGACAATACAAGCGAGTCACTTTCTTTGAACCAATCCCCAAAGAACCAACGCACGGACAATCCAAAAGAAAACATTTTTTAGCTGATTTCTGAAACTTCATATTCTAACCTCATATATCTCCAGAACAATAATTTTTATGAAGTCTTCATCCACATTGGTTCTTCTGGCCTGAGCCATCTGCGCAAATGTTGTCAGAAGACAAATCTCTTCCGAGCTATTCATGGAAGAAAGACACTTCTCAAAGTTCACAAAGTGCTCTGGATCTGCAAGTTCATGGCAAGAAAATTAAAATGGGTAAGGAATGAACATCCACCACGTGTATTCTTCCAGAGAGAAAGAATACATAAAATTAAAGATATGCAGAAATATTTAAGAGCCTTGTTCCAGCACAGATTTCTATAGGCATTGGGAAGAAGCTAGAGGCCAGATAAAATTCCAAGTCTACATACAACGTAGCCTCAGCAGTGACATTCAACATCTCCAATTCTCCATTTCCTCATCTGCCTTAAAGAGCTGTTGAAGATTAAGTGACTAGTCACTAGTCACTAGGGACAGGTTGTCAACTGCAAAGTGCTACTACTGTCACTAGGTAAGACATTTTCAAAGGCACACTTGAAGCTACTTGGTAACTGTCAGCCAAATGAATGAGCTAACGAAAGCTGCTAAGACTAGCCAAACGCTCCACACCAACACAGCACTCATCTCAAACAAGAGAGACTTCCTTATAAATGAAAAATCTGGAACACGAAATGAGTTATAACCAAGAATCTGGGGAAAGAAGTAAGTTATAACCATGACTGCAATACTGATAAATGCGGTAAACCGTACACGGTCTGTTTTACCGGCTTCCCAGAGGATGCAGCATAAGCAATATTACATTTTGTCACTAGGGAGCGCTACTGACAAACAGCTCTGTGATCTGTGACCGAAAACTGAATGCCACAAAGGCAGTTACAGAGGAATGATTTAAAAAAAAAAAAAAAAAGGAGCCTGTTTAAAAACATGTATTCCCCTGACGGAATGTTCACAGTAAGCAGGCAGTAAGCCTACAATTCTCTCCAGATGTTCACACCTTTGAGAAATCAAAAGCAGCCTGTCAAATGCCCTGTATTTTCAAACTAACTCCATGGAGGCATTAACGACCCACTTTTCATTTCCCATCCCCAAACTGGGATCGTACGGAGGTACCACCCAGAGCATTTCAAGAGTAACGAAAATTGAAATTATCTTTCTAGTACGTCAAAACAACAAAGCCATCTTGCAAATTTTACAATGTTTACTCACGAGTGCACAGAGTACAATGACTCTTAGTCCTTCTAAAAGACAAGACGAATAACGCCACGAGGAGCGAAGCGCACAGGTGGGAGAAGACCCGCCGCGGCCGCCGTACCTTGGAGCTGCCTCTTGCACTCGGCAGGCGGGAGACTGACGCAGAGCCGCTCCAGGTTCCCGCTCTCCACCTGGCGCATGAGGTAGAAGAGCTTCCAGAGCATCTGCACGGACAGCGTCCCGAAGGGCATCTCTGACATAAACAGCCAAATGCCAAGTCTGCATGATTCAAAGAGTGGGAATAATGTCATACCTCAGTCAACTTCACCACACTGAGAAAGCAGGCAGACCTGCTTTGGTAGAAAAAAAATTCTCAAATCCCAGGGCAGCAGTTTCTCTAACATGCTTCGGCCATCAACACCTCAAGGACGGGTAACAATAACAGCAATACTCACAAAGCACTTACTCTGTGCCGCGTCCTGTTCCAATCACCCTACATCATCTCGTTCCACCCGCGCAAGACCCAGGCAAGGACTATGACTGACGCTATTCCCAGTTTATACAGAAGGCCACCAAGTCACAGAACAGGGAGTAAGAGGTAGAGCTGTGTGTTAAACCGAAGATCTTGTTAAGACCCAGGTGACAGGCTGCATGGAGGCGGGTGTGTGTGCGTGAGCATACGTACAGGTACGTGTGTCCACACAGACACGCGTGCCGGGGTGGGAGGGGCATCAGAAGCCCTCAGTGACTCCTCACTCATCACTGAGTGAAATGCAAACCCTTCAGCCCTGCATTCGAAGGCCTGCATGTACAGCTCAGACCCATGTTTCTAACCAGAGCCCTCGCTGTGTTCAGACCATTCCTGGACAAGCCTGGTGACACCCTCTTCCCTTCAAGTGGCTATCAATTCATTTGTGAAGCCCTCCTCTGATGTCCTCCTGAGCACTATCACAGAATTCTGTCCGCACCTGACTTTGGCGATATCATGCTAGAGTGGCCAAAAAAACTTTGTGGAAAATGCAGATTCCAAGGCCTGCCTACAGAGATCCTGGTTTTGGGAAGCGGAAGCTTGAGTCTGGCACCTTAGACCACTCGGCCATCCTGACACCACAGAGATCCTAGTTTTGTAGATCACAGTTGGGGCCCAAAGATTTGCACATTCAAGTCACCACAGGTGACTCAGACTCAAGCGCTTCTCAAACCACACAGTGAGAAACGCCTCAAGTCACTGTAATTTACACACACATACAAACCACAACAATTTGAGAGCAGACACCAAGTTTTGTGCATCTTTGAATAAACCACCACGTGGACGCGAGTCTTGTATTTTAATTATCCACTACCTAAACTAGTTTCTTGAAAAAAATCAGCACTCAACAAAAGCTCATTAAAATTTTGTGGTGTGAATTTTATTATCAAAAAAATCTTTGAAAAAAACAGGGAGGCACTCAAAACTGTTGCTTTATTTTGGGCAAAACTATAAATTGTCCAATAACAAACAAAGCATATTAAGAGAACAAAAAAAAGGTATTAAATAGTTCGTGCCTGACCCACATCTATGCCCAAGCCACTTGACCTAGATTCTGAAAAGCAATAGCTAGAATCTTGAGCACAGGTTGAAGAAACTGTAACTTCAGGTGGGCCAAGCTTCTATCGTATTAAATAATTATCCTAACGCCTCACACAGGACCTGACACTCTTGTATGACTTCTCCCAAAACAGTGAGGGGAAACTGTAGAGGCCTTAAAAGTGAAGTCACAGGATGCTGTATTTCGGGCTACCAATTCCCCACATGGCAATATGCAGTAGGTACTTGGGCTTTTGCTATCTTTAGGGTTTGTTTTGCTTTAGGTTGGGAGATAACCACTGTCAGAAATTTCTATTGGAGTGCCAAATAAATTTAAATTTCATGGCTTTAAGTACCTGATTCTTCTAGAATTTCTTTTTTTTTTTTAAGTTTTTATAGTTTATTTAATTTGAAACAGAGAGAGACAGAGCATGAGGGGTAGAGGGGCAAAGAGAAAGAGGGAGACACAGAATCTGAAACAAGCTCCAGGCTCTGAGCTGTCAGCACAGAACCCAACATGGGGCTCGAACCCACAAACCGTGAAATCATGACCTGAGCCAAAGTCGGCCGCTCAACGGACTGAACCACTCGGGTGCCCCTCTCCTATAATTTCTTTCCTAAAATAAATTAAACTCAAGAATAACAGTTCTTGATATTTTAAAGTTCAAAATGATTATCATCTTTGTGGATTACACATACTAGAGGAGAGTTCACAGCTCAGAATCTAAGAGCTAGCAGCTACGGTGAGAACTTTCCATCTCAGCTAAGCAGGTTTAAGAACACGTAACAGGAGAGCAGAGATGGGACACCATTCCTGAACCCCGCCGGGTTCTGCACAGATCTGGTGCACCTCATGAGACCACTGAATTTATGGACAACATAGAATGTATAATGAAAAATCTAAAGATTTCTAAGCCCAAGTTCTATTTCTCTTAGACGCATACCTTCTGAGTGCTCAATACTTAGTCAAGGAGTTCTGATACTTCTCTAAGGGAGCAGTTACTCTATTCTTCATCTGAAACGAGAAAAGAACTACCACCACTTACACCCAAAAAGTCCTTCAGGGTTTAGACAGTATTTCCATGTACTTCCGCATTTCATCCTGGTGACATGTCCATGGGGTCAACACAACAGGTAGTGTCATAACCTCCATTTTATAAATGAAGAAGGTGAGAACGCAAACACTAGGTGACTTGCCCAAGGTGACAGTAAAGAGCAGGCAAGACTCAATCCCCCTCCAAAACACATAATACATACAGGGCTGAGGCTAAGAGACCCATGCCAAGAGGGAACACAGCTCACAAGAAGGCAGAGGTGGGGAAGAGTGGGAAGTTAATGAGCGAAGCTGGAGGCCAGCAAACATCTCCTAGCAGAGGGCACAGTGCTGTGGGCAGAACTTGCTCCTACCCTTGGCCAAAAGCTCACGAAGACAGTGCAGGAGGTACCAGTGTCCCCCTGCCTCCACCTCAAGTGCATCCCAGGGTTATAGGCAAGAAAGACGACATAATCAGAAAACAGCATCTACACAGCCAGGACAGGGGACCGGGACCTATAAGAACCCTAGACGTTGAAACCCTCAGAGTAAGACAACTTAAATAATAAAACTGGCAAATCATTTTCACTGTGCACTACTCTTCCTCACTCAGGCACTGAGATGCTGAGAAACAGAATTCAGGCCTTGTTCTAGGCTACCCCAAAAGTTCAGGGATGGCAAAACTGAGACATCAGAATTGGGTTATTTTAAGACTGAAAAAAAATCTTAAAGAAGGAGCATTTCAATCACCACTGTAAATAAGGAAACTAAAGCCATGAATTTGCCCAAGACAAGAAATGGGTGAAATACACCTAGACATTATTATAAGACATCTTCCATAGTCAATGACTTTCATGCCACTCTTTGTCACTCGCCCGAGAGTCACTTCTCCCCAACTATCATCATATTCCTTACCTTTTGGCTTTCAGCACATGTAGGACAGCTCTCAAAAATAGCTCATCAAATTCAACCTGTAGTTTCTCCATGGAGTAGGGCTGCTGGGCCAAACCCAAGCCTTGGTTGTGGCTCACAAACTGTGCCCAATGGTCACTCACATAACCAAGGGTCATCCTGAGCATGAAGAAAGGCAAAATGACACTTTGCATCAATGCACTCAATCCTGGCACCTTTATATTACATTTGAAGCACAAATTTATTCAATATATATTTATCGAATGCCTACTATCTTCTAAGTTCTGAAAAGAATTCAAAGCGGGGGCGGGGGGTACAAACACTACCCTCATGAGGTTTACATTTAATGGAGGGCAAATGGACAATAAACAAAATAAAGTGAAAAATACAGTCTGTCACAGGTCATAAGTGACATTGAGAAAAATAAGTAGGAGAGAGGAATAAAGTTTCTCTGGAGTAAGAGAAGTTGGCCAGAGTAAGGGGGTTGGTTGGGAGAAGGAAAGGCCTTACTAAAGAGGGACATTCCGGTAAACATAGGAGGAAGTTACAGGGATATCTAAGGGAAGAGCAACCAGGTAAAAGAAAAAACACCAGGGGCACCTGGGTGGCTCAGTGGGTTAAGCATCCAACTTTGGCCCAGGTCATGATCTTAAAGCTCATGAGCTGGAGACCCACGTCAGTCCCCGTGCTGGCAGCTCGGAGCCTGGAGCCTGCTTCGGATTTTGTCTCCCTCTCTATCTTCCCCTGCTGATTCTCTTTCTCTCTCTCTCAAAAATAAACAAACAGAAGAGGAGGAGGTGGAGGAGAGGAGGATGGAGGAGGAGGGGAGGAGGAGGAGGAACACCATGAAGGCTCTGAGGCGTGGTCAGCACAGTGGAGGAACAGCAAGGCAGCCAGTGTGCAAAAGCAAGGTAAGTGAGAGGGAGACTGGCTGGAGAGGAAATGAGAAAAGTGACAGGAAACCAGACCATGAAGGCTGCTGGAGATCACTGTGAAGACTGTGGCTTTTTCCCTGAATGGGACTGGGAACAAAGGAATGGCATGAGCTAACTCACCACTTACAGGGGACACCGGTTCTTGTGAGAATAAGCTGGGGGGAGAGCAAGGCAAAGCAGGAAGGAGGTCAGGAGGCGATCAGAATTACAACCAGGGAGAAGTATCTAAGAATGAACTAGAGTGGTAGCAGTAAAGGTGAGAATTCCAGCTGACTTCTGGAAATAGCATGTTTCATTGGTTCGAAAGGATGCACATTTCATCCCTGCAACTGGTATGTGTATTACATTGCTAACGTGCCATATTTTGGTAGCATTTTTTTCTTTCTTAGAGGCACATAAATGCATCTTCAGCATCAGACTGGATGTGGGGTGTGAAAGGTCGGAGATGACACCAATGTTCCGGCCTGAGCGATGAGAACGAAGCTACCATTTACTGAAATCAGAAGGCCGCGGAGAGCAGTGTGGGGGGTGGGAAGAGGGAGGCCTACTGGGTGTATTAAACTACGGTGTTCATGAGTCATCCAAGCAGAGGTGCAGACTTGGCAGCTGCACTTACAAGCTTAAGAGTTAAGAGAGGCATGGGCTGGAAATAGAACTCGGACAATCCTAACAGTATCTAGGTGATATTTAAAGACACGAGAACAGATGAGGTCCCAGGTGCAAGTTGAGATGGGAGAGAAGAGGCCCAGGAACTGAGCCCTGAGGCACTCGGACATCAAGAAGTTTGGGAGGTGAGGATGAAAACCACCAACGAGACAGAAAATGAGCAGCCAGTGAAATGGAGGAGAAACGAGGAGAATGGGGGATCCTGGAAACGAGCCAAAGAAAGTGTTTTAAGGAGAAAGTGAGCAACTCTGCGAAAGGCATGTAAGCGACGGGAGAGATGTAAAGGAGGAGGGAGACTCAGAGTCGGCCCCTGGATCAGTACAACAAAGTTCCACGGCAACAGCATTCCTAAGAGCTGTTTGAGGGGCACCTGGGTGGCTCAGTCGGTTAAGCATCCGGCTTCAGCTCAGGTCATGATCTCACAGTACGTGGGTTCGAGCCCCGCGTCGGGCTCTGTGCTAGCTCAGAGCCTGGAGCCTGCTTCAGATTCTGTGTCTCCCTCTCTCTCTCTGACCCTCCCCTGCTCGCACTGTGTCTCTCTCTGTCTCTCAAAAATAAATAAAAAACCTTTTTAAAAATGAAAAATAAATAAATAAAAAATAAGAGCTGTTTGGGTAGTACCAGGGGAAAGCCTGATTGTGGAGAGTTAAGGCAAGAATGGAGGGAAAAACCTGGAACCAACAGATGACCTGAAGAGAGGGACCTTGTAGAAAGTGTTCTACAACTGGAAGATGTGAGAAGAATCTGTGATAGATACAAAGAAAAGTAAGCAGATGGAACACAAAGAAAGAATAGTCATAATATGCTACAAGAATCAGCTGTAAGTATTAACACAGAAACAATATAAAGAGGGGCTACTGACCTTAAAGCAATAATAACAATGCCTTTCCCATAGAGTTACTGAGAGAATAAAATGAGGAGGTATAATCCTGGCACATAATGAACATTCAATCCTACCTCATGTGTATGAGCCCGAGGACAGATTTTACCTTATTTACACCAAGCAGAATCAGCAAATAAATGTCTGGACTTCTGATAATAAGTAAATATGCTTTTAGCTTTTAAGAAATCACTCTTCAAGTCACCAGCCATCCCTCCTGCCACCATCTCATGTTCATTATCTTTCTCAAGCCCTTTAAAGTCATCCTCCAGCCTTTCAGGGCATCCTATAATCATTTACCTGGCTTTCCCAAGCACAAGGATACACATCTAAAATAAATTAATTAAAGTCTATTTTGCTTTGGGAACAAAAACTGGAGAAGGGGAGGGGCTTTAGAGGCTTTTTTTTGGAGGGAAGGGTGGTTGGAAGAAATAACAGCATATTTATATGCTATAGGGAATGACCAAGTAAATACAGAAAAACCAATGATGCAGAAAAGAGGATAAAAAATTAATTCAATGAAAAGCAGTACATATGGTCAAAATTTATTCATACTTGATAATAAAAACATAAACTCATTTTCCAATCAAATAAATGACAATGCCTTCCCTAGTTCAAATATAGTGGGTGAAAGCTTTGCAACTTTCTTTAAATGGTATTTAACATAAAATGAGAGTAAAAATACAGAGAGAAAACAGGGAAACAATGACAAAAAGCGCTGCTGCCACTCTTTCACAGCTAAGTGCCAATTCCCAGGCAAAGGTTAGGAAGTAGAAGGAAAGAGCAAGTGAAGGAAAAGGAACGAGGTTCATTTTTCTTGACCAAGTTCAGTTTCGCTGGCCAAGTTCAATCCAGCAACTGCTTTGAGGATCTTAACTCTAAGGGCAATTATCTAGCAAACCAGTTAAATGTGAGATAATTAACCAAATATCCTGACTGGAAGCATTCATAGAATTCCCATCTGCTAGGTGGTGAAAAAAAAAATCTTACTCTTATGATCAGTCAGATATGAAGTACACACTAAAATGTCCATCATCCCAATTCCGCAGAATCTGCATCTGACCAAGGTGACAGCAAATAGAAACAGATGTACCAAGAGCGGTGTTACCTGATCATATAACCAATTCGTTTCACGAACTGCCTGTAGCGTGCTCTGTTGAAGGTTTCTAATCCCACAGCTAGAAGCTCCACTAGTGAGTTAGCAAAGGCAAACATTTTCATCATCTCTTGAGGTCTTGTTGTTTCAGGCAAATAATCACCTAGAAGTTCATTGGAGAAAAGGAAAAAATTATAAATGCTATGAAAAAAACACTGAAGGACACAGTTGTAAATACCTTGATGAGGACACAAAGCCAAGGTAGAAATATTAACAATCCCCGTGTCAACAGGAGACGGGAAACCGGAGACAAAGTGCAGAATGAAAACAATTTATCGAGGTTGGGCAATGTGCAAGCCAGGTGGCTCCCTGCATCTCAGCACCAAGTGGGGAATTACAAGCACCAGAGAGAAAGGAAGAAATCTCACTGAGGTCTGATAAGCCATCTCTGTACAGCACGGCCAGGCACAGGGGAACCTGAATCAGGAACTGAATGAGATGGAAGGCTGGATGCTTTTGAACTTGACACTGTCACGTTTCACACAGGACAAAAGAAATTAGTCTACCTTTTGCTTTAAACCCAAGAAGATGCTGAAAGAGCTCATGAAACGGAAACTGTGACAAAAGGATAACCAAGTCATCTTCGTTAAGGAGAAGCCAACTGGTCTCAGGGTCTTCATCCTGAGGGAGAAGATGCAAAGTCAGGTCAGCCAATTTGATGAGAATGCATCGTGCTTTAAAGTTAACAGGGGCTAAACTGTCATGGGCATGAATGGCACATCAGGGACCATGTGTCTTCATGGACTCTCCTCTCTGTATCAGTTCCGCCGATGGGCTATAAATCCCCCAAAATGGCAAGCACAATTTTATGTGTATCTGGGTCATATCCATCCTTCAGTGGCCAAAACTGCTCTCATTAAATCTGGGAGGCAAACCAGCAGAGACTCTTAAATACTGAGAACAAACTGAGGGCTGACAGGGGTGGGGGAGACAGGAAAAGGGGTGATGGGCATGAAGAAGGGCACTTGTTGGGATGACCACTAGGTGTTATATGGAAACCAACTTGACAATAAACTATAAAAGAAAAAAAATCTCCATCCCAAAGAAGATTTAAACAAAAAAATTCTTCTAGAGTAAGGAATCTTACCAGAAAGCTCACTGTTAGGACAACATCAATTAAAGAACCACATACTGAGTCCAAGTTATTTTAGCTACAGATCTCTTGCCCAAAAGCAAGGCCTACCGTAGTACTTAACTGTCTTTGCATTTGCCATAGATAAGCGCAGCTCTGCTGTCAACCGGTGCTGCCGAAGCAGGAGAGAGTAACAGGCCGTAGGTGGTGATTATATGGAGGAAATCTTTGAAGTTTTTGTTTGATATGCAAGTTTAGAAATCAAGTTGATCTGTGTCCTAAGATATGCTACATTCAAAAGCGAATGCTATAAAGAATCCAGAGATCCTGAGGAATATATCACCTCAATTTCAACAAGGGACTAATGTAATTCATTCATAATTTCCCAAGCCACACATTTCCCCCCCCAGTTTAGGTCCTAAATGGCTAACAAGCAAACCTCAGCTCCACTTAGAGCAGTAGCTCTCAGCTCTGGCTGCACGTTAATCACCAAGGAGCTGGGGCGGGTGGGTAGCTCAGCTGATTAAGCGTCCAGCTTCAGCTCAGGTCATGATCTCACAACTCGTGAGTCTGAGCCCCACATCAGGCTCTGTGCTGACAGCTCAGAGCCTGGAGCCTGCTTCGGATTCTGTGTCTCTGTCTCTCTCTGTCCCTCTCCTACTCACGTTCTCTCTCTGTCTCTCAAAAATAAATAAATATTAAAAAAAATTTTTTTAAACAAAAAAAGGAAAGAATCACCAAGGATGCTTTTAAACATTCGGATGTCTGGGGATGGGCCTGGGCGAGAGACGTAAGCTGCCCAGGCAGTTGTAATACACAGCTGGCATCAAACCACCACTGATGTGACGGATCTGGTCCGCCTTCCTGGCCACGGCCTTTCCGGGGCCAACAGCACCCTCAACCCTCTTATCTACTCCCCCAGTTCTGGAATTCACTCAACAATCGGTGAGTGGTAACCAGGAGTCAGATACCACCGCAGGGTCCTCTATCGTTATCTGTCTCTGGGAGCAAATGCAGGAAACCTACCCCAGAAAAGACTTCTCTCAGGAGAGAACACTCCTGGGGGGGGGGGCGGGGGTGGAATCTGTTCCACCACAATCTCTAAAAGACCAATTTGCACCAGCTCCTGAGAAACTCTCTTCAAGGGGACTGTTGAGTCTCTAGGAAAGATGTCTAAAGGGTAAGATGTGTGTGAAGGGCTCCCCATTCACTTGGGGAAACACAGGCATGATCCCCACGCCTGCCATGGCTCTCATTCTGAGAACTGCCTGCTGCGATCTATTAATTCCTTTTAAAAAGAAGGAGTCTTAGTAAATGTGGCCCCTGGCCATCCTGGACAGCACATCCAATCAGGATGTGAACCGTAGAAAAGCACCAGGGCTGGTAACCAGCTGAAGGGAAGGCTCCCCACAAATACACTAACCCCGTATATGGCAGAAAGAAAAACCAGTAAGTATTATCTTGAGAAACTGGATTTTGATCATTCAATCCTCATCATGAATAAAGAACCATCTTCTACTTTTCTCGTGAGAAAATCCAGATGAGAAGTATTTGTAACAGTTAAAGGGAGAACCCTGGTAAGCCCCAGCTCTCTATTGTACAGACTCATGTTACCTATTAGGAGATCCTGAGTCCAGAAACTTGCTACTACATAAAAGTAAATCCTAATATAAATTTTACACCGTATGAAAATATTCCCAGGCTCCAAATTCTCCCAGTTGAACCGGAAGATATTCTACACAAAGGCATCAACATAGCACGCCGGCTCAGAGCACAGGCTCTAGAGGCTCCACCACTTAATGACCTTATAAGCTGGGAAAAATCCTTCACTCCCCCGTGCCTCAGTTTTCTCATTTGTAAAGTGGGGATCACATCAGCACCTGCCTCCTGTGATCACTGGGAGAAGTCCATGCGATGCTATGTGAAAAGTGCTTAAAACCATGTGCGGTACATGAGAGGAGCTTAAAAATGATTAATCAAAACACCACAGACATGACGAGTTACCTCCTCTCCTCCCTCGTCGACCAGCGTCCATGTCCCAGATGCAGGCCCCGCGGAGGACGGCTTCTGCTCACTGGGCTTCATGTGCCACAGGAACTCTGCTCGATTTCTAAAGGCCAAGGGAAATCAACCCATCACATAAACGCAGAAAGCCCGCACGCACTCTGGATCATCTGCTCACCCAGAAGAGTCAGTCATTTACCCAGTCTTCAAAGGGGCTTACATTAGCAAACAAGAAATAAGAACTGGATAAAACTCAGGGAAGCTAAAAGCTCACGAACTTGGTGTGGAGACCTCCTCCATTCTGAATTAGTCATGACGAGTGACTGCGGTTACGGCCCCCACACTCCCTGGGACCACACGCACGGACTGCTGCGGTGCCTTAACTCGAGCAGGGCCTGCCGAGTGTTGCCAGGCACACGACTTGAAGGAACCATGCTCTACTCAATAAAAAAGGACAATCTGCAGGTAACTCAGAAGCTTCTTTAGGGCAAAAGAGTACACCCAAATGCAAAAACATTTTAAAGTCAAAATCATATCTACCACGTGTCAGAGAAGGCCCTGCACCCAGGCAGAGCGAGAGAACTGGAGAGGATTCCTGCCAGCTAGACGTCACAAGGTGCTGGCTAAACCTGAGGAGCAGGTATAACTAGATTAGTTTCTCCTCTTGGCCCAAAATACAGTTCTCAGTCCCTGTTCTTTCCCCTGTGGCCTGACCCTGAAAACTTCATCCATTCCTTGCTGTCACAGAAACTTTCTCCCGTGACTTCCAGCTCTGTAGGTCCACTGCTGCCCTTGCAACTTGAGGAGCCCCAGTCCTGAAGCCCCAGATGTCCACCGGTATCCGGCACGTGTCTGCCCCCAGTGACCTCCGACATTCCTCCTTATAAAACAGCTCTCCTTTCTGTCTTTTCGGTCTCTTGGCACCAGTGCCCTCACAGTCACTCAGGCTCAGACATCTACAGGGTATGTCAGAACCACCCCTTTCCTACAATTTCCTGACTTAGCCAGCAACTTCATCCCTTTCTGAGAAGATGACCTTAGGTACGCCTCCTTCTCTTTCCCAACACCACGATCCCACCCGGGCTCTGAGGCAGACAGGCTTTCCAGGAACGAGAGCGAGTGGTGCTAACACTGTTCAAGGTCACGTAGACGACTGTGCCTCCTTCCCCAGTTAAGTGTCCTCTTGATGGTGAGTTGGGATCCAGAGCCAGGAGAGCCAGAAGTCTGTACCTTAATTAATTAAGCAGAAGCACATCTTCTTCTGCCTTCACTCAATCCTAACCTTCCTTGATATGACTTTTACCTTTGTTCAAAAGCCCTCAATTGCTGCCATGCCCAGGCCACATCAGATCTAGATCCCTCTGTCTTAATGTCAAAACTTTCTATCATCAAGTCACTGTGGTTATGCACCTGTACGACCATCCCCCACACAGTCCTTCACTCCAGCCACCCTGCCTGGCCTCCGCACAGCCATCTATACTGTGCCCAGGGCCACTGCCTGTTCTCCCCACCGCAAGCGCCCTGTCTGCTCCTCTCCTACTGAGACCCACCCAATTCTTGCAATTCAGCTCATGCACCTGGAACCTTCTTCCACTGATCCACCCTCCTCTCTTCAGCCTCTTCAGTGCTAGTGTGCCAATCACAGCTTGACAACTCGTGCTTTTCCCCCTCTGCCTCTAAATCTCTTCTTCTAAGGAAAAGATGATCTTTCTTATCTCCCCACAGCACCTTTCACAATGACGTATATGACAGGAGAGGCAAACCCGCTAAAAAGGGGCCAGAGAAGCTTAACTGTTTACACATGAGGACAAAGGGTATCCAACCCAAAGAAAAGCTGCAATATTAAATTCTGGAATGCTGACTCTTCCCTTAGCAGTTCTTTCGATCTGGGCAGTTTAGGAAGCCAATCCTTTGGTAGAAAGAAGTGTTTCGATTTCTACTTCATAAAGCTCTTCCACACTTACTTGACAGGCGACATTAGCAGGGCAAGGGACTGCATAAAATGAAAGACCCCTGATGGGTTATTCAACACTTTGATCTGCAATCAGAAAAGGAAAAAGCATACTGTAGAAAACCAACAACCCAAGTACCCACGTTCTTAGTTCCCCCGCATTCTGACAAGGGGAGTGTTTATGAAAACAAAGAATCCACGAGAGGGGAGCACGGCCCGCAGGCTCCCTGGCAGTACTGACTCAGCTGTCCTCCAAGAGCAGCGCTCGCTGAGCACTGTCCTTCAACCACTGTGACCGTCCAGGAGGAAGGACACTGCTGCTGCTTTAATCCAAAGACAGAACAAAACAAAAAGTCTTCCTTCTACCTGAAAGGATTCAAACTTCTCACCACCAGAAATACTGAAGAAAAAGAAATGTGGAGAAGTTGAACTTGGCTTGCACTTGGCTTCTATCCATCTGAGTGGTTGCTGTGAGTGACAGAACAACCCAAAGGCAAGCAGCAGAGAGGAGGAAGCATGAACCACATAATCAACACTGAAGGTGATTACGTGAGAGCTGATCGTCGCACAGATGTGGATCTCTGCTCGTATCAAAGACCTGAGACACCCAAGCTTTCTGTCTCGTCTAGACCAACTGCGGTGTGAGGTACATTAATTTACGAAGCTGTGTCGAGTACTACAAAAAAAGGCCTAGTGAGCCTTCTGCACAGAAATTTTACAGAATTAAATACACTGAACCCTCCAAGCAGACTACAAGGGAACGCTTACAACTCTTTCTTAATTTCATCAATTAGGGTGGCTCAAGAAGTTTCAGCATAAAAACTCCTATGAATCTATAAATACATATAGATATATTTTAAGAATTTAATTTTAAATATTAATATTTTAAGCAGCTTTTTCAAGGAAAAAAAGGCAATTTCTTCAAGTAAAAATGTTTTAAAAAATCTCTCTCATCCCACTCAAAACTGGATGACCATTCATCATACCTGGATGAAAGGAACAGCCCATTTACTAACACCAGCTGGGCATCGAAGAATATGATTTAAAAGGAAGAAGTGATCGCCAGGACAGCCAACTCTTTGTAACACTGATACCTGAACAGGAGAGAACACAGCGTTTCACTATTTAAGGAGACGAAAAAAGTACTAAGGACCTAGTAATTCACTTAGCTGATGTTTAAATACGTGAATCTTTCAGAAAAATAACCAGAAATCTACCACACACATACATACATAGTATACATATAATATATAACCAAAGATATACTATGAACAGTGAGTTTCTATTGCAGAGACACACAGAGGCCTATGAACCCATAAGTACTACAATCAAAATATCATAAGTACTTTCCTGCAAACCCAATTTTATTATCTGGCAAAATATAAATTACTAATGTTCCTGGCCACATGTGAGATACAAGTCAAGTAGTTTAATCTGTTCTCAGTTTGTAATAGATGCTCAAATCCAAGTATGCATGCTTGGGCTCTTACCACATATGTAAGAACTTTTGTATGAAAATAAAAAAATACCCAAGGCAGCCCCACTGAAACCACTAAACAAATAAGCCTCCTTCTCTAATACTCCTAACATCTTTCTTAAATTCCCCAAATCCTGACACCTGTCTTTTTTCTCTTAATTTTTTAATGCAACATTAAATATAAGATGATTAAAAATAAATGCTATGAAAGATTTTAGAGCAGCAACCTGTATTAAATACAGAGCTAATCTTTAGTTGAGCATGCTTCCCACATTTCCACTTCTCAAGCTGAAGCCCCGAGATTATTTAGCTTAAACTTTATTAGAGAGAAAAATACTGTGTGCTTAATAACACACCAGATAAGTAGTGTGATAGGTCGTAGATAACTTATTTCCATGTGTCATGAACAAAGAAAGTGTCACTAATTAACATATCAAATAAATTAGCTGAAGAAGCTGTTGAAAAAATAAATATAATCAGAGATAATTCTTCAATGATCTGTTTCCTTACCAACTTCTGCAGCCAGAGAAGAATATCGTCATGAAACTGAGAATCTTCATTAACCCTCCTGGTGAACATGAATAAGACACTAATGCACTCCTTTAGTTGACACAGATCAGAGGGAAAGCTTTCAGTCTGTTTACAAGCTATAAATGAAAAAGAGGACTAAATGAGGCCCATATAAGTGGTGTTTTGGGGAGAAATTTTAGTGTCTGTACCAATAAATAAATAAATAAATACATAAATAACTTCTCAAACTATTCAGTTCAGATAAAAATCCAAAGGAGAAAAACTGCATCAAAAATATCACAAACTGGGGCATGTGGGCGGCTTAGTTGGTTAAGCGTCTGACTTCAGCTCAGGTCATGAGCTCAAGTCAGCTCACGATCATGAGATCAAGCCCAGTGTTGGGCCCTCTGCTGTCAACACAGAGCCCATTTCAGAGATCTCTCCCCCCCTCTCTCTCTGTCCCTTCCCTATCTGTGCTTTGTCTCTTTAAAAATTAATAAATAAACTTAAGAAGATAAATAAAAAATTTAAAGTGTGTGTGTATATATATATATATATATATATGTATACATATACACACTATAAATTTTTTATGTATACATATATATATATTTGGGGCACTTGGCTGGCTCAGTAAGAAGAGCATGCGACTCATGATCTTGGGGTTATGAGTTCGACCCCACCCTGGGTATAGAGATTACTTAAATAAAACTTGAAAACATCTGAATTTCCACTAAATATGTCATCCAAAAATGTACTTAATATCCTAGCGTGTGAAGTATTATAAAGGGAAAATTAACTTCATCAAAATCAATTTTTCATTTAAATATCAGCAGATATCTGGTCTAACCCCGGCTCTTATATTAGTTCTGAAATCAATGAGGGGAGGGATTTTTTTTTTTTTACTTTAAATATTCCTAATATCTCCCTCAGAAATAAAAACTGCATAATTCAAGTAGCTAACTCATGCTTAACACATCACACAATCAAAGCTAGTTTTGCAAAACCCAAATATGGTAAAAAAAAATGCAAAACGTTTTGGTTCCTCTGTAGAAAGTTATATAAAACAACCCAACAAACCAGACAAGCAAAAATAAAGTACAACAGACAGGGGATGAAAAAGTACACTGAGTATCAGTTCTACAATCAAAAACTGCATTTGAACTCGACTTGGTTAACAAGCACATAAATAGGACAGTAAAGGGCATTAATGATAAAAAAGCAAGCTCTCTGGCTTCCCAGAGGAGCACAGACTGAGCCCCAGGGAAGGGAGATCTGGCCCAGCTCCCATGAACTGCTAGGAAGGCAGATCTCAACCCTACGCTGGGGAAGGCAAGGTAAAACAGCACAAAGGTTCCCTTCCAATGCGTACACAATCAATTCAACAAACCCCTCAATTCTTTTTTCACTGCACACCACAAGAAAGAGTGAGACTTCCATTATTCACATACCTCGGCCTTGAACTGCTAAAGACCTCAGAACAGCTGAACTATTGAGTAAGGCATAAATGTAAGACTCCACTTGCAACTTTGAGAGCACAGAGGTATACGAATGCAGAGCGAGGGTCTGGTGGAGGTGCTCAGACTTGGCATCAAATAGCTTCTTTAGCTCCCCCAGGGCATTTTCATTCATCTCTACTCTTTGGTAGCGATGATAGCCTGAAACTTTCACTTGATCCGCACAGATTCCCTAGTGGTGAACAAAAGGGTAAAATAGCAAACCAGTTAACTCTATGCACTTGAAATAATCAGGCTGCGGGCATACGAGGCATTGGCTCAGTACCACCTTCAAAGAGCTTACAAATCATGGTGAGGGGACAGTACTACCACACAGGGAAGACTAAATCAAATATATAATCAGGTGCCATGCCGAGAACTATGATGCCAATCACAAGGTCAAAGAAGGAAAAATAAACCCTCAGGAAAAAAAAATAATAAAACTTGCCCTTAAGCCTCTCATGATCAATAATCTTACCTTCTACTTTACAAACACTGAAGACAATGTGAGATCCCTACAACTTCAAGGGACTTCAAAATACCTCTGTATCTACCCTCTGCTCAAAAGAAACCCCTTCTTTCCAATGCTAACACCTTCACCTGTGTTCTTGATTCTATCCTCCTTTTTAGTATTTTCAAATGCTCCCCTCTCCCCAGACTCCTTTCTATCTACAAAGAGAGATACACGATAAATAAGAGATCCCAATATATAAGGATTAGGGATTGGAAAGCACATCTCCAGCTTCCCTTCACTGCCACAAGTGTGGCAAGAGTGGCCTTCTCTTCCCTGCCATCCTTCCCAGGCCACTATGAAACGGCTTTCCTAATGGTCACCTTGGCCTCCATAGGGTCACATCTAATTGCCTTCCCTGTTTCCTCATCATCTCTCAAGTTATTCCATGGATCATGGTCTCCTTGACACTCTGTACCTATTGGATGTTCCTGGCATTATGCCCAAGGTAACAAACTAAATGGTTCACAGGCTGGATCTGACCTGGAGACATGACTTGCTTGGCCGCTACTCTGTATTTTGTTGACAACATTTACATATCAGGATCCCTCCCATAAAAATATGCATTCCCAGCTCTTCTGAGGAATTGCAAAGATGTGGCAATGCTGGGCCAACACAGCCTCAAAGCAAGAAGCAGCTAGGACGGAAGAGCAGCTGCCCCCGTAGGGCCAGGCAGGAGCTTACCCAGTGACCACCGTCCCGCTCAGCCCACTGCACTTCTCTAGGTCACCTGCTTGGCCCCTGCAGGCATCTGACTTTGTGACTCCTCCACTGTACTACTCTGGGCTAGGTCAGGGTCAAGCGTGAGTATAAGCACACTCCAGCCCTGGACGGCCTCACAAGAACAGCACCTCCACTGCAAATCCACCAGGCTCCTGAAATAGCCAAAATACCTGCACAGACAACTGCTCCTCCTTAAAGTGCCACAGTCGACTTTTCGCATTTTGGCAATCAGACGTCAGGGCAAGCAGCCCAGCTTCAGCCAGCAGCAGCTGCTTCCTACAGCGTGAGTAGTTCAACAGCAGCTCGTAAAATTCGTGCCTGTCCTGATGAGCCATGCTGTCAAACTCTTCTAAATAAGACTCCACATTTTCCAGCCACGAGCCAGGCTCAAAGATTTTTAGCTGTTCTTTCGTGAATGGTACCAGTTCTGGTTGAGAGGGGAGCTCGGGGTAGAGCCGCTCACTGCGGAACAAGGGTTTCACGCCCACCAAGGCTGGTACTGCTCCAGCAATTTCCACTGGCAGCTGGGGATACAGTGTTTTCACTCTCGGTGGCTGAAAAATGTCTTTGGCCTCACAAGAACTCTGCAAGCCAACGTTTTGTAGCACCTCTGGAGAATGACCCAAGGCTTGTCTGTCTTCTTTCTTTTTTGGAGTTTCTCTGACCTGCAAATTTTCCATTTCCTGCTGAGTATGAAAAATATCAGGTGGCAAGGTGCTTTCAGAAGGCCCACCTTGTATCAATTTACTTCCCTCCGCTTCTGTAAAGTTCTTGGGGGTTTCTACTTTGGTTCCAGTATTGTCTCCAGGGTCAACCTTTAGCTTCACTGCATCGTCCCCCACACAGGCTCTGACCTCCTCCCCTTCCTTTGGGGCCTCTGTGTTCCATGCCAGGGACCCTTCGCTGCTTATAGTTAAGGAGGTAAGTGGTACATCAAACATTTCACTCTCGTTGGGTCCACTGGGAGCATTCTGAAGCTGAGAATCAGCTAACGCCTGCGGACAGTCTCCTCTGAATTCACAAGCTGGAGCAGGGATTTCCAGCTCTCTGGAGGTTTTCAGAAGGGAGACTTCATCAGATTCTTCCCTCTGAAAGGGTTCAGATTTTTTCTTTTCCTAAAAACAAGATTTATAATGTGAATTAATTTGTAACATAGCAGTAATTCATGACTTCAACATAAGAAATTCTTAAACTTTATATAAAATCTAAATTTTATAATTTAGCAAATGGAATCTAAAAAAATTTCTTGAGCAAGTGTTTCATGTTTCCTATTATTCAGTTTTGACTACAATAAATTTGGGAGATTCACTAGTATAATCCCAAAAGAGAAAGACATCAAAGTAAGCAACAAATTATGATCTGAGAACAGAGGAGGAAAGTTTTAATTAGGTTGTTCTCCATTCTGCTAGAGGTCAAGTGAAACAGAACAGTCTCCAAGTAGCTTAGGCCTCAATAGACTTATCTTCATCTTTACAAACATAGTCACTGAAAACTCATACAGAAAAAAGTCAAATAAGCTCAGCAATAAAATAAGTAACTACAGTATTAGATTATAACCCATGGGATAAAATAAATATAAATGAGCAAAAAAATGACATTCCTTCTTAAAGAATTCCAATCAATAAACCTAGATGAAATGAGAGAAACAGAAAACTCACATTACAACATCATGGTAATTACTGCCACAGGCAAGATCTATGAAGGATGATACAGTGAGTGAGTGAGAATGTAAGCAGAAAAAAGACAGCTGCAGAGCATCAAAGTATGTCCTAAATATTTAGTAATTATACAGGAGGAAATTTTAAGAATCAGTGGAGAATTCTGGCAGAAAATACCTTAACCTGTGATCAAGGTTAATATCCAGCAGCACATCCCCATGTGGTGTTCTGAAAAGGCCTATCACCTCCTCAGTACCCTTCCAATAATGTGCCCTTTCAATGTAATCATAAAAAACACCAGACAAAAACTCAAATCAAGAAACAGTCTACACTATTGAATACTGAAAACGAACCGAGAGCTGAAGGGGGAGTGGCAGGGGATGATGGTCATGGAGGGGGCACTTGTGGGGAGAAGCACTGGGTGTTATATGGAAACCAATTTGACAATAAACTATTATAAAAAAAATAAAAATAAAAAATAAAATGCCCCTTTAAGGGGCGCCTGGGTGGCTCAACTGGTTCTGTGTCTGACTTCAGCTCAGGTCCGACTTCGGCTCAGGTAACGATCTCGTGGTTTGTGAGTTCAGCCCCGTGTCCGACTCTGTGCTGACAGCTCGGAACCTGGAGCCTGCTTCAGACTCTGTGTCTCCCTCTCCCTCTGCATGCCCACCCCTCACCAGCTCACACTCTGTCTCTACCTCTCAAAAATGAATAAACATTAATAAAAAAAATTTAAATGCCTCTTTAAGGCTGTAGTAGTATCCGAGAAGACCTGTCTCCTTTAAATAAAAATTGAACCAAGCACAGTGGCCTTGCCTAAGTCAGTGGCCTGACTTAGATCATTAAAACTAAAATTTATTTTTTTTAATTAAAAAACATTTTTACATTTATTTATTTTTGAGAGATAGAGACAGAGCACAAGTGGTGGAGGGGCAGAAAAAGAATGGGACACAGAACCCGGAACAGGCTCCAGGCTCTGAGCTGTCAGCACTGAGCCCGACAAGGGGTTCGAAACCACAAACTGAGATCATGACCTGAGCCGAAGTCGAACGCTTAACCAACTGAGCCATCCAGGTGCCCCAAAACTGAAATTTATTTCTAAAATTTTTTATTCATTCCTGGGTTCCAGCACCAAAATATAAAATAAAATAAAATGTTTATGATCATTTAAGAAAAAAAAGGAACAGTCTACAAAACAACAGAATTGTTATGGTCACCAAAACAAGACTGAGCACCTATCAAGAGACCAGAGGAAACAACACAGACAGGACACTAAATGCCATGTAGGACCCTGGACTGGATGCTGGCAGAGAAAAAGAACATTAGTAGGAAAACTTGAAATCCAAATACGTTCTATATTTTAGTTGATAGCGTTGTACCAACATTCATTCCTTGGTTGTGGTGACCATTCTGGACCATAGAATTTATGATTATGTGAGATGATAACATAAAGCTGCATGAAGGGTACATGGAACTCTGTATATTTACAACTTTTCATGAAGTCCAAAATTATCTCCAAAAAACAAAGACCAAAAAAAACCCCAGAAAATTAACCATTAAAAAATACAATAAAATGAGTTATGGTTATGAAAAAAATCTCAGGCACTGACACACAAACTAGACACATAGGAAAACACGATAATAAAGAAGAAAAAAAATACAGGAAAATTACTTCAATAAAATTGTTACACTCAAACTGGAAAAATGACAGAATCAAATACTCCGCTTTCACTATGAAATTATAAGGAAGACAAACCTGACAGGTTATCAGTGATTCTGGATTGTGCCATCCAGCAAACGTCCAGCAAAAAAAAAAAAAGAGTTGATGAGTAAATAACCAAAAATGTAAGATGTTTATATGTACCTAATATTAGGAAGAAAATATAAATGTTTTTGAAATGGAATTTGAGGTTATCTTGCTGGTAAGGAATGTGGCTATCAAACCTTTACGAATGGTGATTCAAGAAGCCACGTGCCCCTCCAGAACTACCTTAATCCACAGATGAGCCGTGGACATCAGATTCACATATGAGCCACACAATGCACACAAACCAGTCTGTCAAACTGCCTAAAATCACAAATAACTAGAAAGCACTGCAGGAGTATTTATAAGAAAATGAAAAAGTGGGTCCAGTTACACTGCAGTGATGTTCAGCACGCTCTGTAATAAATAGGTTTGCCAGACTGGGAGGTCAGCAAGAGAAAATAAAGAGAGGGAGGCCCCTGATTACTGCAGGAGGAGAAACGCTGGCATATTGGTCAAGGAAAAGACCAAATTTCTGTGGGCTGAACAAGCAACACATAAAATTTTTTTTTAAAAAATTTCATTTATAATGAACAAAAAATAAAATATAAGGGGATAAATTTAACCAAAGAATTGTAAAAGTTGGACTCTGAAAACTGCAAAACATTACTGAAAAAAAAATTAGAGACTTAATATGTGAAAATACATTCCAGGTTCATGAGGGGCAGCAATACTCCTCAAATTGATATACAAATTCAATATAATCTCAATCAAAATTTCAGGGGTCCTTAAGCTCATAAGGAAAGGCAAGAGACCCAGAATAGACAAAACAATCTTAAAAAAGAAGAACAAAGGAGATCTCACAGTTTGCAACTTCAATATCTACTACAAAACTACAGTAATAAAGACAGGGTGGGTCTATGGAAAGAACTGAGAATCCAGAAATAAAGCCTTATATTTAATCTCAACTGATTTTCAACAAGGGTGCCAAAACCAGATAATGGGGAATGAGTGAAAAGTTAAGCCCCATTCAACAAATGGGGCTTAACAACACTATATCCAAAGACTGAAACTGGACCCTTACCTTCCATCATATACAAAAATTCAACAAGGATCAGAGACCTAATGTAAGAGCTAAAACTTTAAAACCCTTAAAAGAAAACACAGGAGTAAATCTTAATGACCTCGGGTTCCACGTGACACCAAAAGTACAAATAACAGAAGAAAAATAAATTGGACTTCATAAAAATTAAAAATATTTGTACTGAAAATGACACTATGAAGAAAGTAAAAAGATAACCCACGGAATGGGAGAAAATAGTTGCAAATCAGTTATCTTATAAGGGACTTATATCCAGAATTTAAAAAGAACTCTTGTAACTGAATAATAAAAAGATGAATAATCCAATTTAAAAATGAGCAAAGGATGTGAACAGACATTTCTCCAAAGAAGATATACAAATGGCACACAGAAAGATGCTAACACCATCAGCCATTAGAGACAAGCAAATCAAAATCCCTGGACACCATGTCACATCTCCTGGGATAACCTTTTAATGTAAGATAAGCGACAGCAAGGATGCAGAGAGATTAGAACCCTCGGACACTGCCGGGGGGACTGTGCCGTGATGCAGCCACTATGGAGGACGGCTGGGCGCTTCCTAACTGGTGATGACTGCACAGCCTGATAATCATTCTGAAAACCACGGACTTACACAACTCAACAAGGCTATGAAAAACAAAGATGAGAGATTTTTAAAATTTAGTGAGCTGACGAATGAATGAGAAGTAAGGAAGTAAAGACTGGAATGTAAAACAGGGAAGATTTTTATTTCTCTTTCCTTAAGCCAGAAGACACCTCGAGGGGTGTTAAATGCCAACGGCAGGACAAGACAGGGAGCTGTAAGCAGCCACAAATGAGCCACTTGATCCAGGGCAAGGTAAGCAACCACACCTCCTCCAACACCAACACGCAGGCCTCCAGAGCCTTCCTCCCCAGCCTGTCCCATCCCATTCCACTCCACCCTCACCTCACTGCTCCTCTCTCCTCACTCTAGGACTGCCTTTGTCATTTCGAATTCTTCCCCCGTCACTAAACACAATGAAGTCTCCAACTGCTACTCCCGAACCCACCTGCCCACTCCCAGCCGTTCTAGCAGCAGATAATGTGGCTAGAGAATCAACTGAATTTTTGAAAAACTTCCTAGCCTCTCTGGGAAGAACACATAGTCTTTGTTTAGACTTTCATTTCCCTGGGGTGGAATCCGTGCTTCTCTGGTGTTCAAAAGTGGAATCCAAGCAAACTCTCCACCAGTACGGGTGAGGCAAGTTAGGCACAAAGAGGAATTAGCCTGGAGGTGGCCCAAGGAGGGAGTGGAGACGGGACAGACAAGCTGGGGCTTTGATTCACACGGACCATCCAGACCAGGGCAGGCAACCTGGAGGGAAGGACAGACCACTGTTTGAGCCAATGGCAAAGGCCTGACATGGCTCCCTCACAGATCCCAAGACAGGGGCGGGACCTCGAGGGGGTGAATGTGGAGGGAGAGGAGATTTGCTGAGATCCTCACAAAGTCAAGGCCTCAGGAGCAGTGGTGGCTCCCTTTGGCTTAATTCACTTTTCCAACACACCAAAGGTCCTGGTCTCCAAGCCTCCAGCCTCTGCCCCACCACCAACTCATCCCAGAGGCCACCTTAACATCGGCCTTCCTAAAACACCACTCTGAACAACACAGACACGGCCACAGCTCTCCATTTAGTCAAAGACTGACTCTGAATTCTGGCACTCAGTGCCTCTGATGACTCAGTTATGATGGTGCCTCAAGACAAAATCTTCCTTCAATGACCTTTCCACTCCTGAACTCCTGCTATACGTGTGCTTGTCATCCGGCCCTGGTTACAGAGTTAGACACATAGTTATTTATCTTTATTGTTACGTCTCCCTCCACTTATCATCCGGCCCTGGTTACAGAGTTAGACACATAGTTATTTATCTTTATGTTACGTCTCCCTCCACTTATCATCCGGCCCTGGTTACAGAGTTAGACACATAGTTATTTATCTTTATGTTACGTCTCCCTCCACTTATCTTTATGTTACGACTCCCTCCACATAAACCGCAGGTACCTCACGGCCCGGGACTATATCTTGTGTCTTTGGATCTGATCTGCCTTTGATTTTCGACAGTGTTCAATAAATGTTTCGTGAGACACTAGCGATGAGCTGCAAGGATTTACTGAGTACCAACTGTGCACCGAGCTCCGTCTTAGATACTAAAGTAAAGAACTTCAGATAAAGACATTATTTGGTTATCCAACAAATACTTACAATGTATTCTGGTGCATTCAGTTTATTTTTACATGCCTCTCAGAAAGCAGAGGGATTTTCCAATGAATGCAGAGGAAACAACTTTTAAACCAAAATTTGAATCTATTCTTACACTAAAAACACAAAATCTCACTTAAAAATAAAAAAGCCAGCTTCCAATCACTTTCCCTACATGAGTTAACTAGAGATAAAGGAGAACATACTGTATATATAATAATCATTACAGATCACAAAATAAAATCCAAACAGAACTCCAAGTGTATCAAGTCACATGTGCAAAAATTCATACCATTTTATTTTAAACAAAAGACAAAAGTTTCTTACAACTAAACAAGCCAGGAGATCAGGAATCCATATGTCTTTATTTTTGATCACATAAGTTACATATGGGTAGAGAACATATTTTAAAATAATTCCACAGAGGGAAAAATAATCAAGCACTTACACAGAAATGGAAGAGTCATTAATACGGAAAACCACACTTCACTATACTACACAGTGAATAAATAATCTCTGGAACGTGTGTACACGTGGGAAAAAAACTAAAGAATGCACACAAACTGCCACCAACAGTTATCTCCAGAAGATGGAACTCAGGGCATTCATTTCTGCTGCACATTTCTGTGTGTGTGTGTGTGTGTGTGTGTGTGTGTGTGTGTGTACTCTCGGGCGCACATACTTCTTTAAGCAATGAACACTTCTGTAATCAGAAGAAAAATGAGAGTTCAAGTTCTGGGAAACAAATGGAAGTTTCCTCATTTGCAGTTATTTCTCTCTGAACTAGAATAAGTAAAAATAATTATGACTCCTTTACTTCCATAAAAATAACAATGAGCCGCTTCTTCATGAATAATGAAGGTTCGATTTTTACATTTCACAGAATACTTTCATGAGATTATTCTAAAGGCAGCGTTTGCTTATCAATAATGTCTGTATCCACAGCACTTAGTACAATGTCTGGCACAGAACAGATAAAAAGGGCTTGGACACATGGGTTTGTATCAGATCAAGAGCTCCTGGGGCAATTTTGCCAGCTCTCCTTGAAAGGGCTGGGGGGCGGGGTACATAGGGATGCTGCACAAGTAAAAAGACTTGGGGGAAGGATGGGGCCGCTCTACATTTTGCCTTGAGCACATCTGCTCTGGGCTGGCACCTCTTTCCGGTTGCTCTTAACAATCTTACTTCACTTATCAGCATGTTGCAGGCTTGACCTCTTCCTCCTCCTTCATACACTTCCTTCACCCAGCTTCTGGGACCCTACACTCTCAGTCAAGGGCACTGGGGACACACATTACCTCACTGATAGCTTCTCACACTCCTTTGTTGGCTCCTCTTCTCCCTAAACTCTTAAAATTCGGGTGCCCTGGGTTATTTTCTTATCACCTTTTCTAACTACACTCATTCCCAAAGTAACCTAATTCAGTCTCTGGCTTTAGATAAGTATCTATATGTTAAAGACTCCCAGACCTTAACCTCACAACTGGAGCTCTCTCCCAAGCTCTAGATTCCCAAACCCAACCCTACTCTACATCTCCATTTGGAGGTCTAGCAGACACTAGTTTCTAAATTAGCATATTCAAAACTGAACTCTTGATCAGCCCCCAAACCTATTCCACCCACCACCTCCTCTATCTCAGAGTCATCCCTGACTGTTTCCTCTCACACACATCTAAACCAGCACCAAATCCTCTTGGCTCTATTTGCAGAAACTCGGGGCGCCTGGGTGACTCAGTCGGTTAAGCGTCCGGCTTCGGCTCAGGTCATGATCTCACGGTTCGTTGGTTCGAGCCCCACATCAGGCTCTGTGCTGACAGCTCAGAGCCTGGAGCCTATCTTCAGATCCTGTGACTCCTTCTCTCTCTGACCCTCCCCTGCTCACGCTGTCTCTCTCTCTCTCTCAAAAATAAATAAAAACATTAAGGGGCGCCTGGGTGGCTCAGTCGGTTAAGCCTCCGGCTTCGGCTCAGGTCAGATCTCACGTTCGTGGGTTCGAGCCCCGCGTCAGGCTCTAACAGCTAGCTCAGAGCCTGGAGCCTGCTTCCAGTTCTGTCTCCTTCTCTCTCTGCCCCTCCCCCTCTCATGCCTGTCTCTCTCTGTATTAAAAATAAATTTAAAAACATTAAAAAAATAAATAAATAAAAACATTAAAAAAATTTTATTTGCAGAAACTCTCAGCTTTCAAACACCCCTCACCACCTTTGCTGTACAAGTCTGGTCCAAGCCACTGTCACCTGTTGCCTAGATTACTGCAACAGTCGCTTAGAAGGCCTCTCTGCCTCTACACTTGCTCCTTTACAATCTATTATCAACACTGCAAGAGATCCCTTAAAGCATAACTCAGCATCACATCACTCCTCTGCTCAAATCCCTGAGGCACTCACATATTTCACTCGAAGGAGACGTTGCTACAATGGCCAACACACCCCCGCATGACCTGGCCCTGTGTTACCTTTCTGACTTCATCCCACTCCCCTCTCTTCCCTCACCCCTACCCTAGGCAGACTGCCTCCTTGCAGTTCCTGGGGCAGGCCACTCCCTTAGGGCGTTAGCCTGGGACACTTCTCCCCCCAGTATCCATATAGCTAACTCCCTCCTCTCTTTCTGTCTACACTTAAATGTCACCTTGAAAAATTGCAACCCGTCCTTATCTCTCACCAGTACTCCCCAACTCTGTACCCTGTTCTTTTTCTGTTTTCCTCCACGTATTGCCTCCTAACATGTCATATATTTTAATTTTTTTTTTTAGGGAGATTATTGGTTTGTCTGTCTTCTCCCTTGAGAATGTAAACTGCATTAAGGCCAGGTTCTTTGATTTTCCTGTATTTCCCAGGATCAGTTTCTAGGTGACCAATGAGTGTTTGCTCAACAAATGAATGCATCTTAGGAGGCACAAAAAGAAGTGAATAATATATAGCACCCCTTACCTTCACTCCTGTAACTACTCATGGGAAAGAGGGCCTAAGAGGTAGAAATCATCCAGGTGAGAAGCAAGAGGGGGTGCCGATTTAAAGGTCTTTCTGTTTGTGATCAGCTTTCTGGGCCACATCTCAGTCTATCCTTAGCAGTTACCACACATACATTGTTACCATTAATGAGTTGTTGGCATTCAGAATTTAACTAACGTTCATATACATTCCATGACTATAAAATACACCGCACAGGTAGAATCAGTCCAAATCTAAAAACCTACTGTATTTAATCTACCAAGATCACCAAAGTCAGGGTGCTCTGAGGTGGGGATAGTCTAGTAGAAGATGGTACTAAAAGAACGAAAACGTTATTAGGTTGCCCTCTTAGGAATGAGGTGATAACCACAACCTAACAACATGAGGTCATCTACCAGGTGATTAACATTTAGGAATGCAGATCAGCTGCTGGGTAAAAACACCCACACGCCGCCCAAACCGTCTGAAGACAAGACATGACACTACTCACTTCCTGAACTGAGCCTTGGAACTGCTTTACGGCTCCGTAAATACTTGCCCCAAATTATATTACAGAAAATAAAGGTTTCATTAACATAGAACTTTATACTTAGGGTCCAACTACAGCCAGCACTAACAATGAATCTATTTACTCTAAAAGAATAATTTTTGTTAAATGACAAATATGAGGCCCTTGCTGGTGTTGTGCTTTTTCCATTTTTTTTTCATGCTACTCAGAGGAAAGTTACTAAATTCTTCTACGTGACACCACTTGGAAATATTCTTCAATACCAGCATCTATGCCTTTATTCACGACCAAGTGCAAAGTGGGTGTGATGGGTACTGGGAACAAGACAAGGCCTTCTCTCGTTGAGAAGGGAGAAGAGTTGCTGACAAAATAAATACCAGCTCAAGTGAAAAAGGGATGCAGAGTGCTACTGCAGGGGGAGTAAGTGCGGGCAATGAGGGAAAGCTCTAAAGAAGGACTGTTTTACTAGAGACCTCATGACTGAGCAGTCGCTAGCTAGGTGAGGAGGGGCAGGAAGAGGAGTCAGGGCAGAGGAAACAGCCGTGCAAAGGTCCCGATGCAGAAGAGACATACAATTGAGAACCAAAAGAGACAACAGTGGTAAACCTGAGGCTGCAGAGAAAGATAGAAGCCAGATCACTTAGGGCCCTGAGTCCATGCGAAGGGCTCCAGACTCTAGTCTGGGCAATAGGGCACCTCCGAAAGGTTTCAAAGAGGAGAATTATCAGTTTTGGTTTTTGTTTCTAAAACTATCAACTGACTTTAGTCTGGAGAATGGGCAGCAAAAATGAATTTGGAAAGGACCGTTTAGCAGAAATTCAAGAACTCTCCCTTGGAGGATAGTGGTGGTAGGATGGAGATAAACAAGAAGAATTAAGAGAATATTTAGGAAGCTACAGCTGGCAATACTTAGCGAGTGATTAGATTTGGAGAGTGAGAAAAAGTATGCAGCCCAGATTTCTGGTTTGACCAAGTATCTCTAGAATGAAGGTCTCTTCAAATAAATCAACATGGTCTGTGTAGGAAAACTGCCTAAAATATGTCAATCAAAATAAACGATTGGTTTTTCATGGAGTAAAAATAAAAGCTTAAGATTTTTAGTTTTAGAAACCCTCTTGCAAACAAAATAACTTGACAGAAAATCCTCTTAACTGTTTTTAGGTACTTGTAACATCCTATCTACAGACAGAGACATACGATGTATGGATTTATAAAGTGCCTTGATTGCGATATTTGGCTTTAACTTGAGTTGTCAAACTGCATGACTCTGAACTTAACCACTTACCTTGTTGCTTCATCAGTCATTTGGGAAAGAAAAAAACAACCCCTCCAGATTAAGATTCAAGATTCTGTTCTCTACACGACTGATGTTTACATGTTATGCACTACCATGTTCTAGGTTGAGGGACCTTATGCATGGTTGACCACAGGCTTTTTTCTTTCTCCTCTGTCTAGCTAGTTATTTACCAGCCTAATACAATGCAAAGTTATTCCTCTTAAATATGCTTCTTAAATTAGATAGCAAGATGGCATTCGCCCCGAAGAGTAAGAGTAACTCATCACGGGCCTGGGTATACTGATGTGCACAACTCCATTACAGCCTTTTTTAAATGCATCATAATGAAAGACAGCCACATAAATCATTTATGGGCTATTAGATACAGTACCTGTGAACGCCTGTCTCCTGACAAACCTTTGTTCCCATAAGAAAATCAGGTTTTGATACCATTTTTATGGTACGCCTGCTCTACACATCACCCACGTGTAGGAAAGGAAACTTCCAGTAATTGTAATACCATCATCAGTATTTCCTTCATGTAAATTCAGTTCTAGGTAAGCCAGAACTATCTAGGTCCAGCCATCCAGGGCCAGCATTTAATCTGTCCACTGTAAAATAAGCGTCATTTCAGCAAATATACAGGAGAAAAATCCAAGGTGCATCTGAAAACAAAACACACCAACATAAGAACCCAGAAAATTCAAATCTATCTCTATTGTGTGAGCCCTGCCCTGGTTTCATTTCTGGACATTCATCTTCCATCATAAACGACCAGAATCATGAGAAATAAACAGCAGCAGCACCACAATCACACTGAATTTCAAAAGCGAAGAGGTCCATCACTGTCATCTACTTTCTGTCTGTCGCTATCCCTAAAGCTCTGCCAGAGAGTACGTGCCACACGTGGAGGGGAGGTCCCTTCCCCCTTTGTGCAGGAGAGGACTGAAAATGTTCCTAGGTAGAAAGGAGAAAAGAGAGTCAACGAGGAGGCTGGAAACTGAAAAGCTGCTCCACGGCTGGAATCCAGACCCAGGTGAGGAAAAAGTCAAGAAGGAAGCAGAAAAGGAAGAGCCTACAAAGGTCAGAGGAGAAGGAAAATACGGGCTCCTGACAAAATCCGGCAGGGGAACATGGAAATGGAATAGATGAACAGAAGTAGTGTCAGTGGGTAGTGGGATCAAATACTGGCAGGTGCGGGGAGTAGCTGCGGAGGGCTCAGGGGATGGGCAGCCCTGGCTAGACAGGCCCGACAGAGGAAAAAGGAGACACGGAGCATCCTCCAGGGTATTGGGAGGGTAGCGGGGGGGAATCCTCACCTTGGTTTTAGTCCGGCTGGCCTTGGCCTTGGCCCGGCGCGGGGGCCTTACCGCCTCGGCCATAGACCCTACTGCGACGCCGTCGCCGTTTGTTTTTGTCAAAACCCTGCGCGTCCCCACAACCTGCCCAGTTCCGGCCTCCGGACTTGTCACGTGATCAGACCCCCACCACTCCCGGGGAAGGGGCGGTACCTCAGGGACGCTACGGGCCGCAACGTAGGACAAACCATTCCGGGAGGCATTTTCACGAAGGGATGGTAGCCCCGCCCCCTTCCGTCCAGGCTCCACCCCTGGCCAGGCTTGCGGAGCCTCCAGGTGCTTCCCGCCAGCGGCTTCCAGAAGGTTGTGTAGCGCCCGGCGCGGCCCTTCGCGGTTGACTTGTCGCGTCTGTCTCCCTGGCGCCCACTCATCTTAGGCTCACACACCTCAGGCCCGCTAACTTTAAGGAGTCCGGGGAGAGATGTTTGTCAGTCTTGTTTTGACCTGTACTTAAGTCAATTAGCCTCAATCTCTGCTTTGCGCTCTTGATGACCCTTGAGATATGCACCTCAGTATCCACTTTCGTAAAGAAGAAAGATGTTTGATGAAGATTAAATGGGCTATTCGTAAAAGCTACCTGGTAGAGCAGCAGGCATTTCAGTAAATGCTAGTTGTTATCATTACTATTCAAATTGCCAGACAGGAAGTGGACACCGGACCCAAAAAGGGCAAGGAAAAAGTAAGACCCATAAAAGTGTGCTTAGTATACATTGTGTGTACCTTGCTTCATTTTTAAATTCCAGATGTTAAAAGCTTGGCCCCATCTCCCTTCCCCAGCTGTTCCATTTCTTTTTTCCAAAGCACTTAGTGCCTCTTAAACTATTATTCAATTTGCTTTTATGTTTAGGTCTGTCAGCTCCTCTAGAATGTAAGATCCTAAAGGGCAGAGTTTTTGTTTTGTTCCCTGTTGTATCCCAAGGTCCTCTACAACACTGGTCAACATATAGTAGATGCTCAAATATTTGATGAATGGAACAAATGAATGTGAGTTGTTCTGTCTGATGGTGGGGTAAGACAGTTGAGATGGCTTGTATGGGAGCAAAATAAGACCATCCACCCACTGGTGGCATATCCTAGAATGAAAAATCCTGGAATAGAATGTGAGAAATGAAAAGGACTTCAAAGATGTACACTGCAGTGACTTGTTTATGAACTATTTGATCATATAAAGTACAGTTTCATATAGTTTGATCTCAAATCCTCAACAATATCAAAAAAGTTATCAAGCTCAGAATGCACATGCACATTGTATGCCCTGGTGTGTGTGTGTGTGCACGCGCGCACGTGCATGTGTATTATAATGGATGAGACTTGGCAAATACTAGCAAAATCTTTATATCACCATTACTATCAATTACTTTTGCTGGTATTTCTCCAGGCTTGGAATACCCTTTCTGCTTTCCACTGATTCAAATCCTTTTTTGGACTTCAAAGTTCTCTGTGTGTTATTCACTACTTAGCAAAACAGAACTGACCCCACCTTCACTTCCTGTGGTTTACAACTTATTTGGGAACCACAGATGTGTAGATAAACAGCAATAAATACATCACAGCCTATGGGGAAAGGGGGTATACTTTACATTTATAAACTGAATTTGTTAGACCTTAGTACTGTAAGTAGTTGGTTTTGTTGGTCAGTTCAGGCAATAGAATAAATTAATCTATATTAAATTTAATACTGTAGTTTAAAATGTTTGAGGAAATTTAAATCCCAAAAGAGACTGATTCCTTGACAGAATTTGGTCTATTGAATTTGAGTTGACCAAATGTTAAAGTTCTGCCTTGAAAGTGATTATTAAAACTTATTAAATTTATAAATAGGATGTTGAGATTCATAAAGATAAAGACTTAAGAAAAACTAAATTTAAAAAAAAAAAAGAGGGGCACTGGGGTGGCTCAGTCGGTTAAGCATCCAACTTCAGCTCAGGTCATGAGCTTGAAGTCTGTGAGTTTGAACCCTGCATCAGGCTCTGGCTAACAGCTCAGAGCCTGGAGCCTACTTCAGATTCTCAGTCTCCATCTCTCTCTGCCCCTCCCCCATTCATGCTCTGTCTCTGTCTCTCTCAAAAATAAATTAAAAACTTAAAAAAGAAAAAAAGGAAAAGAAAAATTAAATTTTAAAATGTATATGACAAATAAATTGAACATTAATTTTAAAATAATTAGTTTAAAAGATTCATCCCAAAAAACAAAATAATGGTGGCACCTCGGTACCTCAGAAAGTTAAGCATTCAACTCTTGTTTTGGCTCAGGTCATGATCTCTGGTTCCTGAGATGGGGCACTGTGTCGGGCTCACACGGAGCCTACCTGGGGTTCTCTCTCTCTCCCTCTCTACCTGTGCACTCATGTGCTATCTCACCAGCTCTTGCGCTCCCCCCCTCTCAAAAATAAATAAGCTTTAAAAGCAAAAACAAAAAACCGACAAAATAATGACAAATGTATTTTCTATATATAAATTCTATCTGCAGAAACTCTAAAATATTTACAGCAAGCACAGTTAATCACTGGCCTAACTGAACAGTGAAGGGTTTGCTACTACTGATCCTTCAGCACTAATAATCTCCATTTCCTGAGCACTTACTATAAGCCAGGAACTGTTCTGAGGACTTTTCTTTTTTTTATTCTTTTTTTTATTGATTTTTTAAAATTTACATCCAAGTTAGTTAGCATATAGTGCAACAATGATTTCAAGAGTAGATTCCTTAATGCCCCTTACCCATTTAGCCCATCCCCCTCCCACAAACCCTCCAGTAACCCTCTGTTTGTTCTCCATATTTTAGAGTCTCTAATGTTTTTATCCCCCTCCCTGTTTTTATATTATTTTTGCTTCCCTTCTCTTATGTTCATCTGTTTTGTATCTTAAAGTCCTCATATAAGTGAAGTCATATGATATTTGTCTTTCTCTGACTAATTTCGCTTAGTATGATACCCTCTAGTTCCATCCATGTAGTTGCAAATGGTAAGATTTCATTCTTTTTGATTGCTGAGTAATACTTCATTGTATAAATATATATCACATCTTCTTTATCTATTCATCTGTCGATGAACATTTGGGCTCTTTTCATACTCTGGCTATTGTTGACAACGCTGCTATAAACATTGAGGGGCGTGTGTCCCTTCGAAACAGCACACCTGTGTCCCTTGGATAAACACCTAGTAGTGCAATTGCTGGGTCATAGGGTAGTTCTGATTTTAATTTTTTGAGGAACCTCCATCCTGTGTTTCCAGAGCGGCTGCAGCAGTTCGCATTCCCACCAGCAGTGCAAAAGGGATCCTCCTCCTCCACATCCTCGCCAACATCTGTTGTTGCCTGACTTGTTGATTTTAGCCATTCTAACCGGTGTGACCTGGTATCTCATTGTGGTTTGTATTTGTATTTCCTTGATGATGAATGATGTTGAGCATTGTTTCATGTGTCTGTTGGCCACCTGGATGTCTTCTTCAGAGAAATGTCTGTTCATGTCTTTAGCCCATTTCTTCACTGGATTATTTGTTTTTTGGGTGTTGAGTTTGATAAGTTCTTTATAGATTTTTGATACCAACCCTTTATCTGATATGTCATTTGTAAATATCTTCTCCCATTCCATTGGTTGCCTTTTAGTTTTGCTGATTGTTTCCTTTGCTGTGCAAAGCTTTTTATTTTGATGAGGTCCCAATAGTTCATTTCTGCTTTTGTTTCCCTTGCCTCCAGAGACGTGTTGAGTAAGAAGCTGCTGCAGCCAAGGTCAAAGAGGTTCTTGCCTGCTTTATCCTCGAGGATTTTGATGGCTTCCTGTCTTACATTTAGGTCTTTCATTCATTTTGAATTTATTTTTGTGGATGGTGTAAGAAAGTGATTCAGGTTCATTTTTCTGCATGTCGCTGTCCAGTTTTCCCGGCACCTCTTGCTGAAGATACTGTCTTTATTCCATTAAATATTCTTTCCTGCTTTGTCAAAGATGAGTTGGCCATATGTTTGTGGGTCCATTTCTGGATCCTCTATTCGTTTCATTGATCTGAGAGTCTGTTCTTGTACCAGTGCCATACTGTCTTGATGATTACAGCTTTGGAATGCAGCTTGAAGTCTGGGATTATGATGCCTCCTGCTTTGGTTTTCTTTTTTGCTTTGGCTATTCGGTGTCTTTTCTGGTTCCATATGAATTTTAGGATTGTTTGCTCTAGCTCTATGAAGAATGCTGGTGTTATATTGATACGGATTGCACTGAATATGTATACTGCTTTGGGTAGTATTGACATTTTAACAATATTTGTTCTTCCTATCCAGGAGCATGGAATATTTTTCCTTTTCTTGTGTGTGTCTTCTTCCATTACCTTCATCTTCTTTCCATAGTTTTTAGTGTATAGAGTTTTCACCTCTGTGGTTATGTTTATTCCTAGGTATTTTATGGGTTTTGGTGTTGAGGACTTTTCACGTAACTCATTTGATTCTCATAACAACCCTACAAAATCAATAGTTTTATTGTTCTCATTTTATAGAAAGAGACTAGAGCTTAGAGAAGTTAAATGACTTGCAAAAAAAGACGAAGAAGAAGAAGAAGAAGTTAAATGATTTTCCTATAGTCACACAGCTAGGATATGGGTCAGCTTGGATTTGAACCCATGCAATTGTACAACATAAATAGACTTTAAGATAGGTAGCCAGGCTTACTCTCTCTGTATTTGCAATACTCTGTACTTATACATTGGAGCCAAGATAAATATCAGAAATACTTCATTTAAAGATAAGAGCATTGACTTGGGCATTGATTTTATATTATTTTCTTTCCTTCAAAAATCTCCATATAATAGTTTTAAATTATAATATTCTTAAAAGTGTCCACAAACATAGAAGTACAACATAGAAGAACATGTAATAGAAAGCTAACTCGTCTCCCTAGAGTTAATAATTATTAACAGTTTACTATGCATCCTTTCAAACTTGTTACCCATGCACAAATATTGCATCCTTAAATATTCAATGTCTATGTGTATATTGCATGTGACCTTTTAATTCATAAACCTTGGAGATATTTGCTTATAAAGAAGATAGCTCTATTTCTCTTTTTTTTTTTCCAAGAGAGAGCACACAAGTTGGGGGGAGGGACAGAGGGAGAGACAGAGAAAGAGAGAGAGAGAGAGAGAGAGAGAGAGAGAGAGAGAGAGAGAGAGAGAGAGAATCTTAAGCAGTCTTCATGCTCAGTATGGAGCCCAACATGGGGCTTGATCCGACAACCCTGGGATCATGACCGCAGCTGAAATCAAGTTTGAAAGGATGCTCAACCAGCTGAGTTACCCAGGCACCCCAATAGCTCTATTTCATTTTTCTCTTAATTAATTTAATAGTCCCTAAATTTATTTAAACAGACTTCTGGGAGCCATTTGTTTCCAATTTTTCACTGTTAAAAACAATGCTTAGGGGTGCTGATCTGGCTCAGTTGTACACTTGATCTTAAGGTTGTAAGTTCAAGTTCCCCATTGGAAATAGAGATTACTTAAAAAGAAATAAAATCCTTTAAAAAATGATTACAAATGACCCTACCTGTATATTTTTGTGCATGTGTACTTCTATAACATAGATGCCTAGCTGCAAAATTGCTGATGAAAAACACATTCTCATTTTTTTAAAGTTTTTTTAAGTTTTATTTATTTTCAGAGAGAGAGAGCATACAAGTAGGGAAGGGACAGATCAAGAGCGGGAGAGAGAGAATCCCAAGCAAGCTCCACACTGATAGCATAGAGCCCTACGTGGGTCTTGAACTCACCAACTATGAGATCATGAGCTGAGCTGAAACCAAGAGTCAGACGCTTAACTGACTGAGCTAGCCAGGTGCCCTGAGACATTCTCATTTTTAATTTTAATAAATATTTACCAAATTTCCTTCCAATGGGTTATATTAATTTTCATTATAGATTTAAGAATTTAAAATAATCTTCTATCTCATGAGAAAAATCCCAACTTAAAACAATTACTTGGCATTCATAAAAGGAGTATAACTCACATAGTACATTGCGTATTCCAAAATTTAATATGAGCATGATTCCTAATTCAGCCAGCGTCTGGAACAGTATTTGCCATAATAGGGGTTCAATGAAAGCTGCTGGACTGAGGAATGAGCCCTGGGTAAGCCCTTTTGACACCTCCTACAAAATTAGATTCCAAAGTCTCTGTTGCCATCTGGTGGCAATTCTCCACTGGCGAAACCTCCTGTGACATGATTTCTGAGAAGTCCCTCTTCTACAGTTAATGACTTCCTCACTCTGTGGGAAGTATTAATGATTTCATCATTCATGATTACTAAACGAAATTTTTTTTAATTATAAATAACTGAGGTTACTTCTAAATTTTTTCAGCTTCTTGAGACAATTTGCCAACAGTGCAAGTACCAAAAGTAGCCAGCCTACATTTTTTTAAAAGACTTACATATATGGAGTCTCTTCTATTAACAGACATCTTCCACAAGAAGCAAGGCATAAAACTTATATTTTTTCTATTATTCCCCCTCTGAGAATCTTCCCCGCTTAAAAAAAAAAAGTTAAATGAATCCTGGAAATGATTAATTATCTGCATCCACAAAGTATCGGATATTGCTCGTGTCCTCCTCATATCGCCCTGGCATTTTTCATTTCTGAGTACGCAAACCCAAGCTCCAATGATCACATCTTTGTCTCCGAGCTCCCCTTGGTCACATGCAAGACAGGCTGAAGGTCCCAGGGAAACCATGCATCCTCCTAAACTGAAAGCAGCCCTCAACCAGTGACAAGTGGAAGTTGGTGTATAAATACAATTATAGATTGAATTGTATCCCTCAAAATTTGTATATTGGAGCCCTAAGCACCACCCTCCCCCCCATACTCAAATGTGACCTTATTTGGAATGTGCCCTTACTTGGAGATAGGATCTTTCGGTAATCAAGTTAAAGTGAGATCATGAGGGTGGGCCCTAATCCAGTAAGATTAATGTCTTCATACAAAGGTGGAAAATGGACACACAAACATGCAGAGGTAAGATGGCCATCTACTGGCCAAGGAGAGAGGCCTAGAACAGCTCCTTCCTACACAGCCCTTAGAAGGAGTCAACTCTGCCAACACCTTGATTTTGGACTTCTAACCTCCACAAATGTGAGGCAACACGGCTCTGTTGTTTAAGCCAGCCAGTGTGTGGTGCCCTATTACAGCAGCTTTAGCAAACGAATATGAACGCTTAGCTCCCTCATACCTGGGGCGGATTAGCACTGCCATCTGATTCCCTCTGTGCCGTTCCCCAGAGTCCCCCATGAGATTCAGCTCCAGTTGCTTATAGCGGTAACTTCCTTGGTAACATAATCTTTATTCATTTCTGTCTCTTCCCTTTTTCAGTTCCCATTTCACTACTAGTGTTCTCTGGGAACACCTCTTAAATCAACTGCTTGATTTTAAGTCCTGGTCTCCAGGCCCCCTTGAGGAACCCAGACTAAGAGAGTATCAGAAACGGTACTCAGATGTCAGGATGGGACTCTGGAATTAGACTCCTTCCCAGCCAGATGGTAACAAGGATCTCACTGCTTACAGAAGTGGAACAAGAGGTAACCTCCAAGCTGAAGCATCACAATGACTGGAGGCTTCATCTGTGGTGACTTAGGGCAGGATTTAGTAGGACACTCTTACATAACATCCCTGATGTTTGAGAGATATGGGCCAACTGTAGTTATGAGGACCCTAGAGTGGATTTATTGTCAACTGCTGTTGGTGTACCAAAGAAAATTACAAGCTCAGACCACTAGGGACTAAGAAAACCAGAAAGCCTCCATGGTAACATTTACAGAGATGCATTTTGTGAAAGTTATCAAGGAAATATAAATATTAAATAACGTTATTACTGAACTATTTTATCCTTAGTTAGATCCCCTGAGTCAGGTACGGAGGGCATTCCGGAATAAGTAGGGTACATTCTGGAACAGGTGGGGGCAGATCCAGAGGCCAGTGCATCACTCAAACAGGCAATGCAGACAACCTCCTCCAACTTCCTCTGCTGCATCTATGTCTCTCCTTCCGGCTCATACCTGTGGCCTCAGAGGAGGCTTCCTTCAACCCAGTGGATGGAGAAGAGCAAAAGAACTCATGCCTGGTTCAAGAATAAATCATCTCTCTCTGTTAATTGTTCAACTATATGTGGACTGCTGCTATGATACAGCCCCACCTAGGGTGAAGAGAAGTGCATGCTCCCAGTGGACAGTGTATCAAGTAACACAGCTGGTCATCAGCCTGATGTGAAAGGAAAAGAAGGTCAAGGTGACAGCTTGGCAATGGCACATGACTTGACTGATTGACCAAGGAATAGGATCAGAAGACCGAAAACAAAAGAATGGGCAGCAAAATATGGAATCTTTGTGTCTTACATCGTGCCCACAAGAAACCACTCATCAAAGGAAGTTCAGAGCAACCAGGTGGCAAGGATGACTCATCCAGTGGCATCCAGCCGGTCTCTGTCCTTGGCCACCCCAGTGCTTCCTCAGTGGACTCAAGAACAGAGTAGCTGTGGTGGCAGAGATGAAGACTCTACAGTCCCCCCCGCCCCGACTCACCAGGCCTGCCCTAGTGGCTAACGCTAAATGTCTGATCGGTTAGTCCTTGAAGCTGAAGGTGAGCTCTAAATATGTTGTCATCCCCCAAGGAGACCAACCAGCCACTTGGCAGAAGAGTGATTCCATTAAGCTCCTTCCACTCTAGAAAGAGCCAAGATTCACCTCTACTGGGACTGATTCCAAGAATAGATTCTTTTCAGCTAGCAGTGCCTTGGCCAGCAACACTAACCAAAGGCTGAGTGTCTCACGTATCATTATGAAATTCCACATAACATTACCTTAGACCAGTGTTTGCCCAATTGTTTTTCATTACCCTATGGAGTCTTTTAAGACATTTTTTTTCCTTAAATTGCCATGCCCATGAAATTCATGCCCATAGATATACCATACCTCTGCATGTGTGCTGTATGTGTATCTGTGCTTTAAACCATAAGAAGAGTAAGACTTGTTTTGCCCAAAAAGAACTGATTTTCACCCCCTTATGAGCAATTCTGCCCCCACTGAGAATGCATATCTTACACCAAGAGCTTCACTTTACAGTGTAGTTGGTACAACAATGGGCAAATGGCCAGGGGCTCCACTTTGTCTACTATATACCACATCGCCTAGAAACTGCTGTCCTGATAGAATGTTGGAATGGCCCTATAAAGTGTGGCAGCTTGAGAATACCTTGCAGGGTTGGGGTGCTAGTCTTAAAGATGAGGTCTTATATGGTGTTTATATGGTAATATATGTTGACTCCGATAGGTAGAATTCACAGGCCTGGGAGCCAAGAGGTAAGAGTGGCCTCTTAGATCACACTGACCCACTTGAGAACTCGGTGCATCCCATGTCTTTAACTTTATGTTCTGTGGGACTGGAGCACCTAGCTCTATGTGATTGCCAGGAGATGCATTAACCAGGGGGCAGAGAAAGGGCTTCACTAAAAATGGCGGCTGATGCCTAGTGATGCCAGCAAACCAGCAAGGAAAGAAGGGGATAACTGTCCCAGCAGGAGTTGGTGATCATCACGAGGTGATCATCCAGGGAGGAATGTATCTGGCACTCAGGAGTTTCACTGGGGTGCCTCTGGGTGTTGCCATGCCTGTGATAAACATAAGTTGGCAATTTCAGCAAACAGGGTCTGACAAGAGCCTGATAACCAGGGGCTAAGACCCCTTAGGGATGAGGATCTGGATTACCCCACCCAGCTGAGTAACCTAGACAAGCAGTAGTCTTGCCAAGTGTGAAGGGAATCTAGAATGTGTGGTATTAATTTGCTGGTGCTGCCATATCAAAATACCACAGACTGGGTGGCTTAAACAGTAGAAAGTAATTTTCTGGCAGTTCTGGAAGGTGGCAGTCCAAGATGAAGGCGTTGGAAGGGTTGGTGTCCTCTGAGGTCTCTCTCGTCAGCTTGCAGATAGCTGTCCTCTTGTTTTTCACAAGGTCGTCCTTTGGGCACACTTACCCCTGGTGTCTCTTTCTCTTCTTAGAAGGGCACTAATCAGACTGGATTAGTGCCCTACCCCAGGGATCTCATGTCAACTTAATCCCCTCTTTAAAGGCCCTATCTCCAAACACAGTCATATTCTGAGGCACTAAGGGGTGGACTTCAAAATATAAATTTGGAGAGGGCCGTGGGCAAGATACAATTCACTACCTAACAGGCTGCTAAAGGAAGATGATGCATATCAGTTAGAGATTCAGGACTATCTATAGCAAGGGGCCATAGCTTGTCCTACTGAACTGCCTGGAGTGTGTGTGTGCATGTGTGTGTGTGTTTTGCGCGCGCGTGTTGGAAACTGGAACTTGAAGACGGTGGGCCGGAGTAAAATCCCCGTGGGGCACAGCTGGACCTGAGCCAGGCAGGGATCAGACACGGCCAGGGCACCATCCACATCCCTTCAGTACTTACCATTTCCTTAAACATCAGCCCAACTTCCAGCTGCCAGGAACTGATTCTCCCAAGGGCTCTCTCGGCATTGGGGATCCCACTCTGCTGGCATTTCCGCATTTCCAGTGGGCCAGAGATGCCAGGAGCTTAGTGCCTCCTGGGGGTAGCCCTCAACCAGTGCCTGAAGGGAGCTGGGGAATGCATGTCACAGCTCCCTCAGCTCCAGTGAGCCATCTGGGAGGTGTGTGTGCCACCTGTTTCCTAGGAGCCCCCGCCAGACTACAGCTCCAGTGCCTGCAGCACTGTCTTCATCATACACACTTTTTTTGCTTTCTTTCCTTCCTTCCACCTCCCTTGCCTCCCCACTCCCATACTGGTGCCTCTGGGGTCACCTCCCAGAAAAAGTACCCACACGCAAAGCCTTATCTCAGGGTCTGCTTCTGGTGGAATTTGAACGAAAATGCCTCCAGTCTTCGGGGTAAATCATATTTACTAAATTTAACATGTTTACTATTTGACTGGTTTCGCTCCCTTTCCTCTCCCAACTGGTTGTTTCTCCGGGCAGGGTCTCTTTCTAGCCACTAATTCTTTCATACTCACTACAATGCATCAGGTGCTGGGGATAGAGCAGTCATTAAGGTCACTGTCTAGGAGAGAAGGCAGACTCTGAACAATTAATTTTAAGAGTGAATCATGTATTATCACAAGGAAAATCCAGGAGAGGAGAAGGACACAGCAGTGGGATCCAGGGGGGAGAAACGCCTCCCCAGGGAAGTGACATTGTCGTGATACCTGACTTGGTCGTGATACCCGAAGGACCAGTAGGAAGTGATGTGGCAGCTCCTCTAACAGTCTGCCCTTCTGCCCTCAGACAATAGCAACTGTGACAAGGACCAAATGGCTTAGAAGAGAAGATGCAATTAACACAAAAATGCAAAATAAACCCTAAATCTCCAAGAACCTTTATTTTACTTCAGATCAAAATGAAAGAGCAATAAAATAAAAATAATTTCAATTCATAAAACATGTTTACAGCAATTGCACTGACCAAAAGAGAGAAAAGTGAAATCCCTGAGGAATTGTGAACAATAAATAAAATACCTAAAAATAGAATGTTCTGAGTTTGAAGAAAAATGTCCTGAGCCTGCTCAATTTGGGGAAGTCAATGGCCCTTTGCAAACTTCAGTTTCTCAAAAGGATATCCAACTGAAGCAAGCTTCCTGTCATGAGGAGAAGCTGCCACTTTCAGTAACACCTAAAAGGGTGGGAAACTAATCTTGCTTCAATTTGTGCATAGTTCTGAGAAAGCTACCGCCCAGGGCAGGAGAAGAAAATGTGTTACAAGGCCAACAACATTCTGAGTAAGCACCGGTGCGAGTTTAATTTGTCATTAACTAAAACGTACCATTTTCTCAGGGTGTGTGGATATTCTACAAAAGGGACACTGTCTCCCTGCCGTTTGTGGGTGGTAAAAAGAAAGACTCAAATACCTGTGAAAGGGTAAGATTGACATTTTATAAAGTTCCAGGATCTAACAAAGGAAAGATTCCCTGTGAAGACCCAGGACTGAGGACTGGCTTGGGAGCTCTAGAACTCTCTTTAGGAATGAAGTCCAAATACCCTACTGTGCTGATCCTAGGATGTACTTTTTTTCCCCACACACAGTTTAGTAAATCAAATTCAAATGAGCTTAACCATTAACTGTCACAACTTTCACCTTTTTATGAGTAATTCTGCCCCCACTCAGAATGTCAACTCCCTCACTGAACTTTCTCAGTGGTATGTAAAATAATGGCCATGCTTTATAATCAGTGGCTTCTTAGATTAAATTAAATATGGTGCTCTGAAGTTCAGGACACATAGGGTGTCCTATAAAAATAAATCTGACTTTTAAACCCTGGTTATTTTCCCAACTGAAAAGACACCGGCAAAAAGCACTTGGCGGCTGAAATTTCAACAGGAGCACCAGTGGCCTTGGAAGGAGCAGTAAGAATGGCAATGTGAGGGGAGCTTACACTTTGGTTTGGATTCAGTCTCTAATCGGTAAGGAAGTTGATTTCACACTACAGGGCCCCACTTCCTCATCTGTAAAACGAGAAAGTATAATCAGATGGCCTCCAGGTCCTCCAGCCAAAAAGAAAGGTGGTTGGAAATGGAGCACCACCGAGGGTGTGCGCCGCTGTGCAGGCACCACAGCCGCGCCGCCCCCAGGGCCAAGGAAGCCCCTCCAGGCTCATGGCTCAGACCCCTCCGCAGCCACCTCTGTCCCCCCACAGCAAGAGTCAGGGCTCCGAGGAGATAACACAATTCACTCTCAACATTAGTAACCGCCCGGAAAAGAGTAATTCTTCGGTCTGGGGCAATTTGTAAACTTCTTTTAAGAATTTCAGAACTTTACTAACCTAAGTTGATCTAAATGTCTACAATAAATTTAAAGTACCAAAAAAATTACAGCAATATTTCACTTGGAAGTTTCACGAGTGACACAGTGTGGCTAAGGATTCTACTGTTCGGAGGGCCTCCTCCCACTCTGTACCAGCACCAGCCCAGAGAAGGTTTGTTTCCTGAAAGAAAACAACACAGAAATTTCATTTGAATGAACCATCACATCAGCTCCTCGCTCCTCCCCGTGCCACATTATTCAAGGAGAATAAGTATGCTTGGCCAAAGAAAACACAGAGTGAGGAATAAGTATTAAAAGTAAAAAAAAAAAATTAATTGTGATTACAACACCATTGCTTTATGGTAAATAATACACATATTTATATTTCTTGATACTCAAAAGTTATAATCTGTCTCTCCCTAAACATTGTAGAATTGAATGTTTTCATTCACAGCAGCTACATCAACAATGCCAAGCAAACCACAAATTCCTACACCTTCCTATTTAAATTCCCACACGTTCCTATTTCCTGTGCTAAGATTCAAACTACTTTAAATGTCATCATGCATTGCTTAGCTAAGTTATTAACTAAGATAGACTTCCTTCCGTAAAGTCCTCTTCAACCCCGTCAATGATACATGTGCACGTTGAGCCCTGTCGTTGGGCTTGCACACACTAACGGACCCCATGAAGTGATGGAGCTCACGTCTGTGGGCGCTAGCATCTTGCACTGGGACGGGTTCTTGAACTCGAGGAACTAGAGTTGCTGGGTCAAAGGTTACTATTAAGCAACTAGAATTCGTGCTTTACGCAAATAGTTGAGGGTAGGAAAGGAAGAGGTTAGAAAAAACACAACTCTCTGAGCTGCCAATGGCCCCCCTGTAGCCATTATCTCCATGCTGCTGTTCCAGAGGGCGGATTTCGCCTCAAAGTCCCAAGTCCCTGATTCCCCATGTCCCTTTCTACATCTATTATGTGGGCCCTGCCTCTTGTCATGAGAAAAAGGGAGCCTTATGAAATGAAGAAATGATGACCAGTTGTACAGACATCGATTTGTGTGCCTGTCAGAAAGTTATGTGTAGTTAGAGGTGAGGTGTTTTAGGTCTTCCATTTCCATTAGCTTTCACAGCAAAGTTGCTTAAATATTAAACACATTTATTAAGCAATTTAAGGACTTATGTTTCAATATAAACACATACTAGCTGATCGTTTCTATCAGATCAAAACAACATGGCTCTATCCCTTCTAGCTAACGGGCTACAAGCCACAAACACTTGTGTTTGGAGGACTGAAGACAAGCAGTGTCTGATGTGCTGGTCTAAAGAACTTTCCAGTGTTACAGAGCACCGAAGGAGACCACCGTGGAGCACTATTCAATCCTGTTGTAGGGGCACCTGGAGGCTCAATCAGTCAAGCATCCAACTTTGGCTGAGGTCGTGATCTCGTGGCTTGTGAGTTTGAGCTCCAGATCAGGCTCTGCACTGTCAGCACAGAGCCTGCTTGGGATTCTCTCTTTCCCTCTCGCTCTCTGCCCCTCCCCCATCATCATTCCATCATTCTCTCCCTCCCTCCCTCCCTCCCTCTCTCTCTCTCTCTCTCTCTCTCTCTCTCCCCCTGCCACCCCTCTCTTTCCTCTCAAAAATAAATAAACATTAAAAAACAAAACTTGTTTTGTTTCCTAAGTGGCAGTCACAGCAAACCAGGAAGGGTGGGAGAGAAGCTGGCACAGCTCCTGAACCCCCTGACTCCTGACCCCCCTGGGAACATAACCATGATCAGGAACGTGCCAGAGGATCAACTCTTCGAAACAGTCTTTTATTAAAGAAGTAACAAAGTCTCACTGTAGACAAACTGGAAAATGTAAGTAAACAAAAAGAAAAACTACTACTCATGGGGGAATATACCCTCTCAAACTTTTTCTATGCTCATCTATACGTATATTGTCCTGCCCCCGGACACGCCCTTTCGGGTTAAAACATTTATACTTTACAGAGTTCCATTTAGTATTGCTGTTTTGGACTTGGAGGCATTCACTCACATTTGTGAAGGTGAAGACGGACGCGGGACACGCTGCAAGCACCTGAGAGGCAGAGACAAGCAGCACCTCCACAGCCATGGCTGGCCTCATGGTTTTGCTCTAGCAATCCCTGTGGGGTGCTAGCTTGGAGCAGTCATGATCTGATACCAGATGACCCGTCTAATCCCCTTGTGATAGGGGAGTGTGACAGTGTTTGCCTCATTATAACTGACTTCTTTTTACTTGACTTTTCCCCTTTGGGGGGTGGGGGAGTACACTAGAGGCTAAATTACTCAAACAGTGAGGATCATGTGTATTGTGTGAGCAATGCCTAAGTGTGGGTGTGTTATAGCCACAAAGAGCTTAACTAGAGCAGAAAATGAGATACAGAATAATTAATGAAGGGAAAATCTCCTCACTCAAGTAGGTATGGCATGGGCTTCAGGCCCCTGACCATTAGGGGACCCAGACGGGCCATTCTACAGGCCCACGTGCACCTGGGGTCAGCCTGAGGCAAGGCCTTGCTGCCTGCAGTGGTGTCAGAAAGAAGACTTCAAGAACACAATCAATAGTCTAAATGCACCTTGCAAATCATGTGAAAATTAAAGGTTCTTACCGCTGATGTTACTGATAGATCAGACTGTAGTTATCAACCAAAGAATAATCAGGGTTATCTGCAAAGGGCAGAACAGAGCAACATTAAGCCAATACTGGTTCTTGGTAAGATTCTTAGCCCTTTTCAAATCACGATATCCCACTTAAAGATTCCAGTGACTGCCCTTTGGTAAAAAGAAAACCTATCTGGCGACAAAACCTACAAACAAAAGTCATGACTACACACAGAGATTCATGATACATTCTGGAAATCACTACCACAACTTCATTACCCTTTTTCATCCATGTGCAGATAACAGCACTTAGAATAAAGCCATCTTCAAGGCTTAGCTTAGACTTCAAGCTAAGACATAGGCAAAAGTCATTAGTCCCACATAATCAGGTGTGAACGGTTTTATAAAAATAACATAACTTAGGGACGCCTAGGTGGCTCAGTCAGTTAAGCATCCAACTTCGGCTCAGGTCATGATCTCCCAGTTCATGAGTTCGAGACCCACATCGGGCTCTCTAACCTCAGCACAAAGCCTGCATCAGATCCTCTGTCTCCCTCTCTTTCTGCACTTCTCCTGCTCACACTCTCTCTCTCTCATTCTCAAAAATAAACATTTAAAATAAAATAAGTTAAATTCTTATATTTTCCCAAGATATTGTAATCTCAGCCCCTAAATTTCTTTTCAGTCACTGAAGTTTTAGTAAGCCACTACATGCAGCATAAGTTCCCTGTTCCCTTGAACATAGGTAAGTATTCCTTTCTTTTACTCACAATATAGATATTTGTTGAGCACGTACTATGTGCTATGAATGATACAGGAGAAACCCAAGTACCTACCCTCAAGGATCTTATAATTATCCAAGGAATAAAACTAACAACAAAAACAAAAAATGCTAAAATGTGTGATTGTCCTACAGGTACCAGGAATTCTGATTTAAAAAGAGACCAGAGTTATGAGTGACAGACCCAATTATGGTCAGTATACAGATATATACTATTAGGTTATATGGTTTCTAGACATAACTTCTATCAGTTATGTTTCTGTGTAATCCAAAGGAGACTATACTTTGCTGCTCTTATGGTTCAAGTTGAAATAATCTCTCAGGTAAGACTGTCATAATAAGTTTCTTTTAGTACTCCAGGAACTGAATTCTCTTTGATAAGCTATAAAGTAGATCACTAATTACCAAAGTCCACTCTGTGACAAATAGTATTACATTAAGATCCTGATACAGGCTCATTCTCTTGAGAATTTATTTCTATTTATTCCCTTCTTTCCCTTTATTTCAACATTCTAGCTATTCAACCTTAAAGAGAACCTGACATGAGCATTTTGAAAAGTCTTTCTTGGCATCATACCTGGTAAACTTTTAGGAACTGGGAGAGGTCCTCTCCTGTAGGAAATGAAAACCAAAGTTTTTCAGATAGGTTCTTATTAGTTTTCTAATTTTTGTCTTCACACCACAATCATATTACACTCTAATCAGATCTGGATTCTCTTCTGAAGAGTCAAGAAAAGTTCAGATGAAGCAAAAGCCTACAACACTGACCTACCAGAGTCTAGGCTGCTGACATTCTATTATGCTGTTGAGCAGGACACAGAGCAGTCAGGAAGCACAGAGCCCTGTCCCCGCAACCCAAACGGGCAGGGGGAAGGTCTCTGCTGTGAGTTTGTGGTTTCCTGATCACTGGGAACCTCAACATCTCCACACGTAAGACAGACAATCCAAGCAGCTCCCAGCTCACTGCGAGGATTAAATGAGTTCATTCACATGACCTGTTCTGAATGGCACCTGACATTCTTAAATATTGATGATGACCATGCAATTCTCTCTCAAATACTCCCTTCTTTTTTTAAAAACTGGAATGGAAATTCAACAACTTAGATTTCAAGTTGACTGTGTGTGAAATATAAGTTTCTCTTCTTTTCGGGATTCTTTATGGGGGACGGGGTGGCAAACACTTTCTGCAAAAGGTCAGACAGTAAACGATGTCCGCTCTGCTGGCCAGTAGGGCAGCTCTGTCTCAACTCTGCCAACTCTAATGTAGAAGTAGCCGCAGAAAAAATGTAAACGGATGAGCATGATCGGGTTCCAATGAAACTTTATACAAACACTGACACCTGAACTTCATATCATTTTCATATGTCAAAAAATAGTATCCTTTTCTCTTTTTTTCAGTCATTTATAAAAACCATTCTTTACTCCTGGGCCTACCAAAACAGGTAGGTCAGCTGACTCACAGGTGGTCAGAGTCCTGCTTTCTACATGCTATACGGAAAGTATAGGATTCATGTGTGACTCATGTTAATCACATTCAAGTATGATGAGGTCCTACTTAAACTATGACTGGTAAAAGCGACTTAACATTTGTCCTAAAAATGCTACTTCTCCAAATCTAGCAACTTCACCTAGCCAAATGCAGTGGTAGATGTGTTCTAATACCCCTTAGAACACTAATGATAACAACGTTTATTAAAAATATTTTTCTTCAGGGCACCTGGGTGGCTCAGTCAGTTAACTGTCCAGCTTTGGCTGGGGTCATGCTCTCACAGTTCATGAGTTTGAGCCCCGTATCCAGCTCTGTGCTGACAGTGCAGAGCCTTGAGCCTGCTTCTAATTCTGTGTCTCCCTCTCTCTCTCTGCCCCTCCCCTGCTCACATTCTGTCTGTCTCTCTCTCTCTCAAAAATAAATAAACATTAAAAAATTTTTTAAATATTTTTCTTCATGTCAAAGGTAGGTGATTATTACCTTGGTAGGTTGGGCCCTGGAGCCTTTCCCTGTGGGGCTGTATTCTTCTGGGGAGAATAGAAATTCTCATATACAATGGGTGCTAGGGGAACCAAGAAACAAAATATTAAGATGCTGGTTTTCCATTCTCGATGATATGTGCACCAAAGACTAGGAGAATTGCTTAAGTAAATGCCCAGCCCCGCCACTCTATCCACCTGGTGGGGTCTGGCCAGTTTTTTGTTGGTTCACGAAGTACTCAATGTCCTTCTCAATGCTGCACGCTTCTAAGCTCTTGCGGACTTCTTCATACATCTGACAAAAAGAAGATAAATCAAGCAAAGAGGTATGTCTGTGGCTAACTGTGACACAGCTTATTAAAACAGGTTTGATGAATGGCTGACTCGTCCGAATTTTGCTTTCAAAAGAAAAAGAGGCATTGCCAAGTCTCAGACTCATATAAAGGGATTTCTCTGATGCTTATCTGCTATTAAAATTGTTTTAAAGATGATAAGAAATATATCTCTGTGGCTGCATAAAAACCTTTGCAGAAAGATTTGTTTTTAATACTGATGGGACAAAGAAAATAGATACCAAGACCAAAGCCACACACAAATGCAAAGACCAATTAACTTGGAAAAAACCTCTTCTAGTCATTTCTACAGGTTTTCTAGGTATTTAATTGTTCTTCTAAAGTGAATGTCTCATCCAAGTGAGGGTGGCTATTTCTAGCAAAGAAGGTTGTGATAATTTGATTCTACTCTCTGAGGGCTGGGAACCCCATGAGGATTGCTGTGCACAAGTTGAACTTGGATATTGGCTCTGGGAATCCTGCTGAGGTAAATCTTGAGCCCAGGCATGACCATTAGCCTGGGCATGGGTCCATCTCCTAGTGCTTGGTGGTGTCCTGGAGTGGCCCTCTGTTGTGATATCTTTGTCTTCCATAAATTAAACTACATTTGGGCCTCCCTTCTCTGCTCTCCTGCCCTAACTCTGAAATCCTTAAAGGGAAACTCATGGTAGCAAAGCAGATCAGGAGTCAGGCAGATGGGTGTTTATTTGGGTCTTTCTATCACTCACTGTGTGGCCTTGGGCAAGTCACTGTACCTCTCTGGGCCTCAAATGAGGAGGGTGGACTAATAAATGCTTATAGTTCCTTCCACTCTAATGAGTCCTCCGTGGATGCTTCCGACTTACATCATCGCTTGTGACGCATTGTTGGGACAGCTGATTCACGTGTACCCACAATGCATTCCGGAAGAATTTAATTCGTTCCCATTCTTGAGCTTCAAATATCTGTGGAAACATAACTACATGTTCATATATATACAGAGAAAGGGGACATTTGTCTAGACTGGCTATGACTTAAGAAACAATGTCAACCCTCAATATCTGTAAGCTTATTGTCTCATTTAAGATATTCCTCCCCTACCAACGAAACTCATGAACTCTCACCACAGGCAAAGGATGCAAAGAGTATTCAATGTGGTATTAACACAAACAGGATTGGACATGGTTCTGAAGGTAATGATGAGCCCAGATGCCAAGGTTCTAACCTGAACTCCAACTAACATTTCCAACTGCCTGCCGGGTATCTCCCCGTGGGGAGCTTGCCAGAGCTCACAGTCAAATTCCCCCGTGACTGAATTCAATTGGCAAGATGGTGGTAATCCCTTAAGTTCAGGAGAACCTGGGCGAAAGTGCACTTGTCTTCCACCTCTGTTTATGTTTGACGTTTTCTTTAACAAAAATGTTTTTTAAAAAGTCACTGCCTGAACAACAGCTTCTTGGACATAAACAAGTATCAATTTTTGGAAACTCAAGCCATTATTCTATAGTGGATGCTATTCAACAGAGGATGTTATATATTAATGTATTTTTTAAAGGTTGAATATAACGCGATTACATTTTAAAACTTTTTATAATGTAGGGGCGCCTGGGTAGCTCAGTCGGTTGAGCGTCTGGCTTTGGCTCAGGTTATGATCTCACGGTTCGTGGGTTCGAGCCCCGCATCAGGCTAGTTCAGAGCCTGGAGCCTATCCTTAGATTCTGCGTCTTCCTCTCTCTCTCTGACTCCCCTGTCTCTCAAAAATAAATAAAACATAAAAAAATTTTTAAATGTGAAACTTCAAACAGAAAAAAATAGAGAGAATGGTATAATGAAAGCATATGTACCGATCATCAGCTTAAACATTTATCAACTCACAACCGATCCTGTTTCGTTATATCCCTACCAACTCATCTACCCCTTAGAGTATTTTGAGGCAAATACAGTATTTTACCTGCAAACCTGTTAGTATTTATATGTAGTATATATTTTAGTATTTAATGGATTTAGCATACTTAGTATATTAGTGTATGTAGTATTTCTTATATTTTGTATTTATGTAGCATATAAATAGGTTTTACATTATTTTTATTACAGAATACTTTGCATAGACAGAATCATAGAGAGCAATATAATGAATACCCACATATGGACCCCCTTGCTTGGTCCACAGGTTTGGCCATATTCGCCTCAGATTCTGTTTCAGGGCCTTGTGTGCTTTCTCCAGTCTCCATCTCCTTCCTCCTTCCCCATGGATAACCATTCTCCTAAACTTTATCATTCCCATGCAGGCTTTTATGATATGTATGTGTCTATAAAACGTATTTGATATTGCTTTGCATGTTTTTAAACCTTAAAAAGGGGGACTTATTCTAGGCTTCTCCATGAGAGTGTGGAGTTAAAGAAGTAAAGCAGAAAAGAGTGTTTTAGGAAGGGAACTGTGGCCCTCAGTGTTAGATAGTAGATACAGGCCAAATAAGATCCGGAGCTGCAGAGGCCTGCTGGACCTCACACCACAGAGATCTCTGGTTCCTCAGCAGGCGGCGGCGGGGGTGACAGACCCCAGATGCAGCAGGCTGGGACAGGCAGGGGGAATGGGGATGTGAAGGCAACTCCTTGAAGAGGCCTGGCTGTGAAAAGAGGAGAGGGTAGCAGATGGAAGCAAGAGCCAGTAGGTTCTAACACCAAGAATGAGCTGAGTAGTGGAAATGACTGTGTAAGTTCACACTAAAGGGAGTTTCGCACAGGCACGAGGGAAAGAAGGCTGGACGATGGGATCTTGAGCCCAGGTGGTGGGACAGGATCTCGATAAGGCAGGAGCAGCCCCTTTTCAGCTAACAGGAGAAAAGGAGGGGAGGCAGTGTAGGTCAGCGATTCTCAGGCTTGAATTTGCATAAGAGGCACCAGAGGACTTGTAAACACAGGACTGCACCTACTCCAACAGTTTCTGTTCAGTGGGTCCAGAGTTGGTCTGAGAATTTGCATCTCTATCAAATTCCCAGATGATGCTGATGCTATAGGTCCTGGGACTTCACTTTGAGAACCACTGGAAAACTATAGAAAAACTATAGACTGGCTGAAAGAAACTTGAGGAAGTTTCCAGGTTATGTCTTTATTTTCTTTGGGAAATTGTAAGTGAATCACATGCTAAAAATGAAGTGGGGAGGTAATGGAGAAATCAAAAGTGTAAGGAGAGTAAAAACTTCCCTTTTTTTATGTTTATTTATTTTTGAGAGCGCCAGCAGGGGAGGGGCAGGGAGAGGGGGCAGAGGATCCGAAGTGGGCTCTGCACTGACATCAGAGAGCCCGATGCAGGGCTTGAACTCTCAAACCTCAAGGTCATGTTCCGAGCCAAAGTCAGACGCTCAACCGACTGAGCCACCCAGGTGCCTGAGTGAAAACTTCTAGCTCCCCTTCTCTCTATCTATCTATCACCTTGCATTCTCCTTATCGGAGAGCAAGTTCAGGCAAGGCTCTTGAAAAATAATTACTTAGTCACCCATGAACTGATCCAGCTATTTCATGTTTGCACTAACCAAACGTTAGAGGAAGTCCTTGAACGGAGTCATGACTGGGACGGGCAGAAAGATGAGGTTTGGAGGAAAACATTCCAGTTCCTTCCATCCTTCACTTACATTTCTGATTTCTAATTTGGCTTCAAGCATTTCTATGAGGATTGGGGCCCTGTAATAAGGGGGTGGTGCATTTCTGGCAAAGTGGGCTCCCCAAATTCTAGGAAGAAGACCCATCCCCTCCCAAGCAGCTCCAGTTGTGGTACCTCGCAGGCCTTGATGTGCTCACTCTGCCAGTCTTCGCGGACTTTGTCCAGAGTGTTGACGTGCATCATGTACACCTTGTCTGCAGTGGAGGGGAAGGGCCTGGCTTCAGAAACCAGGCAGGAGCAGGCCATGCAGACCCACTGCCCAGCTCTCCCCGGATGGCACACGACACTCGCCAGAGTCACACTGAGCTCACAGGACCCCAGGGAGCTCTGGACGTGGGACGCCATATCCATCTCTCCCTCTCATAATATCTTTGTGAAATAGGTACTTTCTTTTTAGACATTAAACCAAGTCGGTTAGCAAGAAATGCTTCAAGGGGGAAGAAAAAAAAAGGAAATGCTTCAAGGAAGGCGAACGAAGGCTGACAGGAACTTCAGCCAGGGTTCTCTTTGGCCGATTCAACCTCAGTAGCTTCCACCCATTTCCATTTTCAGGAAGGTTATGCAGTGAGAGGTGCAGAGAATGATCAAGTTACTTTGGCTTTGGATTTGGAGATTCATTAAGTGACCACGGTCACAAGAGCTTGTCTCCTGCAGGGACTCTGGGATTAGAAGGCTTTGTAAACACCCGGCTTGGATCTCAGATTGCGGCCGTGACAAGGCCTCGAAACTTGGCTGTTTCCTTCTTAGCAGATAAGAATTATCAGGGCTGAAATGGGTTTTTAAGACAGATGTTCCTCATAAATCAGAGTGAGCACCTGATTACAAGGCACCTGTCACATGACCACCGCCCACCCCCCCCCCCCATTCAATTCACAGAGCCCAAGACCTAAGCAGGCAGTGGCCAAAAACTGCTATCTCACTTTCCCAGGTTCTGATTTACCTTGTCTCCCTCCTGTCCCCCCTTCCTCCCTTCTTCCCTCCTGATACCTTGTTAACCCCACTGTCTGTCCGTACGTTCTTATAGGATATGTAAAAATACCTTTCCAGACAGAGTCAGTATAATGTCAGCCCCCTACCCACAAACCTCCCCCATCCCTGGGAGCAGCCCCCTCACCTGAGTCTTCAACTGCAGTCTTCGAAGTTGCCAGTTTCACAAAAAGCTGTGAGGACACACAAAGACCAAGAGCTGAGGGATGCTGGGTGGAGCTCCTCCAGGCAAAACAGATTTGAAAGCAATGGCTGTGAAGAGACCCTCATAGTCCAAGTCTCACCTGTGTTTCTCTCAGAAACCCACTCAACTTGCCCTCTAATCTTATCACCACTGGGAAATGGCCATCAAGCCTCTTGCCCTGTGGTTTCCTAAAGGCACACCCCGGCCCTCTGGGTGCTGACAATCTTCCAGCAGATTACATGGAATGGATAACTCAACCAGCAAGAGGCGGCCTGGCTACAAAGAATACTTCAGTTTTGTAGAAAGATGAAGAAACCAAAACCCTCTCCGCTGTTTCTTATCACCCGCTCCCTTCCCTATGGCCGCGCTTCTCCAGCTCCTCCCAAACCCCGAAACCGTGACGAGGGACTTTGCGGGTCAGAGGATCCTGACAGCCCAAAGCAAGATATTGCCAGGGACTCGGGATGCAGGTCCAGTTTTCATTAACATTAGTAATTGGATTTAGGTTCAAATACACATTTCTCAGATTTTTCAGGCTGTTGGCTCTCCCAGGTACCTTTTCTTGCTGCTTCGGGTTCACCGCATTGGCACTCCGGTGGACAGCCTGCTCTGCTTCATCTTTGTCTCGGCATTTCTGCACATAGATCTTCTTTGCCTTTGTTGTTATGCGCAAAAAGAGGACAAAACAGGTAAGTAGAGCGTGAGCCAGCAAAGCAACAACCCCAGCCCACTGAGCCCAGCAAAGGAAGGGCGCTCCGGTTAGCGCCGTGATTGCCCTAGATGGTGGGCACCCTGGCAGCAAAGGCTCTTTCTTAGCTATTTGTGGAAGAGCTCTCCAGCCCTTTCCCAAACTACGCATGTGGTGGCAACCTGATCAAGAAAGTAAGAACTCCAATTAGCCAAACACCAAGTACGTGAGCTTTAAAAACTGACTGAAACAAAAGATGGGATATGTATGTAACTACAAGATGTACCGTCTAGAGGCGCCTGGGGGGCTCCGCCGGTTAAGTGGCTGACTCCAGCTCAGGTCATGATCTCATGGTTCGTGGGTTTGAGACCCACGTCGGGCTCTGCTGACAGCTCAGAGCCTGGAGTCTACTTTAAATTCTGTCTCCCTCTATCGCTGCCCCTCCCCCGTTCACGCTCTGTTTTTTTTCTCTCTCTCAAAACTGAATACACATTAAAAAACAATAAAAAAAAAACGTGTGGTCTAACATTTATGTAACATAACCCTCAGAACTTAGATGCAATCATTTGACATAATAATTATAATTATGCTTCAAAATTCTAATGTATCCACCATAGCAAGTGACCAGGGCATGATTCCATCAATTCTGTCACATAGCCATGTTCCTTTTTGATTTAAAGAATTCTGTTTTAGCTAGTTTTTTTTTTTATTTTTTAAGTTTATTTTGAGAGCGAGCGAGCATGTGTGGGAGGTGGGGGAGGAGCAGAGAGAGAAAGAGAAGGAGAGAGAGAGAGAGAGAAAGAGAGAGAAAGAATCAGAAGCAGGCTCCACACCAGCAGCATGGAGCCCAACGTAGGCTCAAACTCATGAACTGTAAGATCATAACCTGATCGGACACTTAATCAAGTCTCCTAGGCACCCCTGTTTTAACTAGTTGAAAAGTAGGCCCCCGTCTATCCTATGCTATCATTACTACCATTAGTATGAAAACTGTTCTCAAATTATATAGTTAGCAAATCCAATAATTTTCTGTTTCAACTATTGAAGCAAAGACTGAACTTGTTCAAACAAAGCAAAGCTGTGAGTCAGCTAGTAATAATGCTGACACCCCCAAAACTGCCTAAGAATGAAGACTCCTTTGCAGAGATGGTTTGTGCTCATCCGATATTTCATGTGCATTCTTGCATTTCTCAGCATCCTCTGCAATTCAGTTGAGGTTAACCTTTTAGTAAACAACTACATCATTCTCTATGTATGCTACACACACATAGAAGTTTCATAATTTCTCTAAATTGTAAGCACATAAGATATTCATGCAACAATTTTCTTTTGTAACATTACATAATAGACATTTCTCTATATCAAGCATGATTCCTGTAGCTGAACATTTCAATGGTTGTAAACACACACACACACACACACACATGTCATAATTTTAACTCTCCCTCTATTGGTGGACACTTATCTTGTTTCCCATTTCTTAAAACATAAAAATATTCTGATTTTGTTTTGAGTAGTATGAATTTATCTATATGGGTCAAATTCCTAGGAGTGTAATTGTTTGGCAAAAACATATATATATATGTCCAACTTCCTTCCAAAATGACCACACAACTGATACTCCCACCAGCAGTATATGCAGTAAATTTCCTCACTCTCACCAGCACCACCCTTGGACAATATGCCTGAGTTTTTCTGATATCACAGGAGAAGATGTCAGCATGAAGTTGTTTTATTTGTATTTATTTCATGGCCACTAAGGTGGTATGTCCTTTCCACTTCATGTCTTTTACCTGCATTTCTATTGCAGCATTCTTTATTTTCAGTGGGGGTTTTTCCATTTTTTTTATGCTTAATTTATTTTTGAGAGAGAGAGAGAGACAGAGACAGAGCATGAGTGGGGGAGGGGCCGATAGAGAGAAGGAAACACAGAATCTGAAGCAGGCTCCAGGCTCTGAGACGTCAGCACAGAGCCGGATGCAGGGCTTGGACCCATGAACCATGAGATCATGACCTGGGCCGAAGTTGGATGCTCAATCAACTGAGCCACCCAGGTGCCCCTTTTTCCACTGGTTTTTAAGAGTTCAGTCTGTATTAGGAACACTAACCAGCTATCAGTTATATAAGTTACAAATATTTTTCCTCATCTATTATCGCTCCTGAAGCCATGTAAAGATATTTTTTCTTTTGCTCTTAAGTAGTCTTAAATTTTAATGCTGTCAGTTATCAATCTTCCTCTACTCTACTTTATTTTTTTAATATGGCATATTTATTTTTTCTCTGTTGCTACATATTCATAAAGGTCATATAACTAATCTTTTTCCATTTTTTAGTCACTGAATAATTCACAATTTTCATTATTTTAAGGAGTGAATAAGTTCATGCCTTTGCTTTTCTTTTTTGGGACAATTTCCTAAAGATAGAGTCTTAGATTCTTAGTATAAGATTGAGGGAATATGATCACATTTATGGCTCTAAAAACATATCACAAAATAATTTTTTAAAGGTAATAAATACAAGCTTCCGAGAAGATAGAAAGATATAATTTTCCCTATTCCTCGACATCAGAACAATTACAAACCCTGGACATTCCGTATAAGGTATAAACATAAGACTCTGAAAGGTGGAGAGAAGACAGACTGGCTGGCAACCCTGGTCTGAGAAGGGTGACCAGCTAAGTTCTCTCTGTTTTCTTTTTGCCTCATCTATCACAGACCAAGTGCCAAAGAAGCAGGTAACCAAGAAACGGCAATGAGCAAAAACAAGAAGTCCCAACAAAACCCTGCCCTCTCTAGCCAAAAGACCAGAAAAGGGACAGCCTAGCAGGAGAGAAACCTTTAGAAAATAACCATTTTACTGCAGCCAAGCACCACCTGTAAAAACTGTGGCCACACCCCCTCCCACATCTAGCAAAAGACAAATAGTGAGTCTAGACTTCACTGTCACCAAGCTATAATGAGATGCCCAACTTCCCTGCCAAGATGGTGTCAGAGAAGGACAAATAGGGAACTGGAACCTTCATTCCTACTGAGAGGTAACAGCACTACACATAGTGCCAGTGGAAACCATGTGGGCAACCTGGACTCCTACCACCCCTGCCTGGCAGTCACAGGTGCCCCCTCTGCCCATTGGGGAGGTGTCAGGGAAGGTCTAGGGGAGAGTCATAACTTTAACCGTCTCCCCGCAGTAACACAGCCACACTGACCCTGTGCTTTCAGTGGCAGCCAACAGAGGAAACCTGAAATTTTACCCTCATATAGGAGTAATGAGTCAGGGGACCCCACTGTCCCCTGCCAGAGGTGTCAGAGTCATCCAGCTAAAACAGAATGTTTAAATAAGATCTAGAGTCTTGTAACTTAATACCTAAAATGTCCAAAACCAAATGACTATCACGAATCATACCAAGAACCAGGAAGATCTGAAACTGAATGGGGAAAAAAAAAGGCCTTCGATGGATGCCAACATCAAGATGACAGAGATTGTTAGAATTATCTGACAAAGATTTTAAAGGAGCCATCATAAAAATTCAACAAGCAATTACAAACACAAATTAAGAAATAGATGATCTTGGCAAAGAAATAGAAAAGCTCAGCAAATACAAAAAAGTTATTTTAAAAAACAAATGGAAATTTTAGAACTAAATAAATACACTAATGGAGGTTAAAAAATGCAATGGATGGGCTTCAGAATGGAAGAGATAGAAGAAAGAATTGGTGAAGTGGAAGATAGACCGATAGAAATTACCTAATCTGAACAACAGAGAGAAAAATAGGCTGAAAAAAAATGCATAAATGGGGCACTCACAAGGATCAGTGTGTTAAGTGTTTAACTACTGATTTCAGCTCAGGTCATGATCTTATGATTCCTAAGATCGAGCCCTGCATGGACTCCATACTAACAGCATGGAGCCCTTGATACTCTCTCTCTGCCTCTCTCTCTCTGCCCTACCCTGTTCACGCTCTCTCTCCCTCTCTCAAGAAAACTAAACTTCAAAATAGATGCACAGAGCCTCATGGACCCTTGGGACCATAACAAAAGATCTCACACATTCATGTCCTTGCAATTCTAGGAAAGGAGGGTGAGCTGAAAAAGTACTTGAAGACATAACAACTGAAAACTTCCCACATTTGGCAAAAGATATAAAACTATAGATTCAAGAAGTTGCTCAAACCCCAAACAAAATAAAGCCAAAGAAATCCATGACAGAACACAATCGTGAACTTCTGAAAACTAAAAAACAAACAAAAACAAAAACAAAACAAAAAAGAAAGAAAATATCTTAAAACAGAAATGACACTTTACCTATTAAGCAATACAAACAGCCTTTGACACTGAAAGGGAAATCAAGACATTCTCAGAAGAAGAAAAACTAAAAGTATCTGTCACTAGTAGACCATCCTGAATACAGCTAAGTTCCCTAAGCAAGAAAACTATAAAAGAAGAAACTTTGAAACATCAGGAGGAAAAAAAGACACAGCAAGCAAAAAATGAGTTAATGCAATAGTCTTCCTTTTTCTTGAGTTTTCTAAGTCATTTTTGACCGTTTAAGCCAAAATTATAACACAAGCACAGCTCTTCAGGTAGGTAGAAGAGATAGTTAAGAAACTTGTATTTCACTAGGGCTTTCTGTTGAATTGTGAGAAACCTTGCCCCAGATTGCTCAAAACACAGAAGATCTGGTAACAACCATGTAGGGGCCAATGCTATTTCTGCAATTACACTAACTGTTTCTCAGTTGCTTCGGAAGTGCTGTGCATCGTAGGGAAAAAAATGACGCAAAGCGGACTGCATATGCCATCAACATTGGTGACATTTTCCTTTTTAACTGGGTTACCAGACACCATGTCACAGTCACAGAACATCATGATGATATTTCTGTACAAATATGGAGTCATGGATGTTTCAGTAACAGAGTTCACTGTGTCCAGAGGGAACAGATTCAGGAAAGCTAGAGGTAGGGCCCTTGTGATTTGTCTTAGCTCTGTCTTGTTAAGTGCTGTTTTTTTTTTTTAATACATTACTTAAGGAAGGCTTTTACAGTTTTCAGATCTTGAAATAGGAATGACTCACTCAGTAAAATAGGTAAGAAACCAAGATCCAAAATAATCACAGGGGGAAAAGCTCACATCCAACAAGATAAATGGCATGTAGTATAGACGCTTTTGTCTTTTGACATATTTTGAAATATTTAAATTGACTTGTAGACTTCCCCAGGTTACCAAAAAGTCACCATCATTTTGTTTCCTCTATCCTGTGTCATCCTGTCTTTCTAAGGACTAAAAAAAGGGAAAGTCAACTTCTAAAGCTGGTTTTCCCAAACCACTGCACTAATCAATAATATTATTGAAGTACTATTTTCAGGAATATGCTCATACACAGCACAGGATTTCAAAAAATGTCACCATGGCAGAAAGAAGGCAATAGACTGAGACTCACATCCATAGTTTTCTTGAACTGTAAGCTCCTTTGTTTATGGGCAGCATCCATTATTAGCTCTGTCTGTGAAGAGAAGACAAGCACTATTAATAAAAACAAGTGACTGTCAATGCCAACTTATCTTGAGGACTAAGTGTTCAACGTGGATTATCTCACTTAGTCCTCACACACCCAGAAGGCAGTTGTGCTATTTACTACCCCACTTTTGCAAACAAGGAAACTGTAGCAGAGAGGCTGAACAAGCTGCCCAACGTCTTATGGATGCTGAATGCAAGGCCCGCCCTTGAACGTGTGCAGCGACCACAGAGAATCGTTTCTTCAGTAAACTTGGAATCCAGGAACTTAGGTTTCAAAAAGGATTTTAAAACTTTAGTTAAGGCGCCGCTCATATTTTAAAAGCGATCTTCATTCTGTAAGTCTATGTCAGCACAATAAAATTAGGGTCTCATAAATATTCACCTCTCTAGTAGCCACCAGTAACACACCCTAAACCAGCCGGGAGCCCAGGGAGGATGAAGAGTGGGACAGCTAAGAGAAGGCATTCTCCCCTTTATCCCAGCTAATCCAGGAAAGGTAAACTACTCTACTGAATTCACATGGGAGCAGTTTCTTTGTTGTGGCCACGATATTAACCCTTCCATTACTCAAAATAATGGTGCTAATAATAAAAATGTATGTCTCAGACCTAATAGTAGCTGCCATTTATCAAGCATTATTATGTGCTAATCAGTTTTCATGCATCACAACAACTGTGAGTACTCTTATCCCCATTTTCTTGATAGTAAACTGAGGTGGATTAATTTACCCAAGCAAGTAGTAGAGTTGGGATTTGGGCACAGCCTGACTCCTGCACCCTTGTTCCTAATCATTACCCTAACCCATCATCCTTATTATAGCTCTATAAAACCAAACAGGCATATAAAAGACCAAGAGGTGCAATAATTCAAAATGAGCGATGGCATTGCTCTTGTGCAAAATGATACAATGCAAAATAATAATAATACTGAAAATGATGTTTGAGTGTGGTTTCTCTTTCTTCTGGAGAATTAAATTTTTGTCTGTTACCAATACAAACATGGTTGGATGGATTTTGAAGATATCTGGATGGAATGTTTGGGATGGTCTCACTTCAAATATAAGCTTTGTGGAATACATGAAATTCTCTAGGGGATCCCTAAGGGGCCTTCAAAGAACTGAACAGCCATCTTCCAGCCCAGCTGAAATCGAGGACTAAGAGGTGGCCAGGCATCTGCTAGTAGTGAAGACAGTATAGACACAGAGAACAGACATGAGCCCCACATGCAGAGACTGATGGGAAGGCCCTTGTCATCACAGACAGGAGGCTGTGTGGCTCACGTGAGCACCTATGTACCTCTGCTGGGAGGAGGAGCTGGTTTATTTATTAATGGTTCCTGATTTCCCCAGGCTCCATGGAGCAGATCAGTCAGCAATGTTGGTCCATTCCGTGGTCCTTTCTGGTCCAAAAATATACATTGTCTTTCTTCCTGCTTGGGAGCTGCCACTATTTCATAGTTTATGGCCCCAGCCAGGCCTCCTTATGTCCAACTTGCACATAACATCTGCTTCCAGCACCTCTCAGGTGGCTACAAAGTTCTATTAGCCAGACCTTTCCCTTCATCTTCCTCTCTGCCTTCGAGGATCCCTGGTATCTGCATGTGAACAGGGCCCTAGAGAGAGGTAGATCACACCTGACAGGTGTGATCCCTAGGGCCCAAGAGATGATATCACTCAAGGCCATTCAGTGATACCAAGTCCAGCTCTGTCTGTGACCCCCCCTTTGATTTAAGTCTCCTTCTGTCTGTATTCACTTATAGAATGGCCTACTCTGGGCAGGTCTTATAAGACCAAACGCTATGGAAAATTAATTGTCTTATTATTGATGACACAAAGAAGTACTAGAAGAATCACCCTCTGCTCTAAGGTGGGGAGAAGCAAAAGGGAGGGGGAAAGGAAGAAGAGGTATATAAAGGACTCAGATGGCCCTGCAGTAAATGATTGAAATAGCTGCTTAGTGGTCTGTCTGTCCACATTCATACCTTTAAAGCTGTTAGCGTCACTCCATGTAACCAAGGACATTCCTTTCTTTGGAGGTTGCTCACTACACAGGCAGAGCACCATTCTGCCATGCTCATCCTAATAACAGTGGAGAGGGTAGAACAGAATGTGGGCACCAGAGGAGAGTGACTAACAGTGTGCTGTCCCCGTCAGCCCGGCACATTCTGGGCTGGAGAAGCAACCTCGGTACTCTAAAATGCCAAGACTTCTGAAAGTGGCTCCTAAGAGCCCCCCCCCAACCTTGCCAGCCCCCAAGGATGACAGCCTCTCTCTCATCACCCTCATCTGTACTGTCACTCATGCTGGTGCTCGTAGTTTCAGGGTCTTCCCCCAGGACGCCTCCCCCACTCACTGATGAGGTTAGGAGTCCCTGCCCCATGTGAAATGGAACCTTCATCTCCCCTACTATTTAAGGCTCATCACGCTTCGTCATGATGACTATGTCACATCATTCTCTGGCCATGCTCTACGCTCCGTGAGGGAAGGACGACCATGTCTGTATTGTTCACCACGCGCTGAAATCTAGCTAAGTGAGTAGTACACCACTAACTTCGGAGCGGTTCTACCTGCCCTTCCCCTTCCCCTTCCCCTTCCCCAGTGTGCTAAAAGGAACCAATGGTTTTCCTTGATAAGTGGAAAGGGCTCAATTTCCAGAAAGTGGAAGCTCAAGACATGCAGTGAAAATGAGAAGCTATCATTGACACATTTTCTCCCAAATTTTGATTTAAAAAAAAAAAAGTATCTAAAAACAGAAGTGGTACAACCCAGAGTTCACTGTGACACAAGTACCTAGAAATTCAGTTAATAAACTTTAGGCTTCTTCAAGAAAGCTCAGGAGGCTTTTTGCTGCCGTAGAGAGCACACGGCAATGAGCTTAGAGCTCAGGCTCCTGTATTAATTACTTAACAGAATTCAGAACACATTCTTCCAGCTACGAGGACTTGATCTTCGCAACGTGTTAGGAGGGGAAGTTTCAGAAGACTTGCAAAATTAACAAAACTCTCCCTGAAATGACCAAGGCTACCAAAGGCGCTTGGAAACATGAGGAAATGACCTTCTGCTCCTCTTACTGTAAATCATTTGCATACAGACTGTGCATTTTGCCTCTGAAAAGGTGTTATTTCTCTAGGTAGGTAGGCAGGGTTGGCAACCTGTTTTGACAGGTTGACTATCTAATGGGTGGGTATAATATACATATTAACTCTGCTCTAAAAAATATTTGAGGCCAAATGCACCTCTCAAACCTGATACATGACTTGTGAGTGTGTGTGAAACCACTGATCTGGTAATCCTTAAATGTTAGTTTCCATCCTTTCTTCCTAAGAAGAGGCATAGCTGTAAGAGCAGCTCATGAGATGACAACAGATGTAAGGCAGGCAGGATCGTAAGTCCGCCATCCACTCCAAATGCCAAGGGGTCACCAAGGAAGCTGGACTTAGACTCTGGCTTAGAAACATAGGCAAAGTTGCTGATATCGGCATATGGATAGAATCAGACTTAACAGCTGAACCTTTATTGGATACACACATCATAGACAATGACCTTGAGATGGCCAAGGGGTAGGATGAGAATGATTTCCAAAAAGTTCATGCAAATCTGTCTAGGGATACCTGGGTGGAAATCTGTGGGCACCAAATAAAGAAAAGCTGGCCCCCATGTGAAGCTGAGGTTCCAAACATGTAGACCAGATGTAAAAAAGAAGAATTTCTAGAAGAGTTCTAGTTGAATGTATACTTGAATGTATAACTCATTTAGGAACAAAATAGAAGGGAGTCAGAATAGTGGCTAGTCCCTTCTAAGGAACACTTTACTACTATTAATCTGGACTTCTTTTCTTGATCCTTATAACTTCTCAAAAATTTCCCCGTTTTAACGTTCGTTACTCCCATCTCCTTCCATGCAGTTGGACAGAGTAAATCCCATCAATGAAAAACAGCCTATGCACATCTGCTTTGAAGACAAAAAGGACTTGGATTTCCCAAGGCCTCAGTTTCCCAATTTGTAGAATAGGGTGGTGGGACCACATGGTCTCTAGAGAATGTGGGTCTTCTCTACATCTTACCCTTCTCTTACTGCCTTGTCAAGGAGGAGGAGTGTGGTCTGGGAGCTCGCCAGGTTAAATGCCCTAGACTCTACTGAAGACAGAGGGTTTCCTCTTGGTAGTCATAGTCTGAATAGTGGCAATATATGTGAAGAGAAGAAGAAGACAGGCCAGACCCATAAATCCTGCAAGAATTCAAAGAGAACTGGCCTGGGCACAAATGGGTACAGAGACAGAACCATCTATTTGGGTCTCCACATGGTTTCCCAATAAATAATCTCGCAGTTTAAAAGAGGAGCATGGCTGCATGGAGGTGGGCATGAGCCAAGGAGTTTGGTGAAAAAACAAGCCTGGAGTTCTCTGCCATGGGAAAAGCAACGTCTCAACATATATGCAAATCCAACCTTTTTCCGTTGTAGCTTTTGCTTTTCCCTGAATTCTTCCATCTTCCTGGCCTCTTCTCTTAGAGTCTGGGCAAGCTGAATGTGACATTGTGCCACATTGTCTACCTCTGCAAAAAGATAAAAAAAAAAAAAAGGTAATAAATATGATCTACATATGTCTGAATTGAAATATCCAAAAACCACACAAAACTTACCTATGAAATACCACAGCAAGTAGTAAAATTAACCTACCTCACTTGGTCACCAACATTTATCAGCCCCCTCCATGTGCCCTGCCTTGTCCTGGCCACCATGATTAAGGCTAGCAAATCTTTAGCTTAACCTCCGACCACTAACTGTTACTAACCTAGTGTGTGCCCAGAGCTGGGGAGAAAATCAGCAAGGCACCAGCTCATGGAGCTTACGTGCTGGAAGACATCACTAAACCCACTACAATTTCAAATTTGATACTTATTTCTCATTAGATGACTCTAATGGTCTTTCCATCTCTAACATTTTCTGAGCCTGAGCATTTGTAAAAAAGGTCACACACAAAAATTATGGCTATCAATGGTTTTTTTATAGACAGAAAGATTATTGGTGAGTTTTCTCCTTATTTTCTAAGATCTGTCCAATGAGCCTAGGTTACCTTTGTAAAAGAAAAATAATTCTTGCTTTACTTGTTTTAAGAAGACAAATTGAAGCATGACTTTATGGCTAGAAATACTGACAGATCTGACCTAAGAAAACAATTTAGACTTATGTGTCTAACCTTGAACAAGGTTCAAAGATACATGACAAATTGAAAAAATATTAGCAATTTATCTAAAGGAATAAACCATTATATTAAAAGAGCTTACACAAACCAAAAGAAAAATATATATATTCCAGTATAAAAAAATTGGCTAAAGAACATGGCATTTTTTAAAAAGATTGGCTAAATGGCTAATAAACATTTGAAAATGTATTTAACCGTAAAGCTCTTGGAAAAAATGTAAAACCTTAACACCCAGAAATGTATAATTTTTTACTTTTCAGTTGGGAAAACTTTTAAAGTGTGAAAATTCTTCATATTGGCAAGTCTGTGAAAAAATAGTGCTTTTGGTGAGGGAGAAATCACTACAACCTTTCTGGAGGAAGTCTTGCATTTTTTAAGATCAAATCTTTCAAATGTGAAAGAATGAGGCAGATCTCTAGGAACTAAAATGGAAAGATGCTTAGATAATATTAGTAGGAAAAACAAATTGTAGGAGACAGGTATAGTTTGATCTCATTTATACAAAAACTCACATCTCTCTGTGTGTCTACAATTTAAGAGAGAGAAAGAATTGTAAATGTAGGAAAAGTCTGGAGAGATGCATCCCAAACTTCTAGGGTAACGAAATCATTGATATTTTCATTTAAAAAATGATTTAAAAACCATATGCTCTGCCCTCACCCACAGATTCTGAACCACTGTCATAGTATCATCCTATTTATTTATATGAATTGATACATTTACATATGCTTAATTGCATAAAAATATCTGGAGTCACATTCACCAATAACTGCTTATCACTAGGAACTGAAAGTTTAGGTATTTACTATCTTCTTGATAGTTGTCTCATTTGAATTTTTAAGATAAACACATTTTTTAATAAGGAACTAAAACTATCGGGGCGTGGGGGAGAAAGTAAGTCAAGTAATAGGAAGTTTATCGACTTAGGAGACCCAGCCTACACCGAAGCTCCCTTGGGCCCCATGTTAGCCTTGCAGGGCATGTAAGAACCATGAAACGTAAGAAACATTTTAACCTTTAGAAATGTATTCATTGGTGAGGGAAGAGAATACCTTCCATGGAAAGGTTGAGATGAGTATCTGTTTAGCTAACGTTTATAAACGTCTAGAACCAGTCAACTAGCTACAGAAACACTTTAAGCACATACCATACATACGACACCAGGTTAAAATCCTTCGCTTGAAAGCAGCAAGCGCTGTGACAGATAGCCGTAAAGGCAGTTTCTCAGTAATGGACCTGGGGACTATTAGAACCGAACAGGAGGGCGCCCGGCTGGCTCGGTTGGCAGAGCATGCGACTCCTGATCTCAGAACCCTGAGTCTGACCCCCTGTTGTGTTACCAATTACTTTAAAAAGGGGCACCTGGGTGGCTCAGTTAAGTGTCTGACCCTTGATTTCAGCTCAGGTCATGATCTCACAGTTCGTGAGTTCAAGCCCCACATTGGGCTCTGCACTGACAGCATGGAGCCTGCTTGGGATTCTCTCTCTCACTCTGTCTCTGCCCCTCCCCTGCTCACTCTTTCTCTCTCTCAAAAAAAAATAAATGAACTAATTAAAAATTTTTAAGAAAAAAAAATTTTTTTAAAGATCTGGACAGGACCCCTTGAAGATCAAATTACGATGGCCTGGGCCTGGATTTCAAGTGTGAGAAGTCCTGCTCAAAGTAAGTCAGATGACATCATGCTGCCGGGGTGTGGAGGGTGGGCTCTCTGGCTCATTTCAACTCTGCAGAGCCACTTGTCACCTTGGGAGCGGCTCTATCTTCTTTGCACCCAGCGAGATGGCTGTTCAAATTAAAACTCACAGCAAGGGCAGTAAATATAATTTAAAGGAACACTTACGCTTCTTGAAGACATCAAGGGCCTGCTTCAGGGTGCTGAAAAACAAGTGTGTATATAACTTCAGTTCTGGAAATTGTTGTGCAATCATTTTTTTTTAAGTTTATTTATTTTAAGAGAGACAGAGACAGTGCAAGTGGGGGAGGGGCAGAGAGCGAGGGAGACAGAATCACAAGCAGGCTCCATGCTGACAGCAAGGAGCCTAATGAGGGGCTCGAACCCACAAAACTGTGGGATTACGATCTGAGCTGAAACCAAGAGTCGGATACTTAACCAACAGAGCCCCCCAGGCGCCCTGTGCAATCTTCTAATACCACTGCCTGCTTCTCTCCGCCCAAGTGTCATGGCCTGTAGACTCATCTTTGCATGTAAGCTTGGGAAGGCAGCAAAGGACCAAGATTTCTTCAGTTCATTTTTCCTCTTTCTTGCTCTCTCAATCCCAGGCAAAGCATTATAATTTCTTCACTGCCCACCTGGGTGGAGCAAGATGCCCAAATCCCTTATGTTTCATTTCCCCCAATGATTATATAGGAATTATGGTCCCTTTCTGATAAGAATACCAGTCCTTCTTTAAATTTTTTTTAATGTTTATTTTATTTTTGAGACAGAGACAGAGTGCGAACAAGAGAGAGGAAGAGAGAGAGGGAGACACAGAATCTGAAACAGGCTCCAGGCTCTGAGCTGTCAGCATAGAACCTGATGTGGGGCTTGAACCCACGAACCATGAGATCATGACCTGAGCCAAAGTCGGATGTTTAACCAACTGAGCCACCCAGGTGCCCCTACCAGTCCTTCTTTAAAGTGTGATAATTAGGGGTGCCTGGCTGGCTCAGTTGGTTGAGCATCCGACTTCAGCTCAGGTCATGATCTCACAATTCGTGGGTTTGAGCCCCACATCGGGCTCTGTGCTGACAGCTTGCTCAGAGCCTAGAGCCTGCTTTGGATTGTGTCTCTTTCTCTCTCTGCCCCTCTCCCACTCACACACTGTCTTACTCTGTTTCTCAAAAATAAATAAATGTAAAAAAAATCTTTTAATAAAAACATAAAGTGTAATAATTAGAGGGGCACCTGGGTAGCTCAGTTGGTTAAGCATCCAACTTCAGCTCAGGTCATGATCTCATGGTTCGTGGGTTCAAGCTCTGTGCTAACAGCTCTGTGCTAACAGCTCAGAGCCTAGAGCCTGCTTCAGATTCTGTGTCTCCCTCTCTTTCTGCCCCTCCCTTGCTCACATTCTCTCTCTCTCCCTCTCTCTCAAAAATAAATAAACATTAAAAAATATATTTAAAGTGCTAACAGCTCAGAGCCTAGAGCCTGCTTCAGATTCTGTGTCTCCCTCTCTTTCTGCCCCTCCCTTGCTCACATTCTCTCTCTCTCCCTCTCTCTCAAAAATAAATAAACATTAAAAAATATATTTAAAGTGAGATCATTAGAAATAGGGATACAAGGAAATGTTCAAACTCTGTCTCCTGATCGCCCCCTTTTTTACTCATTTGTCAGTCCTGTGTTCATCGAGCATAAACTATGAGCCAGGTATTGTTTCAAATGTCAATGATTCCATGGTACAAGACAGACTGGTCCCAGACCTCCGACTCCAATGGAAGGGACAGACATGAAACACAGCCTATTAGTTTTCTACTGCTGAATAACAAATTTCCACAAATTTAGCAGTTTAAAACAACACACATTTATACATCACAGTTTCGGTAGGGGAAGCTCAGGACTCATTTTTCATACCTTCTCTCAATGTCCCCCATCCTCTTACCCCCCCATGGCTCCTCTCCCTTAGGACGCCCTGCCCCATGGTTCTCCTTGTCCACCAGCCTCAACTTCCTTAAGCACATGTCTCTGTGAGGCAATGTGGCCGTGGGGCCGTTCTTGCTCATGCTGCCGTCACTGGAAGCAGATCTCACCAGGCTCACTCCAGCCTCTCAAGGAGGAATGGAACCTTGTGAGTTTATGGTCCCCGAGGCACAAAAGCAAAAGATCACGGGTCACTTCTATACATACGTATGTAGGTGGCAAGTTTTACTACTTCGCAAAGTAAAACCCTTTGTCTTTTCTAGTTGGCCGTTTCTGCCAGCTATTTCCCTTCCCTGCTCTGTTTATTTATCCCAAAAGAAAGAATTCTTATGTCTCCACGCCTTTTCTCACAAACACTTCCAAGTATTACAAAGACATCAAGCAGGAAAACATAACTGCACGTTCTCCATTCGCTTTACCCATCTTATGATACAATTATCGTGATATGATACGGATACACACCAGCAAGTATCCACGTCAAACAAATGTGCCAGGGGTCCAGAAGGACAAATGGACATCACTGAAGCGCAGGCGTACTACCGGAATTGCTGGCAACGGTGGGGGATATGGCAGCAGACACCCCCGGAAGTCTTTCTCCACTGTGAGTCGTGCAGCTGAAACCCAGCCTGCCGCACAAATAGTCCGTTCAGGGTCTAAAGTTTTTCTCCCACCCTAAGCAACTGGCTGGAATGCCACGAGAAGGCCAGCCCCAATCTCTCTTTAGTTACTTGTTAGCTTTGTTGTCTCACTTCATCAGTTAATTGCTATTTCCCTTGTTCAGAACATGACAATCGGAGAGAATGTGAACCTTGGGGGTGGCGGCCTAGCAACCGCCTCTTCTCCCTGTGTTCTCCTTGGCTGTGGGGAAAGGAAATATTCTACCACCCTTTAAATTTGTTTAGTGTTGGGGCGCCTGGGTGGCTCAGTCGGTTAAGCCTCCGACTTCGGCTCAGGTCAGATCTCACGTTCGTGGGTTCGAGCCCCACGTCGGGCTCTGTGCTGACAGCTCAGAGCCTGGAGCCTGCTTCAGAGTCTGTGTCTCCTTCTCTCTCTGACCCTCCCCCTTTCATGCTCTGTCTCTCTCTGTATCAAAAATAAAAATAAAACATTAAATAATAATAATTTTAAAAATTAAAAAAATTTTTTAGTGTTTATTATTTATTTTTGAGAGAGACAGAGAGACGGAGCATGAGTGGGGGAAGGGCAGAGAGAGAAGGAGACATAGAATCTGAAGCAGGCTCCAGGCTCCGAGCTGTCAGCACAGAGCCCGACACAGGCCTCAAACCCATGAACCATGAGATCATGACCTGAGCCAAAGTCAGATGCCTAGCTGACTGAGCCACACATACGCCTGCTTTCTCTCTTTCTCAAAAATAAATAAACATTTAAAAATAAATAAATAGGGCACCTGGGTGGCTCAGTCAGTTAAGCCTCTGACTTAAGCTCAGGTCATGATCTCACAGTTTGTGGGTCCAAGCCCCATGTTGGGCTCTGTGCTGACAGCTCAGAGCCTGGAGCCTGCTTCAGATTTTGGTCTCCCTCTCTCTCTGTCCCTCCCCAGCTTGTGCTCTGTCTCAGTCTCTCAAAAATAAAATGTAAAAAAAATTTAAAAAGCAACTTAAAAAATAATAAAATAAATATATAAATAATATAATATAAAATCTGTCCCATTAAAGTGCCTAGAAACAGTGACATCTCTGTGACAATGACCAAATACTAGAACTCAGGGTTTCATCTATAAATACAATTAACCACTAAAAGAACCAAGTACACTTGGAGAAATATCTAATTCCAGGTTTAAATTTAAAATATTCCAATTTAAACATTTTCACAAAAAAACTATCCTAAGAAAATATGGCAAACATGAATAATTATTAAATCTAGGTGATTTGGGTATACAGCCATTCTTTATGTTTGTCTTTTTACCTCTCAGTGTATTTTTTTTATTTTTTTTTATGTTTATTCATTTTTGTGAGACAGAACACAAGCGGGGGAGGGGCAGAGAGAGGGAGACACAGAAACGGAAGCAGGTTCCAGGCTCTGAGCCGTCAGCACGGAGCCTGACACGGGGGTCAAACTCAGGTGAGATCATGACCTGCGCCTAAGTCGGACGCTTAACTGCCTGTGTCACCCAGGTGCCCATTCAGTGTATTTTTTAATTTTCATTTAAGACCTCAAAAGTAAAATATAGTGTAATCAACGAATTCTCCTTGTACCAATGTCTGATATCGGGGGTAACAAATTTTTTGGGTTTATATAACTATTAATATTTTAAATAGTTTTCAATGTTTCTTTCTTTTTTTTTCATGTAATTAGACTTATACAGAAATTAGAAGGTTAAGTAACAACTAGTTAATCACCTAATTTCACAGCTATCTGAAGTGGCAATCGTTATACAGCAGTTTATCTATGATACATTCAAGATACATGATACAATTTATTACTTGTTCATAAGCTACAACACAGCCTGCTTAATACCTTTCCTTAAATTCCACCTCTATACTACAATATGCTTGAGGTCCATGCAAAAAAGTAGCTACCTTTTATGTAGGAAATGGATGATTAAGTCTTTGGTGCTGTAAAAGCAACTTCATTTAAACATAACCACCCCCACCACCAAAAAAAAGAAAAGGAGAAAAAAAAAGTAAAGAAAATAATAAGGGAAAAACCCAAGACACACTTCCTATGGGGGAAAAAAAAAAACAGCATGTAATTTCTGCAATGTTTCTTTCTATAAACCAGCACATTTCTGGGGTGGGGTGGGTGTGTGTGTGTGTGCGCGCGCGCATATTAGAAGCAAGAGAAGAGAAGAGGAAGGTCTATGTCTTCTCTTCCCCCATGAGGGCTCTGCTAGGACACAGACCCCAGGGCCTCCACGCGGCTGTCGACAGCACAGCCAAAGCAGGCTGCAAGTCAGTATGTGCTGTGATTAGGCCTGCAGAGGCCTGCAAAGTCTACTTGAGGCTATTGCTCCCAAGCCTCCCTCAACATGCTTATTTTGGGGAAGGAATCTACAAATATCCATATGAGTAGGATGGGCTATGGAATTTGTGAGGTCCACCGCAAAATGAAAATGTGGGACCCCTTGTTTATAAATTATTAAGAATTTCAAAATGGAGATAGCAAAGAGCACCAACCCCACTGGGGAGCCCTTCAAAGCGTCGGCTCCTGTCTGACTGCCCATGAAGCCAGCCCTGCAGATAAGAGGGAGTGTGCCCTACAGCAGGTGCCATGTCCTGGCCGTCCCTGTATTCAGTGAGGGACAGACGAGCATGTGCAGAAACCTCTCGTCAGTGGTGAGAAGTGTAAAATCAAGCGGACAATCTCTCAGAGCTATCACAAACGGTGGTGTGTGTGAGTGTGTGTGTGTGAGTGTGTGTGTGTGTGTGTGTGTGTGTGTATGTGTAAACCCCTCCATCCAATGTCTGGTACAAAACCATATATGGTATAATCCTACCTACGAAAAAGTATACATACAAAGAGGCTTCAAAGAAAATCTAGAACATTTTACTAATGGATTGTGGCTTTGCAGCTCATTTTAGCCTTCTTTCTATTTTTCTATATTTTTCACAACTCAAAATAAGAAAAACACAACAGTTAAAAACTGTTTTCAGCCAACACACTTCACCCGCCGGCCAGCTCTGTCCGCTGAAGGGCTGGGGCTCCTGGCAGAACGGGTCAACCCGAAAATGGGACAGAAGCTTGGAACCTACTTGATCTCCAACTGTCCACATGGCTTCTTCCTGGAGAGGTTCAGCAGGTCTTTGCCATATTTCTCTTCAATCGATGCCCTAAAGGGAACAGAAGAGAGAGCTCTGAGTCTTTCTCGGGGCTGATTGTTAGCCAAGACTCCCTTGAGGGATAAAGATTGCACTTCTGAAGGGAGAAGCTCAGATGTCATGACATTCTCTAAAATGCAAAACTCCCTCTACATGTGAGGGGGAATTGGGAGAAGACAGTGGCCTTCATGTCTCAGTCGCCAGGATGGCCATCGCATCCTGGCAAAACCAAACATGGTCCCCTGACCGGCACAGACCAGAGCGTTACAGACTAACTGTTCGAAACTATGATCCAAGGATTTATTTACCAAAACTTTATCTTTATTCATATATATTTTTTATGTGGAGTAAGAGAGAATTCCACTAAATGCTGCACTCCTGATGCCCACCCCTCTTCCCATGTTTTCAGAGTATCCTTTGCACCATCCTATACAGTTCCTCATTCACAATCAATTCAATGTTTTATAATTTTTTTGAGAGAGAGAGAGAGAGAGAGAGAGAGAGAGAGAGAGAGGGAGAGCATGAGCGGTGGAGGGGCAGAGAGATGGGTGACAGAGGATCTGAAGCAGGTTCCACGCTAACAGCAGCAAGCCCGAGGCAGGGCTCGAACCCATGAACCGTGAGATCATGGATCATGACCGGAGCCGAAGTAGGATGCTTAATCGACTAAGCCAATTCAAATACACAGCTAAACTGTAGCAAAGAGAGGGGAATTTCAGAATATAAACTCTGCAGTTGGCAGGTCTCACAAAAACAACTAATTGTTACTTGGTGTAGCACGGTCTGTCTAAGGCACCAAATGTCCCCTTTCCCCCGGCACTTAAGGTGTCCCAGGTACTGTACCAGGTATAAGGAAGAGCGTTCCAGGGCCCGATGGTCCTAGATTTGAAAGCAGATCTATCCTTTATTGGCTGTCTGACCTTGGGCAAGTTACGTAACCCCTCTGAACCACAGGCACCCCACACCTACCAGAGCAAGAAGAAATGCCAGGCAGGCAAAACCCTGAAGAGGGCTGCACTTCACCCGAATTATCCCTGAACAGGACACAGGGAAGGAACGCGCACTCCCTCAGTGACGGCAGCCTCCTCCTGGCAATCACACCACCAGACAGGAAGCCCAGGGCCCAGGCAGGCCACTTAACCAAGGGTCTCAAACTGTCATACACAGGGCATATGTATCTGACACTCTGACCTGATGCCAGCAGATTCTTTCCCAAAATCAGAGAACACAGGAATGGTTTCTTTTGCTATGAAAATCCTGCAGGAAAATGACCATATACTAGAAATACTGTATAGGGGTGCCTCGGTGGCTTAGTTGTTTAAAGGTCTGACTCTTGGCCTCAGCTCAGGTCATGGTCCATGGTTTGTGAGTTCAACCCCCGTGTCAGACTCTGTGCTGACAACGCAGACCCTTCTTGGGATTCTCTCCCTCCCTGCCCCTTATCCGCTCTTTCTCTCTCTGCCCTTCTCCCACTCATGCTGTCTCTGTCTCCAAATAAATAAGAAACTCAAAAGAAATACAATAATAATATTTACTAATTTTTAATTTCCATATATTTCCTCCTCTTTTCCATCTATTTTTATGAGACATTTAAAAAGTGAGAACTTAGCTGGGATCTATTTGCACTTGTGTTTTTCAAACTGTGGGTCATAACTCACTTGCGAACCATAAAGCCATTCAATGGGTTGCAACCAGCCATTTTTAAATACATAGAATTGAATAAAATAATAGGGTAGTGATGTGTGTTAAACTCTTGTTTTATGCATGTGTAACCTGGATGGCGGTGTAAAATTTACTTCTTGCTGAGGGTTACATTAAAGAAAAATGTGGGCCACTGAGTCACAACGCCATCTGCATCGTGTCAAGGGACTCTCAGATGGTCCCACCCAGGCAGCGGAAGCTTCGGTCATGGGTGTTTGGCGACGCCTTCTCATGGATGAATGGCAAGGCTAGTTGACTCCCAAGAGAAAAATCGACAAAAGCCCTAACTGGAGGAGGGGCACCAAAAGCAAGGGGTATTCTACAATGTGCCTGCCCTGGAGTCGTGAAATTCCTGTTTGTGTGCTCCCTCCAGAGCTCTTTTGAAGAACGGAGGAAACCCACCTCCAGTGCCCATCAAGAGAAAGAAAAGTGGTAAGGTGGGGTCACCACTGTCAACCAGCTTGGGTAGAGGAGGGAGGCTGGTCCCTGGAAGGAAGAGGTGCATCACCAGCTCCCTGGAGGCTCACAAGGGACAGACCTCGCTCCACCCACGCCTCCTGAGACCCACAGTGTGGCAGTGCTCTGGTTCCCCGGGCCTTTCAGACGGTTCAGGGACAGAGGCCTCCTTGGATCTGGGGCGGACGACCATGTAGGTGTGATCTTACCCAATGTTCCCTTAAGAAGAAAATAAAAAGTCAATGGAAAAACACTTTGATGTCTGTATCTCCAAGCTATAAACTTGTTACAAAGAGAAATCTGTTCATTAGTTTGGGTCCTGGCAATGACCCAGATCTTTGGCCAAAAATCCCCCTAAAGTACCCCTTCATCCAGAATCACTGGGAAATTGAGTATTCTGAAGAAATACGGACTTCCCACAAAACTAAATTACCCCATTAAGTATGGAATTAAAAAAAAAAAGAAAGAAACACCTTATCTATTACAAAAAGAAAAAGAGGGGTGCCTGGTGGCTCAGTTGGTTAAGCATCTGGCTCTTGGCGTCAGCTCAGGTCACAGTTTGTGAGTTTGAGCCCTCATTGGGTTCTGCACTGACAGTAGGGAGCTTCCTTGGGATACTATCTCTCCTGATCTCTCTGGCCCTTCCCCAACCTCTGAAAATAAGTAAACTTTAAAAATAAAATAAAATTTAAAAAGGAAAGGAAAGGAAAACTCCTCTACACCATGCCAGTCGCCCCCCTACCCCACCAAGCTCCCTACCCTCTGCAGTGCAGTGGCCCACCCGCCCCCGTCTTTCTCACCGCTCTGTCCCACCCCGCCCATGGTCTCTGAATCAGGCTCCTTAAGTCATGTTCATCTCCTCCACCTGCAAGCTTGCTGTTCTCCCACAGACACCTGGCTGCCCCTATCAGATCCGCCCCACCCTCCGAGGGCCGCTCACAGGTCCTGTCTGCTATGAAGCTGCCCCTCTTTATGTCCTAGTCTTTCACAGTCTCCCTCTCCGGTGCTGTGCACATCAGCTCCCTTAGCATTTTATTATATTTTGGTTTCTGTTTCATTCAAGAATCTCATCTGCCAAGCTGGTTTCCAAGAACTTTAGGACAGAGATATCATTTACTTCCAGGTATCATTCCATAGCCTAGAGCAGAGGGTCTTGGGAACCCTTAGAAACAAACAGAGTGTAGGACATTGTCCCTTTGTGTGCGTGTGTTTTTGTCTTCCCCTTTGTCGTCAAGGAAGAACGATGTACCTTTCTTTTAAGAAGTCTTCAAACTCCTTGCAGTTCTTGCGGCCATTGTTCAGGTGCTGAATGATGCTGTCGTAGCCAGCAGTGCTGAGGATGTCTGAGTTCTGGTGAGAAAGGACATGTGTCAGGGCAGCCTGGAGAGCGGTCAGGGCAGAGCACAGGGGAAGCCGGCAGTGGGGAGTTTCTGAAAAACTTCACCTCCAAGACATATGTGACTAACGCAAACAAAATAGAAGAACTAAGAGTGTATGTGGCTGTGGGAAAATTTTCAAAGTGATGACACTGAAGGGCCATGAAACAGGAAGCACATACCAGGAAATGGAGAGCACATGGATGCGGGAGCTGGCCGGGCTCTGTCCCTCTCTGCCCCCACCCACCAGGCCTAGTCACATCAGGACAGGGCGGGAGCTCCTGGGAGAGGGGGGAAACCCACTCCCACCGCAGAGCCGCTTTAACTAGGGCTACACAATTTTCCCTTTGTCCTCAAATTTGTCACAGAGCTTGACACTGACACCTCCCACAGCCAGTAAGCCTGGTCTGAGGGTCAAGGGTCAAGGGTATCCCTGCAAAGGACAAACAACTCTGAGCCACGAGCCAGGTCCCTGAAATAGGGGGTGGAGGGCTTCTCACTGGGAAACATGAAGGGGAGGCAGCTTGATCCATCACACGGTCACTGGCTGGCCCCAGTGATGGTTTTTCATTTTAAATTAGCAGTTTATGCCCATTTTTATTTTATTATGTGCTCTGAGGTTGGAAGAAGCTACTTAAGTCCCCAAAGGAGTAGCCCCAGAGGCAATACATTTTTAAAATCAAACTCCCTCGTGGGATACGCCTGGGTGGCTCAGTCGGTTGAGCGTCCAACTTGGGCTCAGGTCGTGATCTCACAGTTTGTGAGTTCAAGCCCCACATCAGGCTCTCTGCTGTCAGCATGGGGCCATCTTCGGATCCTCTGTCCCTCACCTTCTCATTTTCAAAAATAAAGATTTTTTAAAAACCTTTAAAAATCAAAGTCCCACAACTCCTCAAACCAACAAGTCAGGAGCTAAAGACTATCCCCCTAATCTGGCTGGCTCCCTGATTTCTACCTCCAAAGGCATGCATTAGGTTGCCTGATTCAGACTCCAGTCCCTTAGGGAGATTGGCTAGACTTCCCCGAGTGTGCCCCGGGGAGCTGTGAACTCACTCGCCCCAGCCCAGCCCAGGCAGACCATCCCTTCCCAGCCCCCATGGGCTGAGGGAGGTGCAGCTCGTCCATTAGTGGGTTGTGGGGGACCACTGAAAATACCTCTCTGCCCTGTCCTGAGCACTGGAGAAGCTGAACTTCCCTCTTCTATGGTCTGGCCGAGCAGACAGGGTCCCAGGGAGATCTAGCAGGACAAGGCTTGAGGCTGATTTCAACACGGCCTTCAGAAACCCAACTGGCCACAACTCACACCGTGTTTTTAAAGATGGATTATTATCAGCAGAGTCAATTTTACACGTGGGCATATAAATAAAACTAAGTTAGAAAGGCACTTAGTTCCAGGAGTTCTGGCCCTTGTTTCAGCATAGATCTAGGCCCCGGGAAGCCTAAAGCAACAGCCTTTTCTCTACCCATCCCCTCCATATACACTCTTCTATCACGGCCAGGGAGCCTTCTTCCTGTCACCTGCTACGCAGGGCTCAGCGGCAACTCTAAGACAGCCTTTACATTATCCCCTCCCGAATCCAGATCCAGTCCCTCAACCCCCAGGTTTTCGGGAAGCCTTCTCCAAGGGGCCCCGACGCCCCCTCCCCTGGGCTCTCTGAGTGCTTGGCTTCTGAATTTGCTGCTTGCTATCCACCACATGAGGAGCCTCGCTGTCCCACCTACGGCAAGATCCTGCAGCGGCTTGCAAGTCTTGGACCGCTTCTGCACACACACACAAGCAAAGAAATCTAGTTTCACACTATGTACACCAAAGATCTACAGTAAAACTCTGGAGGACGAAAGGCCTCTGGTGTTCCAGCCAGATGGATCAGAAGGGAGCAATGAAGACAAAGGTTCCTGAGAGAATGAGTGAATGGGCACAGAGGGCCACAATCAATGCCGATGTGTAGACAGAAGTGCTTTGCCCTTCCCACAGAAAATCACCTGGGTTCTCTGTTTTATGCTATCTTTTGAAAAAAGTGGTTTCCTTTTCTTAATGAAGGGTGAAGATAGACACTCTGAGCTGAGCAGGAAAGGGAGAGCTAGACCAGTGTTTCACAGAAACAAACCAAATCACTAGGCCTCCTGGCTGTCAGCTTAAAAAACCAGAGCTGCTGCTTCAGAGCAGTGATGGGGCGCACAGGCAACCACGAAATGAAATCCCCAAGAGAAGACAAACAGTGTCCATGACCAACTTCAAAGTAGTGGAAAGATCTGGTCTGGGAACTCCTTTGTACGCTGCTCAGAGGGCACGGCTGGTAAGCACTGACTGGCAGAAGTAAGAATAGAAGGGCCAAGTAGGATAGAAGACTGCATGAGCACCAAGATGGCATCTCAGATCTGCCACCGGAAGTGATAACCCCATAACCTCAATATCCTCAGCTTGTTAACTGGAGCCCTCAACGCAATATCAATCACTTCTATCCCTCAGCTTTTCCTACTCTGGTCTCTTCCTTGGCTTTCAAATGAACAGTTTACATTTCTACCTCAGGATCTTTGCACATGCTTTTCTCAAAGCAGGAATAGCATCTCCTCCTCTGGTTTGGGGCCAGTTCAAATCCCATTTCCTCAAATAAGTCCCTCTAATGTCTTCTCTTCTTCTTCTAAATGCCTGCAATGTTTAATGCCCATTTCTCTATTTGGCTCTTATTATACATTATTTTATGTCATTAGTTAACATATTTTTAAAAATTAGTTAGCTTCTTTTTTTTTATGTTTTATTTATTTTTTGATACAGAGAGAGACAGAGCATGAGGGGGAGGGGCAGAGATAGAAGGAGACACAGAACCGGAAGCAGGCTTCAGGCTCTGAGATGTCAGCACAGAGCCTGACGTGGGGCTCGAACCCACGAATATGAGATCTGACCTGAGCCAAAGTCGGAGGCTTAACCAACTGAGCCACCCAAGTGCCCCACAGTTAGCTTCTTAAAGAGTATCTGGATTACACTCAACTTTTATTGCCCACAGTAGCTTCCATGTTAATGGTGCTTGAGAAACATCTGTTAATTGTATGCCAACTACAGACAAGATCCTAACAAGGTTACAAAGCTCTCATTAGATGCAGTTCTCACAATCAAGAAGCCTATTGTTCATTTAGGGAGTCAATAAAAGACAATAACATAAAACAAATGTGTAGGCACAAGGAAAATTAGAGACTAAGATGATACAAAAGACTATGAAGAGAACATATATAATGAAAGAGGTAGAGAAGAAAGAATAGGTTTGAGTCATCAGAAAAGAGAAGAGAAATGCCTGGGTGGCTCTGTCAGTTAAGTAGTCCGACTTTGGCTCAGGTCATGATCTCACGGTTTGTGGGATCGAGCCCCTCATTGGGCTCTGAGCTGACAGTGTGGAGCCTGCTTGAGATTCTCTCTCTCTCTCCTCTCTCTGCTTCTGCATGGCTTGTTTTCTCTCTCTCTCTCTCTCTCTCTTTCTCTCTCTCTCTCTCTCTCTCTCTCAATATCTCTCTTTCTCTAAATAAACTTTAAATTAAAAAAAAAATACAGGAGAAAGATGGGGTGCCTGGCTGGCGAAGTCTTGATCTCAGGGTCATGAATTTGAGCCCCATATGAGATGTACAGATTCTTTAAATAAGTAAATTTTCTTAAAAAGTTGAGGGAAAAAAATAGGAGAACGAAAGAAAGAAACACAAATTACCAAAGTCCTCAATCTAACAAAGGGCATCTATAAACACTACACTAAAAACCTACTTAATTTTGAAAGGCTGAACACTTTCCTCCTACTAAAGAGGAAATAAGGCAAGAAATAAGTCAATGGGCCAGTGGGTGGCTTAATTGGTTGAGCATCTAGCTTTTGGTTTCAGCTTGGGTCATATCTTGCAGTTTGTGAGTTCAAGCCCTGCATTGGGCTCTGCACTGACAGCATGGAGCCTACTTGGGATTCTCTCTCTCCTTCCTTTTTTGCTTCTCTCTCTCTTTCTCTCTCTCTCAAAATAAGTATATATAAACATAAAAAAAGAAAACAGTCAAGAAAAATAAAATGTATACCTACTGGAAACAGTAAAACTGCTATTATTTGCAGACAACATGATTGTGTACATAGAAAATTCTAAGAAATTTTCCAAAACAAGTGACTAGAATTAATAAATAAACTTAACAAAGTTGCAGGGTACAAGGTCAATATACAAAATTCAGTTATAGTTCTATATATCAGCAGCAAAAAAACCTTATACATCATTTGCAATGGCATAAAAGATATAAAATATTCAAGAGTAAATACTTCAGAGGTTATATAAGATTTCTCCACTGAAAATCACATGCATTGCTGAGAGAAATGAAAAAAGATCTCAGTAAAGGTAGATATGCACCTTGTTTGTGGATTGAAAGAGTCGATATTATTAAAATGTTAACTTTCTCCAAATTGAGTGATAGAGTCAACATAATCCTATCAAAATTTCAAAGTCTTTGCTGTAGAAATTGGCTAGTTAGCCTAAAATTTATGTGGAATTACAAAGGACCTAGAATAAGCAAAACAAAATTATTTTTTTTAAGCTGGAGAATTCACACCAATGACTTTAAACCTTTCTATGAAGTCACAGTAGTCAAAACAACATGGTACTGATCTGAGGTTATACAAACAGATCAATGGAACAGCATAGAATCCAGAATAGACTCGCTTGTCAACTGACTTTCAACAAAGGCGCCAAAGGTATTCAATGACGAAATGATAGTCTTTTCCACAAGTGGCCCTAACAATTGCATAAAACACGGGGAGAAAAGAACATCTACTCCTTCCTCATAGCAAATACAGACATTAATTGAGATGGATCATAGGCTTACATGTAAAACTAAAGTTTTCATTAAAAAAAATAAGGAAATATCTTTGAGACTTTGAGGTAGGAAAAAATTTCTTAGAGAGGACACAAAAAGTATGAGCTACAAAAGAAAAGCCTCAAAAAAATGGACTTGATCAAAATTAAAAACCTCTGCTCATTAAAAGAGATTGTGAAAATAGGGCATCAGGGTGGTTCAGTCAATTAAGCATCTGACTTCGGCTCAGGTCATGATCTCACAGTTCATGGGTTTAAGCCCCATGTCGGGCTCTGTGCTGACAGCTCAGAGCCTGGAGCCTGCTTCAGATTCTGTGTCTCCCTCTCTCTCTGTCCCTCCCCTGCTGGCACTCTCTCTCTCAAAAATAAAAAAACATTAACAACATCAACAACAAAAAGAGATTGTGAAGAAAATTAAATGGCAGGCCACAGTCTAGGAGAAACTTATTCACCTTACATACGTCTGTCACAGTCAAAGGTAGAGCATTTGACAGCATATGTCTGTCACAGGACTTGTATCCAGAATATATAAATAACTCCAACAAATTCATGATAAAAACATAAGCAACCCAATAAAAACTGGGCATAATACTTACACTTCATAAACATTCATAAAAAGACACTTCATAAAAGATATTCTATTTGGCCAAAAAGTTTATGAAAAGTTGCTTACCATCACAGGGAAATTCAAATTAAAGTTGCAGTCATATCTACTCCATGCCCACTAGAAGAGCTAAAATTAAAAAGTCAGCATTGAATGTAGGCAGGAATGTTGATCTACCAGAACTCATGTAAAAATGGTACATTTTGAAAAATGGCTTTTTCTCAAAAAGAAAAATATACACATATGCTGTGACCCAAAGTTGTACCCTAAGCATTTGCTCAAGTGAAATGAAAACATATGTCCACAGGGGCGCCTGAGTGGCTCAGTCAGTTAAGCACCTGACTTAGCTCAGGTCATGATCTCACAGTCAGTGGGTTCAAGTCCCATGTAGGGCTCTGTGCTGATAGCTCAGAGCCTGGAGCCTGTTTCTGATTCTGTCTCCATATCTCTCTGCCCCTCCCCTGCTCATACTCTGTCTCTCTCTGTCTCAAAAATAAATAAAAACATTAAAAAATTTAAAAAAAAAGAAAACATATGTCCACAAAAAGACTTGCATAAAAATGTTCATAGGAGTGCTGTTCACAATATCCCCAAATTGGAAAGAATCCAAATGTCTAACAACTGATGCATGGCAAACAATTTATGATATATTCATACAATGGGATACTAGCAATAAAATGACAGAACTACTGACACATGAAACCATATGGATGAATCTCAAAAACATTATACCAGTGAGGGACACCTCAGTGGCGCAGTCAGTTAAACATCTGACTCTTGGTTTCAACTCAAGTCATGATCTCACTGTTCATGAGATCAAGTCCTAAGTCAGGCCTGTTTGGGATTCCCTCTCTCTCTCAAAATAAATAAATAAAAGCAACTCATGCCAGTGAAAGATGCCAGACACAAAAAAGCATTTACTGTGTGATCTCATTTACATGACATTCTAGGGCAGGCAGGAGGTTTTAGGACTTATTTCTACAGGAAAAGAAATAACAGTGATTGCCTGAGCAAGGGGAGAAGCTGAGGGTGGAGTGGGAGGGGCCCCTTGGGGAACTTCTTGGAATGATGGAAATGCATACACCCAAGTGACCCACATTCTTATCAAGATCTTTCTACAAAGGTGTGGGTTGTACAGGTGTGTTGTAGTTTTTGAAACTCCTTGATCTACACATTTAACTTACATAAACTAGACTTCAATAAAATTAAAAGGGGAAAAAAAGGAACAGGATTCAGAGGGAGAATGGGCAGGAAGCACAGTGGGAGGAACAGAGGAAGCTAAGCCTTGGAAGGAGATCTGGCCGTGGAGCCCTATGTGAGGCAGGGAGATGAAAACGAACAGAGAACGTATCCAAGCACCCAGCAAACCTCCCAAAGAATCAGAATGTAAGGTTTCATAATGTTCAAATTATAAAGAGTTAAAGAACATTCAAGTTTCAGTCAATGGTTAGTTCTTTGACCACAACGACACTTCAATTTTTTTAAGACAAAAAATTTGCCAGATCCAGCAGTAAGCACATGTGTGCCACATCAGCAGACATGTGAACCAAAGAATAGTAGTAACAGTCTTCTGAACACACGGGCAAGCAGCCCAGACCAGGTCGAGCCACAGGTTAGGAGAAGGAGGAAGTCTCTGAGGGCTGCCTGGTGGAGGGTAACTCCACTGCCCACCAGCTCTCCATCCCAGATCGCACACTCACGTCTGATTTCATTCACTCAGTCCAGGTATATACACTCTCCTTCCTGCCCCGCGCTGAGCCCCATGCTGCAGCGGCCTCTCAGACTTGTTTCCAGGGTCCTTTTCCACCACGTGGTATGATATAAGGTATAATAGCAGACGGGAAGCAAAGTACACCTGCAGCCCCCAAAGCCGCCATCACAGTTCCAGGCGCTGCCACCGGAGCCTCCCCGCATCTGGGTCTGTGCTGAATCTCACATGTGTCCTATCGTGGTGTCTGCTGTGCACAGTTTCCCTAGCTGTGGGCTCCAAGGACCACCTGTGCCAGAATCACCCAGGCAGACCCCCAGGTCCCACCCAGACCTGCTGGGTTCTGAGCCTGGGGCAGGGAATCTCCACGTTTCACACTCCTTCCAAGTGACTTAACACGGAGAACTGCTGCTCCAGAAATGATAAAGACAAAAGAACAATCAAGGTCCCCACGCATCGGAGCGGAGCACAGAGCAAAGCAGGATGCAAGCCCACAAAACCAGAGAACACAGCAGACTGGGGTGGCAGGGGAGCGACTGCTGGCAAGGGGCATGAAAAGAGGGCAGAGAAGACTCATGGTTTGCACTTCATTTTGAAACCTTGGATTTTTGGGGCACCGGAGTGGCTCAGTCGGTTAAGCATCCAACTCTTGGTTTCAGCTCAAGTCATGATCTCATGGTTTGTGGGTTTGAGCCCCGCATCGGGCTCTACATTGACAGTGTGGAACCTGCTTGGGAGTCTCTCTCTCTCCCTCTCTCTCTGCCCCTCCGCTGTGTTCTCTCTTTGTCTCTAAAAATCAATAAATAAACTTTAAAAAAACTTTTGAGTAAAAACTGCAAATTAACATGGATGCTCTCTGGGGCCCCAGGGTGGGGGCTGCTGACTTGGTGTTACATACAAAGCCTGCATTTGTTTGTGGCTGGGCAGAGGCTGCAGGCCTGAGCCACACTCTGCATTACATGCCCACAGCATTTTCCATACACACAGCAAGATCGGAGCTATTTCCATGTTTTATAGCTGGAGAAAATAGGAAGTGAGGATCTTCTTATCACTACCTCCAACCACAGTGAAAGATCTTAACTGTCAACCAACAATATTATTCAAATTTCTGTCATTCATTAGAAATTTTACAGCCAACAATAGACTCGGGGTAAAGATCAAGGCATTCCTTTTATCTCCCTATGCTCTCAACCTGGACCTTTCTTTCCTGCTTACTTTCCTATCCCTCTTACCCAGAGAGGTAAAACCAAATGGTTCAAACTCACCTTATCCGCAAATAAGGATTAAGTATTGCTAATTAATATTAATAATTAGGTCTAACATCCATTGAATGCTTGCTGTTTTCCAAAGAGCATACCCACTGTTGTGTGTGGAATATCCTTTTAATTCTTATAACAACTCAATGACACAGGGATCATTATTATCTTCATTCACAGGACAAGAAACTGAGGAACAAAGTCTGTATTTATAAACAATGTGACCACATAGCTTCTCTTCCTGGAGGAAGGACCATAGCTAACTTTCTGTCGGTCTGCTTCCCACCAATTCTAAAGATTTTTTTTCAATGTTTATTTATTTTTGAGAGAGAGCGAAAGAGAAAGAGAGAGAGAGAGAGAGAGAGAGAGCGAGAGCGCACATGCCCGCATGAGCTAGGGAGGGGCAGAGAGAGAGGGAGACAGAGGATCTGAAGCAGGGGCTAGAACTCAAAAACTGCGAGATCATAGGGTACCTGGGTGGCTCAGTCAGTTAAGCCTCCAGCTTCGGCTCAGGTCATGAGCTCACAGTTCGTGGGTTCAAGCCCCATGTCGTGCTCTGTGCTGACAGCTCAAACCCTGGAGCCTGCTTCAGATTCTGTGTCTCCCTCTCTATCTGCCCCTCCTCTGCTCATGCTCTGTTTCTGTCTCTCAAAAATAAATACACATGAAAAAAAAGATGATCATGACCCAAGCTGAAGTTGGACACTTAATTGATTGAGCCACCCAGATGCCCTTAAAGATTTTAAAGTAATCGTTACATCCAGTGTGGGGCTTGAACTCACAACCTGGAGATTGAGAGTGGCATGCTCCACCTGCTGAGCCAGCCAGGTGCCCCCCACCCCAATCCCAGCAATTCTACATGGACACACCCAGGCTTTAATGCTGTACTTGGGTTTGAGTCCAAATTCTACCCTGTGCCAGCTATGTGACCTTGGGCCGAGAGCTCAGTCTCTCTTCATGTTAATTTACAAGACTGTTAAACAGGGATTCTTGTAAGGATCAGATGAGATATTGTGCCTTGGATTTGTCAAGTGCTTCATAAACTAAAGGAACTAAGAGAGACACACTCAAATCTCTCAAGACCAGGCCACATAAGCAAAAAATCAAATATATTTGGACCATGTGAACTTTTTTCACTAAAAGCAGACAACAGTGAAAGAAATGTACCTAGTTAGCTATTCAAAGATAAGTAAGTATGTCGGGCACCTGAGGGGCTCAGTCAGCTGAGTGTCTGACTTCAGCTCAGGTCATGATCTCACGTTGTGAGCTCAAGTCCCACATGGGGTTCACTGCTGTCAGTGCGGAGCCCGGTTTGGATCTTCTGTCCTTCTCTCTCTGACCCTCCCCAGCTTTCACTCTCTCAAAAATAAATAAGACATTAAAAAAATTTTAAAGTATATGTCATCATCAGAGGAAGGAGCCAGAAAGGTGTCAGAGTCACCTCAGAAAGGGATATGGAAACTACTATCTCAGCTGTGTGTTCCTAAATCAAAAGTCAAAATTGAGTCGCCTGGGCAACTCAGTCGATTAAACCTCCTGGTTTGGGCTCAGGTCATGATCTCATGGTTCGTGGGTTCCAGACTCTGGGCTGGGAGTGTGGAGGCTGCTTGAGATTCTCTCTTTCTCCTTCTTTCAGTACCTCCCCTGCTCCCTCACTCTCTCTTTCTCTCTCTCTCTCTCTCAAAATAAATAAATAAACATTAAAAAAAATAAAGTCAAAATCATATCATGGTTGTGTCCTTAAACCTTCTCATAAGCCACACTAGGGGACAGTGAAGGCAAGCATGAAACCCAGCCCAGTTCCGACTCCAGCGGGGCGCGCGGCAGGCCCACAGGGTGCGCCTCCAGACTTCCATCAGACGTGCCCAGCTCTGTCTGGCCTGGAGCCACGCTTGACATTTTCACATGTCTAAATGTCCCTCCTGTCAAGTCAGCAGGTCAGTTAAAAAGGCAACTCCACTCAGCTGAAAATACATTTGGAAGAAACTGTGTGATGCCTGTGTGATGCATCAGCGTTGGGGGGGCGGGGGTGGGGGCGGAGGTTGGAAGGATGTGCACCAAAATGTTGAAAGCAATTTTCTTCTTACCACATGTCTGTGTTTTCTAAATTTACTATAAAATATTTACATTGTTTTTATAATCTGAAGTCTTCCTCCCTTAGAGATGGCAAATTGAGGTCTTTTGTTTCTCTGTCCTGTGTTCCCAGGCCCCACTAAAATAACAAATGATCCATAACAACAATAGAAAGTAGGGAAGGGCCCAAGGAGGAAGCTGGGGATTTGTAGAAATGTCTGTTATACAAAAAGCCAGTGGGGCTAGACCCACGGAGGACAGAAGCCCGTATTCCAAACCCATGCCAAACAGAAGAAATTCCACGGACTTTCCCAGTAAAGCCCTAGAAACCCTGAAGCTCAAGTCTGAAAATCTGAAATGAAAATCTGCAGGGTGTTTGTAGCAGTGGGAGCGCAGCCAGCGCCCTGCCCGCTCTGAGACTTCTGTGCCAAAGCCACAACTGGTGAGGACTCCGCCCTGCAGCACGCTCCAGCAAGGGCAGCGAGCAAAGAGCAACAGGCCACTGTCCCTTGGCACCGTCAAACCTCCCACAGTACAGACTGAAAGAAAAAGAAGGTTATGCACAGTTGTCGAGTCCTGACAATGACCTTTGCCTCCAGGGTGCCGTTTCCACTTCCTCACTCCAGACAAGCAACAACATATCAGAAACTGTCATGATTGCTAGATGATACAACTACCCTTTTGGAAAACCAGACATTTATCAAATGAAAAGCCAAGAGTTGAATTAGATACATTTTTGTTACGCATTAGCTTTCGTCCACATCAACAAGAACCGCTTAAGAAAGTAACTTAACCCGCTCACAGTCTGTGTCTCCCCTCTCAAAAATAAACATTAAAGGGGCACCTGGGTGGCTCAGTCGGTTAAGCCTCCGACTTCAGTTCAGGTCATGATCTCACTTTTGTGGGTTTGAGCCCCACATCAGGCTCTGTGCTGACAGCTCAGAGCCTGGAGCCTGCTTCTGATTCTGGTCTCCCTCTCTCTCTTTCTGCCCCTCCCCGCTCATGCTCTGTCTCTCTCTGTCTCAAAAATAAATAAAAAACATTAAAAAAAATTTTTTAAATAAATGTTAAAAATTTTTTTAAAAGCACATAACTTAAAACACAAAATCCTATTCACAATGCCAACAAAACATATAAAATACCTAGGCATAAGGTTTTTTTGAAGGAAAACTATTAAGACATTACCAAAAACTACAGACAAAATCACAATACATCTAGAAGTATATCCTAGGCAAGATGGAAAAATCTAATACTGGAAAGATACAGTTCCCCCCAAGTAAACCTATAAAGTTAAAATAATTCCAATCAAAATCCAAATCTTACTGGGATTTCTTTTTAAATTTAGCTTCATTCCAAGGCCCACCTAAAAGTGTAGGTGAATGAAAATAGCTCCCAAAAATGTTGAAAAGTAATGAGTGAGGAACCTACCCTACCATATGAAAAACAGTATAAAGTAACAAAAAAATTTGAAAAGCATAGTACTGACATTGTGAACTGACAATCAGGTAAATAAAATACAAACAACAGCCCAGAGATAGTTTATGTACACGGAGGATTTAATATATGATAAAGGAAGCATGAAACCAGAAAGCAAATGATGGCTTATTCAATTAATGTTACTGTGACAATGACAGTCCATTTTTCCAAAAACGAAACATAGAGCCTTTTCTAACATCCTACTCTGTAATAAATACCTGACTAATTAAAGGTCTAAGCATGGAAATCATAACATGTAAGAAGAAAATATAGGATATGTTCTTTTTAAATATTAAGTAAGATATTTTCTAGACTGCAAACTTAGAAAACATAAAAAAAGATCAAATTAGCCTATTCTGAAATACAGTTGAACAAAACTGGCCCCATTTGAGATAGAAAGTTTCAACAGGCCGGTTCCCACAGAAGAAGCAGGAAGTAATCAAGGAGCAGAAAACAGTAACCAAACTGGCTGTTTCACGGAAAACATTCCACCAAACTGTCAGGGAAAAAAAAATATTCCTAAGCTTCCAAAATTGATTGGAAATGAAAGAAAATGTCCTAATTCATCCTGTAAAGCAAGTATAACACAATACTTAAACTCGATGGAGTATAAAAAAGAAAGTTACAGACCAATATCGTTTGTAAATATTAGTCAAAACATTCTAAATAAAATAGTAGCAAAAATAATTCAGTAGCACATTCTGAAGAGAATGTAACAAGATTAAGTGGGATTTGTTCCAGGAATGCAAAGTTGTTTGAATATTAGAAAAATTATTAATCTAATAAAACATTTTAATAAATCTAAACAGAAAAATCATTTTCTCAGTAGATGCCTGTGGTAGACTGAATAATAGACCCCAAAGATACCCAGGTCTTCATCTAAGGACTCCATGAAACTTATCTCATATGGAAAACAAGTCTTTGTTGATATGATTACATTAAGAATATTGACACAGAAGAATTATCCTGGATTATTTGGGTGGACCCTAAACGCTATCACAAGTATTCTTATAAGACAGCAGAGGAAGATTCCACACCAGAGAGGAAAAGCCATGTGACCAAAGAAGCAAGACCGGAGTGATGTGTCACAAGCCAAGAAATACCAGCAGCCACAAGAAGCTGGGAAAGTCAAGGAATAGAGTCTTCCCTACAACCTCCAGAGGGAGTATGGATCTGCTGACATCTTGATTTCATCTTAGAGATGCTGATTTTGGACTTAGGGCCTCCAGAACTGTGAGAGAATACATTTCTGTTGTTTGAAGCCACAAGTTCATCATAATTTATTACAGCAAAGAAATGCAAGGCCAAAAAAGGCCTTCAACAATATTGAATACCCATTGCTGATTTTAAAAGAAACTTTCAGGGTGTCATGCTAAGCGAAATAAGTCAGGCAGAGAAGGACAGATACCATATGTTTGCATTCATGGGTCTAATAGGAGACCAGGAGAAACCTAACGGAGGACCAGGGGGAGGGGAAGAGGGAAAGAGAGTTGGGGAGAGAGAGGGACGCAAAACCTGAGAGACTATTGAACACTGACAACGAACCCGAACCCGAGGGTTGAAGGGGAAGGGGGAGGGGGGAAAAGAGGTGGTGGTGATGGAGGAGGGCACTTGTGGGGCAGAGCCCTGGGTATTATATGGGAACCAATTTGACAATAAACTATTAAAAAAATAAATAAAGAAACTCAAGAAAAAAGAAATTGATGGGGCGCCTGGGTGGCTCAGTTGGTTAAGCATCAACTTTGCCTCTGGTCATGATCTCACTGTTCACGGGTTTGAGCCCCTCATCAGGCTCTGTGCTGACAGCTCAGAGCCTGGAGCCTGCTTCAGATTCTTCCTCTCTCTCTCTCTCTCTCTCTCTCTCTCTCTTTCTCTCTCTCAAAAATAAATAAAAAACATTAAAAAAAATGTTTAAAGATGAGGAACAAGGCAAGAATGGCCCCTTTCTCCACTCCTTCATACTAGAGGTATTAACAATACAATTTGAGAAGGTAAACTGATTAGAAGCATAGGAGCTGTTCAAGAAATAAAGCCGTCTCTGCTTGCAGATGATATAATACAAACGGAAAAGACATGCTTTGTCCTTGGGTAGGATGACTCACGGTCATAAAAATGTCAGTTCTTAGTTAATTTATAATTGTAATGCTATTTCAATAAAAATACCAACAAGTTATTTCCTATGTGGTTAAACAAAGTTCTATGGAAATCATATAAATGAACAAATGGCCAGAAAAATACTGAGAATGAAAAGTTCTGAAGGGAAGCCAGCCCTACCAGACATTTAAACACATTATAAAGCCTCCATGATCACATAAACAGTCAAACAGTGGAAGAGGATACAAAGCCCAGGAGCAGAGGCAAGTACACACAGAAATTTAATATATGCTAAAGGTAGAATCTCACATCACTGGGGCAAAAATGAACTTTTTCATAAGTGGTACTGGGACAATTGTTAGCCATTTAGAAAATGGCAAAAGCAGATCCAAACCATATGACATACAAAAGAATAAATTCCAAATGGATCAGCAATTTCAATAAAAAAGATGAAACCTGCAAGTGCTAGAGGTAAACATGCCAAGAGGTTTTCTAACTATGACTTAAAGTCCTAATGCAACAACAAAAGAAAGTTAATATATCTGACCATCTAAACATAAAAACGTTTTCATAGCAAATAATAATAATAAATAACATAAATCTGACAAAGAGAAAAAACACTTGCAATTAAATCACAGCTAAAGGGCTAATATTCCTGACACAGAAATGATTGGGTTTTTTTTTTATCAATTTCCTCAATTTATTTATTTTAAGTTTTTTTTAATGTTTTATTTATTTTTGATACAGAGAGAGACAGAGCATGAGAGGGGGAGAGGGAGAGAGAGGAGACACAGAACTAGAAGCAGGCTCCAGGCTCTGAGCTAGCTGTCAGCACAGAGCCTGATGCGGGGCTCGAACCCACAAACGTGAGATCTGACCTGAGCCGAAGTCTGAGGCTTAACCGACTGAGCCACCCAGGCGCCCCAGAAATGATTGTTTTAAATTGATGGAAAAGGACCCAGAAAATGGGCAAGAGATATAGAACAGATGATTTACTCTGTGTGTATGCATTCCTTAAATATACAGAGATATACAATCTCACCTATTAGAAAAGAGAAATGCAAATGGAAACTGAACCTCACCCATTGGAATGGCAAAATTAGCAAGCACAAAACACATTCAGTTGACAAGACTGTGGGCAGCAGCCACTCTAATGCATTGCCGGTGAGAATGAAGACTGGCTCAAACTTTAGGAGAAGGGGTTCAATAACAACCAGAGGACATGTGTGCTTAGCTTTTGATCCGGCCATCCCACTTGTAGGAGTTTACCCCGAAGATACACCTCCAACAAAAACAAAACACACATGCGCAAGTTACTAATGAAGTGCTGTCTACAAAGTCTTGTACACAACCTAAAGTTCATACACAGGGAGAGTGGTACATCCTCACAACGAAGTTCAATGCACCTATGAAAAAGAATGAGGGGCACCTGGGTGGCTCAGTCCATTGAATGTCTGACTCTTGATTTTGGCTCAGGTCACGAACTCATGGTTCATGAGCTAGAGCCCTGCATTGGCTCTGTGCTGGCAGTGCAGAGCCTGCTTGGGATTGATTCTCTCTTCCTCTCTCTCTCTCTCTCTCTCTCTCTCTCTCTCTCTCTCTCTCGTTCTCCCCCCGCCTCACTCTCACTCTCTCAAAATAAATAAACTAACTTTTTAAAAATGAGAACTATCACTAGGAACTGACAGAGTGGTTTCCAGTCCATACTTTTTATTTATTTATTTATTTATTTATTTATGAGAGAGAGCGCATGCAAGCAGGGAGAAAGGGGGCAGAGGGAGAGGCAGAGAGAGCCTTAGGCAGCCACGGAGCCTGACACAGGGCTCCATCTCAAGACCGGGGAGATCATGACCTGAGCCGAAATCACGAGTTAGACACTTAACTGACTGAGCCACCTACACTCTCTCAGTCTATATTTTTTAAAGGGAAAAAAAGCAGAGGGCAGGAGGGTAGCTACAGTGTGTTCACAAAGTCTGGATGCATTGGCAAATATACATAGGAAATGATTAATTGCTATTATATTACAAAGTGTTCAATGCTATCATATGATACGTTGAATATGTTGTCCTTGATTGGCAATGCATAGTTTAACGCATTATGGAAAATTGCTATGAACACACCTTATTAACATAGCATTTCTATCAACCTCTGCACTTGTGCCTTTGCATTGCTTCAACAGATTCATGTTTCCGATTTTCATGGAATACACCTGTCATTAGCAGGCCCCAGAAGTAATCGAGGAGTTTCAGTTATAAAAAATAAAATAGCACACACTATTGTTTCCAGATTTTGTAGCTATTCTATAGAGTACACTGCCTTTTGCATAAGAAAGAAAAGAAAAATGAGAATACACACACACACACACACACACACACACACACACACACACATACATATACCTACTCATTTGTACAAGGAAACACAGAAAAGATAAACCAGAAATTACTTACAAGGGGTAAGTGGGATCAGAGAGGACAAGACAGGAGTAGAATTGGGATAGAAGTAGTGGGCGAAATTGATGCTTCTTTAGGTATGCTTTTTTAATTTTTTTAAGTTTATTTATTCATTTTGAGAGAGATCATTTCTCAGCCTTTTGGCTAAGATCAAGTGTATTTATTTTGAGAGAGAGAGAGCACGTATGTGTGCCTGCAGGGGAGAGGGAGAGAGAGAGGGAGAGAGAGGGAGAGAGAGGAGAGAATCCAAAGCAGGGGCTCAAATCCACGAACTGTGAGATCATGACCTGAGCCAAAATCAAGAGTCAGACACTTAACCAACTGAGCCTCCCAGGCGCCTCTGGGTTACATTTTTCTAAGTTGTTCTAACTTTTAAAATTATGTTTGAAATATTGAAGTTGTTCTAACTTTTGAAATTAGGTTTGAAATATTCCAATTTAATGAGTGGAATACAAAGAGAAATAATAAACCTAGCCTCATTTGAATGAATAAAATTACCATACTGAAGGAGAGGGAGGTAGAATCAACCCAGGTAACTTTCTTCACCCTATTCTGACAGTGTACTCTGAGCCCAGGCCAAAGGAGTTAGACGCATTAAACTCTAGCTTGTCCCCAATGGTTTTGGTTAGCAATCCTAAAACTACTTTCTGTGTGCCTTAGGGCTGAGGAAATGAGTAAATGCACCGTGGTTAATAGGAGCGCCCTTTCCCTGCAGAGGCATGCTAGAGACGGCTCACACCAGTGAGGGCCAATCCTGCACATCTCTTCCTAACTCCCTGTTCAGTGATGTCATGTTGGTGGTTTGAAAATGGCCCTGGAGGGAGTTTTTACACCAAAGAAATTAGCAAATGCTGCAAAGCAAAATGTTTATCTACTGGATTGTTAAACATTTACCAGCCTACCCCTGGAAAATATAGCAAGTGGAGGAAGGCAGGAATAATCCTGTGGTATTGAAATGGAAATTGTTTTGCATACATATGTTTCCTCACTCTGTCTGTTGAAAGAGCCTAGAAACAATGAATTCCAGGTAGCAATGAGCACATCCAGAGCACAAATACTGGTTTCTAAATCCTATTCTCTCCTAAAAGGAACCAGGGCTCTTTGGAGAAACAGCAGATTCTAGGACTGGGGCAGAGAAATTAGCTATTAAGCCTTTAATACCTTGTCCCAGAAAGCTGGGGCTGCTCAGAGAATGATGGGAATATATCTAAAGGACACAGGATCTAGGGCACAAGATCCAGTTTAGAGGGACCCCTTGCTATCCAAATCCAGAAAAATCTGAGCATCAAGAGAAATCATGATAGTAACATATTATACCCATTGAATAAAATAAGAATCCCTGTGTGGATACTAACAGAGAGAGAGAGAAGAGAAAGCTCTTCCCTACAGTGGAATCCCAACTTCATTATATAGACGAAATCAGGAAATCACTGTACAAAGACTTGTACATAAATGATCATAGCAGCTTTATTCAGAGTGGCTGAAAACTGTAAACAACTAAACTGTCCATCAAAGGCTCAATGGATTAACAAACTGTCACATGTCCACGTCCATAAAATAGAATATTATTTAGTAACTAAAAAGAACAAACTATTAATGCAACAACATAGATGAATCTCAAAATAATTATGGTAAATGAAAGAAGCCAGGCCAAAAAAAGAGCCTTACTGTGCTTAGATTTATACAAATGCTAGAAAACGCAGGGAATCTACAGAAACGGAGAGCAGAGTGGTGGCTGCCTGGGGAGAGGCAATGAGGTTGGAGGAACTTCAGAGGGGTGTAAGGAAGTCGGAAGGGATGGATAGGTTCACGAGCTTAACGGTAGGAACAGCTTCATGGGTGGTAGACGCATGTGAAAACTGTTAAGTGCTATACTTAAAACAAGCAGTTTATTATGTGTCAATGATTCCTCAACAAAGCTGTTAAAAATTTTTAATGACCAACCCCTTAATAATTGATTCAGGCAAGAATCACCTATGGATGTTAAAAACTAATGGATAAAAGTTTGAGGAAAGCAAAATATTTACATAATTTCAGAGTACCCCCCCTTAAGATACTTGTTAATTACATTATGTTATATAATTTATATTTTATATAATTACACGAGTAACTCATTACTTACGAAAAGGAAAGCAGTAATTTTACTGTGGAGACACCTAGAAAACACTAGGATGACAGGCTAAATAATGACCCCAAATGATGCCCCTGTCTAAGTCCCAGGACCTGTGAATATATTTCCCTACATGACAAAAAGGATTTTGCAGGTGTGATTAAGTTAATGATCTTGAGATGGGGAGAAGATCCTGGATGATTCAGGGGCCTGACATGATCACAAGATTCCTTAGATATTAGGATAAAATAGAATCATGCATAGTAACAAAGTAACCCGCAATATATTGTTATGAGAAAAATGAAAGCAGCCTATATGAGCCCATGATAAATGTGCCCATATTTGTTAAGAAAATGCATAACTACCTTGTATGTAACCACAGAGACCAAAGTCTGGAAAGGACATGTTTATTCGTGGCAACCTCATTATTTCTGAATGTTTGTAATCCTTATAACAAAATTGAACATAAAATAAGGAGGGGCGCCTGGGTGGCTCAGTCGGTTATGCATCTGACTTCAGCTCAGGTCATGATCTCATGGTTTGTGGGTTTGGGCCCCCTGTCAGGCTCTGTGCTGACAGTTCAGAGCCTGGAGCCTGCTTCAGATTCTGTATCTCCCTCTCTCTCTGCCTCTGTCTCTCTCAAAAATAAACATGAAAATTTTTAAATAAATAAAATAAAATAAAATAAGGAACAAATTCACATTTTACTACAGATTTGTATTATGTATGGTGAGACCATGACTTTCTGAAAGATGAATTATCCCTCTAAATTTAACATAGAAGGCATAAGATTTAGAAGATATCAATGTTCAGAAAGCTGGCTAATGTTCATATTACCTACATAATGTTCAACATGATCCAAATCGCCTCTCCCCACCCCGTCTCTCTCTCTCTCTCTCTCTCTCTCTCACACACACACACACACACACACACACACACACACACGCACACCCTCAGGGACATGAGAAATTTTATTTACAAATCCACTGCGAGAGAAAAATCTAAGAACCAAAGGTGGGTGTTTCAATTCATGAGGAACATTAGACCACATCTAAGGGCACTGCTATTGTTAGTGCTAACACGTTTCCAGTTAATAAAAACAAGGTGAACTTCTAGAGTTTACCCCTGAGAGGTGCATAACTGTATATGTCACAGGGTAAAATCAGTGGTGCATTGTTCCAATTTTAGTATAATTCTGCCGAAGTGAGCACCAATCAGTGATGCATCAACGACCAGGAATCCAGACTCAAAAGTCTTCCTCCAGGTCACTAGAGAATCCTCTAGACATGCCCAAGACACTGCACAGGCTGGAAAAGCAAGAAAGTGCCAGGAAGTGGCTATACCTAAAAGTGGAAATAGGTCCTCAGATAGGGCACCAAAGGAACAGGACAGTGTTTCTCTAAACCCCAGCGGTCCAGCCACAGAGCCAAGAAAGCCAGCCAGATCAAATACCCAACGAACAACCACCACTGTCAAAGCAAACAGGGGAACGAAGCCAGGAATCCAAAGTAGGTCAAGCCCAGGGAAATGTCCAAAGTCACCACATTAGTTGACGTTTATCCCTTCTTGCTCCACATGGGAAGTTGGAGCCCAGTCCATAAAAATTCCCTCCAGCCTCTGATCCCCTTCATGTCACATCTCCACTGAAATACAATTTTGAAGCCTTTTAGTCTCTATCTATTATCTTCTGGCAAACCAAATACTCAAAAGAAAATAAATCTCAAAGTCTTCGAACACTACATAACCGTGACAATTCTTAAGCAGCCACGTCCCTGCACAAGTAACATTTGGGAGGCACTTCCCAGCTGCTAACTGGGAAACCTCAACTAAATGCCTTATCTCAGACTCCAGTAATCCAGATAGTCAGCTGATTGCATTTTTTCCATGACAAAGTATCTGAAGTCAAGAAGCTGCAAATTAATAGGAAATGTGTAATGTTGATGAGAACAACAATGTCTAAGGTAAAAGCACATTCATTCCTATTCAATGTATTTCATCTTCTCCATCTCCATTTCTGAAGCCCCAGCACCTAAATCAGAAGAATCCTCAAAAAATTTCCCTTACATTCTCTGGATGTGGATTCACCATGACAAACGTTTTATAATTCCTAACAAATTTCGAACCAAAACTGAATCGGGGTTAATTATCAATTGATCAGAAAGTGGAATTAAGCAGAATATCCCATGTCCTAAATATTCTAGGTAATCAAAGAGTCTGTTTACTTTCCCACAGTATTCTAGTTTTGGAGTGCTACTGTATTTGAGAGCTTATTAGAGCACAACCACATAATTCATTTCCATCCTTTTACAAATGAAGGAATGGAGGCCTAGGCTACAACTTGACTGATCATCATATTCTTAACATGAACAGAAGTACATCAATGCAAAATTATGCAAGAAACCAACAATATGTGCAAGAAAATGCAATAATCTCCAAATGTGCCCATCAGGATGATTAAATTTGATCGTAGGGACAATACCAAGTAATAGATTCTTTTTATTCCAGAAAATTACCCATTTTTTATGTCTCAGTGATTCAGCCTTCCCTGACCCTGGAAATATGTGGCTCTTCTTTCTACCTGTTCCTTGTGACTCTATAAAACTGATGACAATTGGTGTGGTCTTTGAGAGTTTTTTTTTTTTTCTCAACACTTTTATTTAGATTTGGTTAAGTTTTACTTTTGGTCTATTTTTGGCTTCACCACTGCCGTGTCACTAGGCCAGCCCAAGTTCAGTATGTTTCGAATTTTCTGCACTTCAGGTCCATGACTTTTGGGAATGAGAATGTCTTACATTTTCAAATTTCAGATTTAACACGTCTTAAATGTCAGAATTCTAGAAATAGAATTAGGAAATAGGAATTAGGAAATAGGAAATACAAATAGGAAGTATTTCTTCCAGTACCTATTCTCCTAAGTGCACTGACTATTCCTCTCTAACCCACTGATTTCTTACCCAGCCTTATCCTAGGAGCATTTTCCATGAATTTTGAGCACTGAGGATATTCAGGCATCTTAGATAAGAAACACATGTTAAAATGACATTCAAATGAACTAGACCAATAAATCTGATTCATTAAAACCATATTTCAACTAAAGTGAGCTGAAAACTTGTGTCCATACAAACCTACACATTAGAGTTTATACTAGCTTTATTCTTTTTTAATATAATTTATTGTCAAATTAGTTTCCATACAACACTCAGTGCTCATCCTAACAAGTGCCCTCCACAATGCTCATCACCCACTTTCCCCTCTTCCCCACCCCCTTCCACCTTCAGTTTGTTCTCTGTATTTAAGAGTCTCCCTCCCTCTGTTTTTTAACTATTTTTCCCCTTCCCTTCCCCCATGGTCTTCCGTTAAGTTTCTCAAGATCCATATATGAGTGAAAACATAGATATCTGTCTTTCCCTGACTGACTTATTTCACTTAGCATAATACCCTCCAGTTCCATCCACATTGCTGCTAATGGCAGGATTTCATTCTTTCTCATTGCCAAGTACTATTCCATTGTATATTTAAACCACATCTTCTTTATCTAGCTTTATTCTTTTTTTTTAATTTTTTAATGTCTTTTTTTATTTTTGAGAGAGACAGTGTGAGCAGGGGAGGGTCAGAGAGAGAGGGAAACACAGAATCTGAAGCAGGCTCCAGGCTCTGAGCTAGCTGTCAGCATAGAGCCCGACGAAGGGCTCGAACCCACAAAACACGAGATCATGACCTGAGCTGAAGCTGGACGCTTAACCGACTGAGCCACCCAGGTGCCCCAGTCTAGCTTTATTCTTAACTGTGCCAAATTGGAAGCAACCAAGATGTCCTTCAGTAGGTAGATGGTTAAACAAATTGTGGTATATTCACACTAAAGAATATTATTCAGCAATCGGAGGAAGCGAGGTATCCAGCCACAAAAAGACATGAAGAATCCTAAACACATACTGCTAAGTGAAAGAAACCAATCTGAAAAGGCCACATAGTGTATGATTCCAACTATGTGACATTCTGGAAAAAGCAAAACTGGAGACAGTAAAGAGGTCAGTGGTTGGCACGGGTTCAGAAGGAGGGATGGAAGGATAAACGGGATTCTTCAGGTCACTGGAACAATTCTGTATGATACTATGATGCAGGATATATGACATAATGCACTTGTCAATATATAATAATAATGTATCCATATCAGTACAGCAAGAGTAACAAATGTATTGCACCAATGCAAGATATTAATAATGCGGGAAACTGTGGTGGGGAGGGAGCAATATAGGAACTCTGTACTTTTGTTCAATTTTTCTATAAACCTAAAACTGCACTAAATAATAAAACCTATTAATTTTATAAATTCTTGAAACTACCCTCGATAACACAGCATGCTTTAGCTTTCTAGGTAATCACTGGAAACAGGATTTTAGTGACTCGATCATTTCAGCAAACTGGCTTTTGTCAAACTGATTCTCAGCAATCTGGCCCGCTTCCTGCTGAAGCCACACTGATCTTTCTGTTCCTCAAATACACCAGGCCCTTTCCAGCCTCGCTGTTTGGTCTCCCCTTCCCTCAGCACTCCGGAAGGCTGGCTGGACCTTACCCTTCACATCTCAGCTCAAATGTCATCTTTTCAGAGAAGCCCTCAATGATCACTCTGTCCCCCAAACACATGGAGTGACAATCCAATCACCCTAAGTTGTGGGCAGAACAATGGCCCGCCCCCAAAGATGTCCAAGTCAGAATCCCAGGAGCTTGCCTTGTGTGGCAAAGGGACTTCGCAGAGGTGCTTACCTTAAGGACCCTGAAATGGAGAGATTATCCTCAATTCTCTCTCTCTCCCTCGCTCTCTGCCCTTCCCCACCCCTCATGCTTTCTTTCTCACTTAAGATAAATAAATAAACTTTAAAAAAAATAGGAGGTCTTATTTTACAAATTGGTGTAACTTTTTCTAAATTAATATATTACAAATGTCTTTCTTGCTGCTTGCTGTAAATCACAATTTTTAGGGATTAGGGACCGTATTTCACTTGTTCTAACAATTCCTTAAAATTTTTAAAGTTATTTCCACTCATTTTCATTAAATATCTCAAATTTTAAAGTTAACTGAAAAAATTGCTACAATATTGACATACAAATTCACTACTGATAGTTCTACCTCTTTAACACAACCATAATCTATCTTATCATGTGAGATACAGAACCGTCCTAGTTTCAGGCTGGCCAAAGAGTATTGTCCTCACTGTACCACAGGAAGCTCAAGGTCAGAGTGGTTAGCTGAGTGGCTTTGGGCAAGGCTCTCATTTAGTCAGTCTGAGTGAGTGCAGGGTGTAGACCCCAAATGATATGGAGCCACGGCCAGAGGACTACAGCTGACCTTGACTGGTGGCCTCTCCCTCCCCACTTCCTGTTCCCAGGAAATCATCCACAATTTCATCTGAATAGCTGCGGTCTTGTCCCCTCAGCCTCTCTTGGGCCCCTTGGTGTTTCCAGCTTCCCGATCTGAAACCCCATCCACAGGACTCATTTCTTTGCCCTGGAGAGCAGACAGGCTTCTAGTTTGCTGAGTTCTTGGGTCCTGGGGCTCTTCAGTGCAGTATCTGCAGAAGCCACCACATGGCTCAATGGCCACATGGCTCAATGGCAGGTGCCTTGATTTGTATCACATTTACTGCCTTTCACTCAGAGCTAAGGATATCTAGGAGGGACACCATGGTCTCTCATATATAGACTCTCCACCCACACAGCCCAGGAAAGGGCAATATAGCCGGTGTCAGCCAAGGAGAAGCCTGCTGGCCAAGATGGTGGCCCTGAACAATGGCTGGTCAAAATCAAAGCCAACCACTCTTCTGGCAGGAATTACATGGGAATCCTGATGAAACAGGTAGGTGTTAACATAGGACAGTTGAATGAAGAAGGTTGAGTTGGGGACAACTCACGGACTGGTCAACTGTTCAGATATCCAGATCTGACCATCAGTAGAAGTGTTGACAAAGGCCTAGAGAAATAGTTTTGATCCCAGAGAGCTAAGGTCTTTTGGACCCCTGTTCAGGACCTGGGTGTCTTGGGATGGAGAACGCTTAGCGTCTGTGTTGGGTAAAAAGGAGTATATCCTGAGGGCAGCTGCCAAGCAAGGCAACCAAGGCCTGGAGCAGTAAAGGGACTGTATTTCTAGGGGTTTCAGACATTTGGGGTGATTTATGAACCTGTTGCCTCAAGCAACTATTCTTTAAATAGAAAAACTAGTGTTCAAATTGGAGTAGAATCACTAAGACGAGAGCGGAGAGGAAAGACCACAATGACTGTTTCTGCAGTGTTTCCTCTGGCACCCATCACCCAGCAAAACCAAGCCCCAAACCAGGCTCCAGCCTGTCAGAGGGCATCAATCCATCAACTGTTGTCATTCAAGCAAGGCCCGCAGGTAGGGGTGGGGGCTCGGTTCCCCTGCCCGAAGCAGCCTATTTAAGTGTTCCTTCCAGCCCTATGCCAAGCCTTCCCCTCCCTGAGGTGTCCTAGAAACAGATTTCCCCATCTTATCACATGCCCAGTGCCATCTTAGCACTTTTTAGGGACCAGTGGCCCGTGGCACCCACCCAGGTGGCCCTACTCCATAATCCTATGCTGCTAACCCACGCCTTTTCACGTGAGGAGAGCAGGTCAGCCTATTTCCCATCATACATGTGTGTTTGCCCCCTAAGAAGAGTGTAGGCCCACTGAGGACAGGGGTTGATCTTTTCCTGACTTTAGAGGCCCACACACATCTCTGGTTTCTGCAAATGTCAGAACACCTGGGCCTCATCCAAAAAGACCATTAAATATTGAGTGAAATTTTAACCCTAGAAAACTTCAAAGAAAAATAATTAAATGTTTATCAAGCACAGGAGGCGTTTTTAAACTTTGGTATATAATAGATGAAATCACAAAAGATTAGCTCAACACACTTGACTACATAAAGCATTTTCAAATTACGTACACATTTTAAGTACAATGATCATTTTACAGAGAAGGACACAAAGCTTAGGAAAGTTGAGTAATTTGAATAAGGCAAATCCCTCAGCTTAAAAGGAGCAGAGCTGGGGTTGGACCAGGAAGGTCCAACACAGAAGCTTGAGTGCCTCAGGACTTCCCTCACTACTGCACACTGCATTTACTGGATGCCAGAACATGTGAATCACGTGTATAACACACATACGTATACACAGACATCTGCAGATACAAGAATGTGCATTCAAATCTTTCTAGTAAATGACTAAGCATACCTTTATCATCGTTTAAAGCTTGTATATAGATTCATAAGTAAAGCAAGAAAAGAAACAGAACAATTCATAAAAGAGGAAATAGAACAGGAAAATAAACAAAGGTTCACTCTCCCTGGTGATAAAACACAAATGCAAGTTTAATGAGGCACCTGTTTTGGCTTATTAAATGGGCAGGGAAGAAACCACACTGGCCATGACTGATATAGTGAAACTAGTAGCTTAGGATATTTTGGGGGGCACTGAGAATATAAAGGCCCTCTAGGAAATCACTTTACATATATATATGTCAAAAGTTTTTAGATGTCCTACTGTAAATGAATGCCATTTTCATTCGACAGCTAGCACTGTGAATCTGAGAAAGGGAAACAGAGCAGCTCCATTTTTAGAAAGGTTCATCTCTGCTGTTTCTCTGCTACGACTTGTTTACTCATGTTCTATATTTCACCTTGCATCTGAATAAACCACAGAGCTCTCTATGTTCCCACTTCAAGAGAGGCACGAAAGTTAATCATTCTCTGATTCTTGTCCTAGGCCCCCAAACACCTTACCATCGAAGAAGAACTGAATCCCAAACATGTCCCAGAACATTAGCTTCAAACCAACCTCTGCTGAAGCTGACATCAACCCCCTCTACTTCAGTGATATATGAAATAGCCTCTATTATTCACTTGATACTAGCCTTTGAGGAGACTCTACCCTGGATTCCTAAAGGAACACGCACCTTGAAACCCTTTCCAATATAATCCCCTAATGCCAACCAATGGAGAGACTCACTCTCCTTTCTTTTCCAAGTCTCTCAGACACTCATTCTGCTATATCTTATGGTATTCAATAAACTCTGCTTTCACTTCCTCACTTCCTTTCACTTTATTTGATTTCTTTCTTTTCCTCTCTTTTCTTTTTTTTTAAATAGTAATCTCTACACCCAACATGGGGCTTGAACTCATGACCTCAAGATCAACAGTTGCATGCTCCCCCAACTAAGCCAGCTAGGTGCTGATTTTTATCCTGCACAAAGCCAATGACCCTTTTGGCTGGTCCTGTGTGACCCCCTCTGGGTCCTCAGACCTGGCCTGCCTATGTCAAATTCATTATGTACCAGTACCGCTGGAATCAGCAGGCAGGAGTGTGGGGCCTGGCCATGCCAGCTTTTGAATGACCGGCTGGGGACTTTGTGTATGTGAGACAGAAATAAACACTGTCCTTGTCTAGGCCACTGTTATTTTGGGTTTTCTGTTACTCATGGCTGAACCTAATCCTATTTACACAGAAGGTAAATGAGTCTTCACCAGCTGCTGTCTAGCTTCTCCAAGGAGTAGGAAGCAAGATCATCAAAACAGAGTAAGCACATGGGAAGGAAGTAGAGATCTGACTAGCGTGGAAAAGGTATGAAACTAACACGGTGGAAAGAGGGAGTGATCTCATCAGATTAACATACTAAAACAGTTGGGCAGTGACAAGCTCCTTCATGAGTTTCTAAAAACAGATATTTAAAGATTCTATTTTTTAAATTGTTATTTTTTTAATGTTTATTAAAGTGAACACAAGAGTGAACACAAGTCGGGGAGAGACAGAGAGAGAGGGAAACACAGAATCCAAAGCAGGCTCCAGGCTTTGAGCTGTTGGCATAGAGCTGGACACAGGGCTCAAACTCACAAATTGAGATTATGACCTGAGCTGAAGTCAGATGCTCAAACAACTGAGCCACCCAGACACCCCAAAGATTCCAATTTTTAAATATCCTAAATAACTGAAACTCTGAAGCAAATTATTTATTATAGACAACTTCAGAAATTATATTAATGTCAAGCAGCAAGAAAATAGTTTCATCAATTGTAATATTTTATGTGATGTTGAGAAAAGCTGATAGCAATAGATAAAATATACTTTTGGTACTTTCTTATATTTATATTTTATTTATTATATGAAAACAGTAGAACACAACATAGTACATATAGTATGATTATACCTATGCATAGGAGGAAAGATGAGGAAAAGCACCAAATCTAACAATATATTTCTAATGTCCTTAATTTTATTATGCTAATATTTAAAAACTGTTATCTTTAAATAGCACAGGAGACTCATCTCACTGAGTAGATAACAGTTTCTAGAAGACACGATGTCTCATGTTGCTCTGTGACCACAGCAACTACTAAAAGGCTGCTGCTCAGGACTTCACAGATAGTTGTTGAGCTGAATTGCCTGAGATGGCGTGATGACTAGGGAAGAATGCGCTCTTGCTCTCTCTCGCTCTCTCGCTCTCTCTCTCTGTCTGAGGAGGAGCTCACTTTTTTGGGGGGAGAGCATGCACATGGCCAACAGATGAAGGCATCCCGGTGGGCATCCTGCATATGCATCATGCTCAGAAAGGTACACAGGAGTTTTGCTAAGAAAGATCAACTGGAACATGGGTTCCTCTGGGCACCTTCCCCAACCTCATCCCTCCAAGGATTCGGCACCCTCCAGACCATTTCCTTGAAGGCAAATGTGGTCACTACAGGTAGAGCCTTACAGGGATGCCTTCTTGTTTTTTATAAAGAACATTTCCTTCAGATTTTTTGAAGTCTTCATCTGTTACTTTCATTTTCCGTTCTCTCAAGGCCATCAGACCAGTTTCTGTACAGATTGCCTGGATGCTGGCCCCAGAGAGGTCATCTTTGGCCATGATCAAGCTGTCCAGGGTACATCATTGGCCAGCATCATCCTGCTTGTGTGGATCTGAAAGATGCGGCTCTTAGTCTTTTCACTGGGCAAGGGAACTCAACTTTCCTGTCAATGCTGTCAATGTTCTGGTCTGATAAGTGCTGGGTCCAGAGTTTCTATTTGGTGTGTGCCATGATAACTTTCACATCACCCCTTGAATCAAATCCATCCAACTGGTTCAACAGCTCCAACATTGTTCATTGAATTTCTCTCTCACCACTGGAATTTGAGTCATATCTTTTTGTTCCATTGGCATCAATTTCATCAATAAACACAATAGCTGGTGCATGTTCTTCCGCAACTCAAAACAATTCCCAAACAAATTTGGGCCCATCAGCTAGGTACTTCTGATTAAGTTCAGAGCCAACCACTCTGAAGAAAGTGGCTGAGGTTTGGTTTGTTACTACTTTGTCTAATAAGGTTTTACCTGTGCCAGGTGCACCATAGAGAATGACCCCCTTCTGGGGGCTTTATCCTCATCTCTTCATAATATTCAGGATGAGTGAGAGGAAGCTCCACAGATTCCTTAATTTCCTGGATTTGGGTGTCCAATCCCCAATTTCAGCCTAGGTTTCCTGGGAGGCCTTTTCTACCTTCATCACTGTGACCAAGGGATCCGTGTCATCCATGAGCACCCTTATGATGGCATGCATTTGTGGCTGAGCAGGACCGAGCAGCCTGTTTCCAGAAGATGCTTGTCTACAAAGGAAAGACTGCTGATGTAGGGTTCTGAGTCTACAAATGTAGACACGATGGCATTGTTGTCATCAATGATCTCTTCCAGTGTTCCTACCGACATTGGGGTCCCCCTCAGATCATCTACCTTTGATCATTCCTCCTCTTGCTTTTCTTCTAAAGCCTTCATTTTTTCATGATTTCTAATGAATTCTTCCTCCATGAGAAGAGAGTCTTTAATTCTAACTTCAGTCATTTTAACCCATACTAAGTGTGAGAGGTCACCAATGGCAGCTTGCTGACAGCATCTGGTTCCTTTGTTTTCTTCTTCTTTTTCCCCACTCTAGTTGGTACAAGAGGCCCATATTTCTTTTTCTTCTCCTTGCCATCCTTCTTGCCACCTCCAGGGCCATGACCGCCACTAAGACCCATTTTGCTTCAACCACTGAAACCAGAGTGCTCCTCTCTTTAACCAGTGTTGTGTTTTCTCTGTTGGGCATAAGGTCTCTCACCAGGTGGTCAGCACTTAGTGTGTGTACCTTGCTCTGTGCCCTTCCTTGAGCAAGTAGAGCCAGAGCCCATCCTTGATACAGCATTCTCCCAAGTACAAGACAAATAGCCAGTCATAGTAGAACAGGCTCTTTAGAAGCCACCAAAAGGGAATGTGAAGATGGAGCATCAACTTGGATGAGTGTCAGCTCATTTGCTGAGTGTCTGCTACAAGCCAGACACCATGCTAGATGTGAGGGATACAGTTCTGAACAAGCCAGACACATCGCATGGAGCTTATGGTCATGGAAATCAGACATTAAAGAAGTAATTACAGTGTCATGAATTGTGTTATTGGTACAGGATGCAATAGGAACCGGCTGGTGGGGCTAGTTAGACACAGTAATCCATCATTTGGTAACTGACCTAGAAGCACCACAGTAGCATCAGTGAGCAAGAGAAGGTAGTGGTAAGTGCAGAGGCAGGCTAGTCTGGGGCTGGCAGAGCCGTGTAGGCCATGGTCAGACTTTTAGACTCCAAGTATCATGAAAGGCCCCTGGAGGAATTTAAGCAAGGGAAGGATATGAACTCATTTATGTTTTGAGAGCTCTCTAAGTGACATAGGATCTGGAAAACAGTGGCTCCAACTCAAGAGAGCACTGAAGGAAAGCCCAGGATGACCATTGTGCAGCAGGCCTGATTGGAACAAAGGACAGAGGGCTCCAAAAAGGGGATCTCCAGTAGAGGATGGGGCTATAGAAAACCTTTACAAAGTATACCTAGTATGCTAGAGAGTGTTTTAAAAAGAGTCTCTGATTTAAAAAAAAAAAGTCTCTGATAAAGGTGAATAATTTGCAGAAATAGAAAAGCCCATATTAAAATTCATATAGAATCTCAAAGGACCCTGAATAGCTCAAACCATCTTGAAAAGGAAGAAAAAAAACGAAAGGACTCAGACTTCTTGAATTCAAAACTTACTAGAAAACCACAGTAGCCAAAACAGTGTGGTACTGGCATTAAGAGAGGCCCTTGGAATAGAACAGAAATAAAGATGTTCATACATAGTCAAATGACATTTGATGAGGCACCAAGACTATTCATTGGGAGAAGGATGGTCTTTTCAACAAACAGTACTGGGAAAACTGGATATCCGCATGCAAAAGAATGAAGTTGGACACCTACTTAATACCAAATACAAAAATTAACTCAATATGGATTAAGGACCTAAATGTAAGGCCTAAAACAATAAAACTCTTAAAAGAAAACAGGGCAAAAACTTCACAACACTGGATTTGGCAATGACTTCTTGGTTAGGACAGCAAAGGCACAGGTAATGAAAGAAAAAATAGACAAACTGGACTTCATGAATATTTTAAAATATTAAAAAGACACTAGCAACAGAGTAAAAAGGCAACACTGCAGAATGGGAGAAAATATTTGCAAATTATATATCTAATTTTAAAAAAAGGTTTATATCCAGAAAATATACAGATAACTCAACAACAACAAACCAAACAACCTGATTCAAAAGTGGGCAAAGGACTTAAATAGACATTCCTCCAAAGAAAATATACAAATGGCCAAGAAGCACATGAGAAGATGCTCAACTCCACTACCCAAATTATAATACCCTTAGAATGGCTACTATGAAAAAAACAGAAAACAGGAAAAAACAGAAAACAACAAAGTGTTGATGACGATGTGGAAAAACTGGAACCCTTCTACACTGCCGGTGGGAATGTAAAATGGTGCAGCTGCTGTTGGAAACATATGGCAGGTCTTCAAAAAATTAAAAATAGGGTTACCAAATGATCTGGCAATTAAAATTCTGAGCACATATCCAAAAGAACTGAAAGCAGGGTCTTGAAGAAATATTCATACACCTGTGTTCACAGCAGCATTGTTCACAATCGCTAAAATGTGGAAGTGACCCAAGTGTCCATTTACAGATGAACAGATAAGCAACATGTAGCATACACAAGAAATGGAATGTTAGTTAATATATTTATTAATGTTAACTAACATATTAACTAACTTAACTAATATGTTAACTAATATATGTTAATATGTTAATAATATAACATAAGGAAATTCTGACACAGGCTACAACATGGATAAACTTTGAGGACATTATGCCAAGTGAAATAAGCCAGTCATAAAAAGACAAATGCTGCATGATTTCATTTATACGAGGTACTTAGAACAGTCAAAATCATAGAGACAGAAATGTGACAGCTGCCAGGGACTAGGGTTAGGGAGAACGGGGAGTTTGTTTGATGGGTACAGACTTTCAGTTCTACAGAGTGAAAAGAGTTCTGGAGGTGGATGGTGGCGATGATTGCACAACAGTAAGAACGTATTTAACACCATTGGACTAAGATGTTCACTAAGATGATTAAGACAGTAAATTTTAAGTGATAGGTGTTTTGCCACAATAAAAAAATATAGTATCAGACTAAAAAAATGAAAAGGGAACACAACTAGTTAAATATGGAATTCAGCTGCATGGCCCTGAATATTATATATATGTACGTGTGTGTAGGGGTGAAGAGCAGTGAATGCCTCTTCTTTTTTTACACAAATAGGTGAGATTTCGTGCTCACTTCTTCACATGCTATTTGTTGAACACATACTCTGTTCTCAGAACTGTGTCAAGCGCTAGGGATATAGAGGTCAAAAGGACAACAGCCTTGTAAAGAAGACAGACAAAGAAAATAGTGACTAAATAGTGGGTAAAAGTATACTATTAGAAACATGAAATGGGTTGGAATGCCTGGCTGGCTCACTTGGAAGACCACCTGACTCTGGATCTTGGGGTCATAAGTTCGAGTCCCATGCTGAGTGTAGAGACTACTTAAATAAATAAAATAAAATAAGCAATACAACAGGCTTTCAGAAAGTCTCCAAACCAAGACCTAGAAGCAGGAGCAGAAGTCAGTGCAAAGGCCTGGGGAGGGGCCGAGGGAACATTGCCCCGCCAGCCTTGGAGGATAACACGCAGCTTTGCATGGTTATTGTTCACAGTGTGAATTCTGTGGGTGTGAGGCAAGGGTCAGCCTTCCGCCGCCCTTACAACTTTTCTTGTTCTTTATTTTTTTTCTCTCTCTCTCTGCTAAAATATAGTTGTGAAAACCGTTGTCATTGAGGTAAGTGAGAATTTCAGTATCATTCTTGGGGGGTTTATAAAAGTACTTGAAACTGTAATCCACCCCCATAAAAAACAATATGTGTAAAAAATGAATGGTCATCTGTGAAAAAAAATATTTAAGATCATCACAGCCTTTTTTTTTTAAAGAATAGTGGGTATTTAATATCTAAGAATACTCTTCTGTTTAACTTTCAAAAATAGTTACCTGTGATCACTTCTGTTTAAAAAAAGAAGTCTTCAGGGTGCCTGGGTGGGTCAGTCAGTTGAGTGACTAACTCTTGATTTTAATTCAGGTCATGATCTCACAGTTTGTGAGTTCGAGCCCCACATTGGGCTCCACACTAGGGGCACAGAGCCTGCTTGGGATTCTCTCTTTCTCTCTCTCTTTCAAAATAAATAAATAAACTTAAAAAAGAAAAAAAATAAGCCTTCAAGTGGTTTCTAATCCACAAATGCAATCCAGTGTGACCTGGTCAATGCTAATGAAACAGCCATATTTGAACAGTGAATTTTAAGGCTATATAATAGTTCCCAAAGATAGAGAGTAATGAATGTTATGTATTGTATGCGTAAGATTGCCCTGGGCTCCTCTGAGCCTCCGTACACATACAAATAGCACGAATAATTTAAGACAGGGGCAGTAGGGTCCACTGGGGAAAAGCTTCCCTATTCTCAGGAAGAACATCTATCAGATATGTCAAAATCTCCTACTGACCCTTGGCTAACCTTCAGCCCAAAATGCAAAGTAAAGTAGAGCTAATTCTAGAAAGTAGGTTTAAACAAACAAGCCACTGGTCTACTATACCTTTGAGAAGTCTGATTTTCCTACTTAGCTCACACATGTGTTGTTTGGGAAATAGGAAACCCACAACTCTGAGACAGGTGACAAAGCCCTTGTTTTGAGAGGCTGTAAGGCTCACAGCAGCTATTTGAACACTGGTGTTGAAAATCCCATGTATTCTGCTGCCTGACTTTTCTAGAGTGAGCTGTATGGTTCTGGCGTCTTCATGTATTTTCACGATATATGAGTTTAGGGGTGCCTGGGTGGCACAGTCAATTAAACATCCGACTCAAGATCTGCTCAGGTCGTGATCTCATGATCGTGAGAGACAGCCCCGCATGGGCTCCACAGTAAGCATGGAGCCTGCTTAGGATTCTCTCTCTCCCTCTCTCTGCCCCTCCACCCCCCTCAAAGTAAATAAACCTTTCAAATTAATTAATCAATTAATTAAAATTCCTGGCAACAATGTAGGACTTAATTAGCTTAAAGTATCCTTGTTTATTTAGTTAGAAATTTTTAACGGTTTGATTGATTGATTGATTGATAAAGTAAGCTCCCTGCCTAGCATGGAACCCAACATGAGACTTGAACTCATGACCCTGAGATCAAGACCTGAGCTAAGGTCAAGAACCAGATACCTAACCAAATGAGCTACCCAGGTGACCCCTTAATAGTTTCATGTTTTTAAAAATTACAACCACAGGGATGCCTGGGTGGCTCAGTCGGTTAAGCATCCAACTTTGGCTCAGTTCGTGATCTCACAGTTTGTGAGTTTGAGCCCCACATCAGGCTCTGAGCTGACAGCTCAGATTTTGTGTCTCCCTCTCTCTCTGCCTTTCCCTGCTCTCTCTCACTCAAAAATAAATAAACATTTTTTAAAATTGCAACTATAAAGCTAACCAACAACTCCTCTTATTTAAATCTCCTCTTTTTGTTAAAATAGGAGATTTGTAGCACAGGTAAAGAGAAAACAATGTTGGTCACTTCCTATTCAGAATGAGGTTTTCAATAATACTAAAATGTAGATGATACTTACTCTGTAACAAAATATATACAAAACTGGACATTCTCGGGGGTCCCTGGGTAGCTCAGTCAGCTGAGCGTTGACTTTTGATTTCAGCTCAGGTCATGATCCCAGGGTGGTGGGAGAGAGCCCTGCGTCAGGCTCCACATTGAGCATGGAGCCTGCTTAAGATTCTCTCTCTCTCTCTCTCTCTCTCTCTCTCTCTCTCTCTCTCTTTCTCTCCCCCACTCACACTCTTTCTCTCTCTCTAAAATAAAAATAAAATAAAATAAAAACTGGACATTCTGATTACATTTAGGAGGTAGTAAATGATAAAGACAAAAATTAAGTATAAAATTATCAATTAGTTGTACAGATAAACTATAGATATTCTAAATTTTAGATATAATCATTATTTTGCTTTGACGAGCTGATGAATTCTATAGATGTTTCACCGGAAAAAAAAAATCCATAAATAAACATGCATTCATACACGTTTATACCAAGTTTTGAATACACCAAGTCTTTTTAAATTTAGAATACATTTTTTAATGTTTATTTATTTATTCTTGGATGGGGAGGGACAGAAAGAGAAAGACAAAGAATCTCAAGGAGGCTCTGCACTGTCAGAGTAGAGCACAATGGGAAGCTCAAACCTAAAAACTGTGAGTTCATGACCTGAGCCGTAATCAAGAGTTGGATGCCTAACCAGAAGCCCCACTTTAGAATACATTTTAATTATACGTATCTATCTATACATGTGTTGTATTTTTAGGTCTTCACATAATGGGATACATCAACCTCTGAAGTCTGTATTTACCATGTAAGTCTGATCTGTGAATAAACTTAGTTTTTAATTGCTCTGTCAAGAAAAAGCAATATAAACATATTTTTTGTAAAGTGGTGGTAACTACCGGAAAAGTGTAAGTTTCTGCACCATGATGTTGAGAAAGCTGTATTTTTTTTCCATAAAGAGGCCCATGCCTCTCATTAAAAATGTTTAAGAAGATAAAACAAGAAAAAAGGACTTTGAAAATTATTTTAAAGATGGATCCCATTGCCTGCTTTAAGAAGTATGAATTAGACAAAGGTAATTGTCATAACTTTACCTTGCCTTTTGCCACTAGGGAAAACCATACAAAATAGCCCTGTGGTATGTGTTTAGGGACCAGTTCCCAAGAAAGAGTATTAAAGACATAAAACGGCACCCTACACATTGTATAAACTAGCACATGGAGTCAGCATGAAGGGTTTATGTGGTAACCTGGTTTCTTCTGCTTATGGAAGAAAAAGAAAAGCAGCTTCCCACACTGATTCAGGTCACTGTACAGAGAAAAGTCACTGAGCAAAGCCCCTTATGGTATCTGCCCAAGTTCCAGGAAGGCCCCAGAATGACAAGATTCCACACTGGCCGAAGATTTGGAGCAGAGGGACAGCCCTGGGTCCACAGTAAGACAATGAGCAAATTCAAACAGCCCCAAGCCTTCCCCTGGTCACTCTGCAGGCAGGACAGAGAGGTCCCACCCCCTGCGGGGGGAGGGCTGGGACAGAGAGGAGGAAGCAAGTCTAGACCAAGAGCTTCAAGAATCAGAAAGCCCTGGTCCCAATAAGGATCCAGACAATGTATAGAGACAGGTTGGGCCTCACACCCAAGTGAGGAGCACGAGAATCTCCTAGGGTAGGGGGACTCCTGCCTCTTCTGGAACATACACCTGTGCATGTCCACATCCCCGTCAAAGACCGGGAGCTTTCCTCTACTGAGTCCCAGCTGCTTCCCTGGAGTTCTGGAATCCACATCCATGGTCACTCTTATTCTGACGAGGTAGTATTTACATCAACATGGTAAGTTACACAGCACTGCTTAACCATGCAGCCACAGTCAGGTACACGTAGGGAAGAGTGGGAAAGAAACAAGATACCTGTTGCTTCACATCAGGCAAACTCAGTTAGGGACCATTTTTTTTTAATGTGTTGTTTATATTTGAGAGAGAGAGAACATGCACACACAGGCAGGGGAAGGGCAGCAGAAAGAGGGGGACAGAGGATCAGAAGCAGGTTCTGTGCTGACAGCAGCAAGCCTGATGTGGGGCTCAAACTCATGAACCTGAGCCTAAGTCGGCACTCACCCAAATGAGCCACCCAGGCACCTTTTGGAACAACCCCATTTTTAAAAAAATTTTTTTAATGTTTTATTTATTTTTGAGAGAGAGAGAGAGAGACGGCGTGAGCAGGAGAGGGTCAGAGAGAGAGGGAGACACAGAACCCAAAGACAGGCTCCAGGCTCTGAGCTAGCTGTCAGCACAGAGCCTGATGTGGGGCTTGAACCCATGAACTGCCATATCATGACCTGAGCTGAAGTCAGATGCTTATCTGACTGAACCACCCAGGTGCCCCAGGATGATCCCATTTTTAAAGAGCACTGAGTAGGGGCACTTGGGTGACTCAGTGGGTTAAGCTCTAACTTCTGTCTCTCTCTCTCTCTCTGCCCCTCCCTGCTCACATTCCCTCCTTCTCAAAATAAATAAACTTTTTTAAATGTTTTAAAATTTAATAAAGAACGCGGACTATTCTTTTTCAAACAGATCTGCAGAAAGTACTTCCACGGGACATTTGAACAAGATTACGTACAAAGTATACACTGACTCATACCTTTTCTGAAACACCTACTTAATTTGACCACAGGCCTTTCCACTTCCATGGAACATTTCTCTCTTGGGCGTGTGACAGCCCTTTCTGGTTGTATCCCTATGGTCTCTGTCTTTATTTCTCTGTCTTCTCTCCTCTCCTGCCTAAACAAAGGTATTCTTCAAGAGTGCTTCCTTGGGAACTTCGTATCTTTTCATACTTCTCCTTGAGTGGCTGTCAACCACTGCCTTCAACTGTCACCTCTGTGTGGACAGTAATACCAGCTGACAATCACAGGTACCCACCATGCGCCTCCGTGCTAATCTCTGCACTAAACTCTGATGGGGTAGACACTGTTAATATCCCATTTTTATGGAAATGAGTTAGGAGCACTGAAGCTGGTGGTGGGGTGGGAGGAGGAAGGTTGAAAGAACCTGCCACCTAAAGTCACACAGCTAGTAAGGAGCGCAGTGGGGATTCAAACCCGCCCACCTCACAGCCCGCACTGGTAACCAAGGCCTTTCTGTGCTTTGTGCTGTTCTCTGTCTTCTCTCGCCTGGACAGCTCGAAAGGGGCCAGGGCCATCTCCTCCAGATCAGCCCCTCAAACCCAGAATGCTGACCGCTGGCCTACTAGCATAGCACCCTGAATGTGCCCATTGTCGTCAGCATGTTGACCACCAGACATCAGAGAACACTCACTGCCACGTTTGCACTGGTCACTGAAACAAACTATTTCCAAACCCAGCTGCCTCGCACCCTGTCCCCTTTCCAGGACCCTCCCCCGTCCAAGACCTCCCATACCCACCAATCCTGGCGTGGTGCTGGTGGGGGTGGGGGGCAAGGGCTGGGTTGGGGACTTCAGGATGCTACTGGCCTTGGTCCTTGCCATTGCCACCCCTGTGGTTAAATATTGTTAATATTGGCTCTTCCTCTTCCTCCTCCTCCTCTCTCTCTCCCCACAAACTAGTTCCTCCTCCTGACTTCCTTATTTCTGGGCCTGCATCTCTAATTCATATTACATGGAGCCTCCCCTGAGCCCTCCTACCCTCTCCTCTATTGCTCACCTTCAATGGGTTGCCTTGCCCTGTGGCTTTGACCTCTACTACCCCCTGCTACTCCTCCCTCATCTCCTCCTTTTTCCTCCCTTAGGAGGGAGGCCACCACCCTGGAACAGACCCCCTGGCCCAGTTTCCACGGACCCGCTGGACTCTTCTTACCCTGCCCCTTCCTCCTCCACAAACTTGAGGCCAAAGCCTGCCCTCCCTACCTTGAGTCCTCATGGGACTATACCTTCCAACCAAGGTGGTGGCCTTAACCTCTGCAAATGCCACCTCAAATAGAAATTCTTTTACAGAAACAGTATTTCATAAATATTTATTAAATTCAGTCAAGTGACACCCACTTGTGCTTCCAAAGTTTTCTACCATATCCGATCACAACCTTCTCGTCCTTGAAACATGGAAGTCATTCCCCTCGGTGATAACCACAGCCTTGCCTCCTCTACCCCTTAAGTGGGTAGAGGCATCATGGGAGGCCTCCAGCAGGTTCCTTTCCACCTCCTTGCCCCCAGGCCTGGCCAACAATCCTGTCTGCCTGATTCCCGAGCATTGACATATAAGGCACCATGCAATGCTGGGGGCTCAACCGATGATAACACCCAGCGCCTACCCTCCGGAGCTCAGGATTGGAGCTGGAGGAGAAAGATATGCACACGATGGGTCAAATGATGATTCACCATCTACTTCTGGCAGTACCCAAGCACCCATGCAGACAGACGGCAATGCTGGGACAATCTTGCTGGGCCCCAGCCTCACTGAGGCACTCACAGAGCGTTTGGTCTGTGCAGAATCCTGCCCCACTATTTACAGCTCTAGCAGCTTGGGATTGCTGCTTAACAGTCTGCCACTCAGCTTTCTCATCTGTAAAATGAGATAGTAAGCAAGCTACCTCAGAGAGTAGTCGTGAGGCTGAAATGAGTAGTGTGTGTACAGGTGTGTGTCACCAACTATGCACAGTAATGTCAGCTATTATTGTTTCTGTTATTTGACATAAAGTATTCAGAAAATTAGAGGTGAAAGATACCTTTGCAAAATATCTCTCAGGATCTCAGAAACCCTCTGAAAGTAGAAGCCCAGAGGAGGAGGAAAAGTATAAGCAGAACGTTCTCTCCCCGCTGACCTTTACCCTTCCCAGACCTCATTTCTGCCCTTGGCCGTAACCACTCCTGCCAAGTATGCTTCGGAGGCTTGGAGCCGGCTAAGGACGGAGGCTGCGGCTCTCGCCCCCTCCCGGGCCCCTTCTGCTACAGACGTGCTTACTCAGTCAACAGCGATTGGCACCCCTCCTGCATCAGCCTCGTGTAAGGGGCACTGGCCCTGAAGGTGGCACAGTAGCTGTCCTAAGATGCTCGTACACTTGCAGTCTCCCCAGTTCAAATCCACAGGCTGACAAATGCCATGAAGGAACAGAATGTGTGACGTGTGAACTAGTGATAAGGGTTATTGGGCACAATCAGGAAAGGCTTCCCTGAAGAGGTGACATTTGGGCTGAGATCTGAAAACCGGTGTCACAACGTGAGGAGGGGGAAGGCAGGTCTCTCTGCCCTACCTTTCCCCACAATGCAGGCAATGGGACCTGCGGGGGGGGGGGGGCAGTGCCCCAGGCGAACTTCAAAAACTTCAGGAATTGGGGGCTTCACAAAGCGGTATCTAAACACATCACTGACACATCGCTGAGGCCACAGCGCCAGGTTTCTCCAACCAGCAGCCCACGACGGGGACTGGGGCTTGCCTGGCAGCTGGAAAGCCGATGGAGGCAAGCAGGGTCCGAAGTAAGGAGTCGGGACGTGTGCTGACTTCCAGCTCCCGCCTTAAAGGGATGAGGGCAGTGCCTCTGAAAGAGAGGTTACAGACCCTCGAGGGGCCCCCCGAGGAGTGCCAGGACGAGGGGAAGGTGTCTGGACGGAGGAAGGGGCACAGGCAGCCCTTGGACGCCGCCAGCAGCGCTGGGCTGGGGCTAAGGCCTGGGGAGGGGGGCCCCTGGAACAGGGCAACGCTTCTGCGGGAAGGGCGGGCGCTGACGGGGCGGGACGGACCTGGAGGAGACGATCCCGGGGCGTGTCTGCCGCAGTCGCCGGGGAAGTCACCCAGGCGCCCCCAAACCCGCGCCTGGCGCAGCCTCCGGGGTACCGGCCGCTTTCCCCCGACGCTCCGCTAGTCGCCCGGGTCTCAGGATCCTCGGCGGTAGGACGGAGGGCCCAGCGCCGCTGGGGCCCGGGCGACAGCGGCGCCGGAGACGCGACCTGGAACTCGAGGCCGCGCGGCGGGCTGGGGGCCGGGCAGAGAGGGGACACGGCAGCGGGACAGGTCCCCAAGCGGCACCGACTTACCCAGAAGTTCGCCTTGAACAGTGCGCCCGTCATGGCCGGCGCGCGTCGCTGGGGCCGGAGCAGAGGAGCGGCTGGCAGGAGCCGGAGGCCGGAGGGTGGCAGCAGGCGGCAGGGCAGCAGGGCTGGGGAGTCTCCGGGCAGCGGGGAGGCCGACCCGGTCCTGAGCCACGCCCGACTGCCCACGCCCAGGGCACACCCCTTCTCCTCCTCTCCCTCCTCCCCTTCGCGGGTCACTCGCGTTCAGCGCCCACGCGCGCCCAGGGAAAGCCCCGCCGCGTCCCGCAACCTGCAATCTGGGAGCCGGGAATTGTCCCCTCATGCAGGAAGCCTTCGATGATTGCAAGGAACTGGTCCTGCCGCCTTCCCAATCGGCTCCCTTCCGGTCTACGTGCTCCCTCCTCCCCCGACCGAATTCCTCGTGGAGAAATCCTGGCCCAGCAGGGTGCTGGATGGAGCCCCACCTGATCGGAGGGTGGTCTTGGGGACCGGGTGTCAGGTCAGCAGTGCTCGAGGATTGATAGTGCTAGTGGTCACGTGAGGTGCAGACGCCTCAGGGAGTCCTGAGTACGATTCCAGATGCACCCGCTACAGATCAGCCCCTGAGTAGGTTTTAGTTTAAAAGTCAAGAAAGCTCATTGATACTGTCAACCCTTGACTCTGTGTCCCCGTGGAGCCTTTTCAAGGCCTCCAAGAGCTCAGCCCCTCCCTGACCTCCTCCCCATTCTCAAGACCCAAGACCCTTTTCCACCACACCGTCTACCAGCAGCCCAGAGCCTCCTTTCTCCATGCACTCCCCCTCCCTAAGGACACACCATAACTCCAGGAAAAGTCAGATTTATCCCTCCTTGGTAGTAATATGGCACTTTGGGACAAAGTACTGCCCGGAGCTACAGGCCATGAGCCAAAACTGTGGCAGACAGAAGCTTGAAAGTTTTGCCCAAGATCCCAGGGTATTAAACAGGAAGAACTGGGTTGAGTTCTGCCCTTCTAAACAGGGCCAGGGCCAAAGACAGATGTCACTCCTGGAACAAATCCACCCTGGGCAAAGAGTAGGTGCTCAAGGAGGAGAAGATGAAGGTCAAGGGTACCAAGACCGAGTGCTGATGGCCACCTGTAACCACAGGCCTGCAAAGGCAAGCATTTGCCTCTCCAGCAGATTCTAGACACAGTGAAAGGGCAATTCTGGGGTGATTTGAAGGACAGCTAGAAGGTTCTGCCTGGTAATACCACCGGGGTCCCACTGTGACGAAATCCTACCAGCAGAGTTATCCACAACTAGGAAGATGAAGAGATTGCCTCCAGCCCTGGGTCACTCCAGGGCCATACATCCACTGGCTGTTCACCTCTTTGGAAAGCAGTAAGGTTACAAGGAAGCGGAGTCTGGCAGCACCATCAGGACACAGGAGAGGCCTCAGTGGACCCCAGGCAGGAGGAAGGTGAAACTGCAGGAAAGGCAAAAATATATATATAGCACCAGCTGGGGAGATGAAAGAGGCTGAAGAAAGATAGCACCAAGATGCTTGCTGGAAATTTTTAATATTTTGGAGTGGATACTTTTTTGTTTTATTATTTATTTATTTACTTAGAAATAGCGAGAGATTATGTAAGCAGGAGAGAGGGACAGAGGGAGAGAGAGAATCTTAAGCAGGCTCTACAGTCCTCTCCAAGCCCCACGCAGGGCTCTATCCCACTACTATGAGATCATGACCTGAGCCGAAATCAAGAGTTGGTCACTTAATTGACTGCCACGCAGGCACCCAGGGCAGATATTTTAGACACAATTCTACCTGTCTAGGTTTTAACTTTTAATGTATATATTTTTTGAATCTTAGAAAGTCTTCCAGGGGCGCCTGAGTGGCTCAGTTGGTTAAGTGGCCGACTTCAGCTCAGGTCATGGTCTCATGGTTTGTGGATTCGAGCCCAGTGTCGGGTTCTGTGCTGACAGCTCAGAGCCTGGAGCCTGTTTCAGATTCTGTGTCTCCCTCTCTCTCCAGCCCTCCCCCACTCATGCTCTGTCTCTCTCTGTCTCAAAAATAAATAAACTATAAAAAATTAAAAAGAAAGAAAGTCTTCCAAACTCTGATGGAACATAATGCTTGAGTTTCACTGCTCAGATCCCAAAGATCCCTGAATTTTAATCTCTTCTACCACCTGGTGGCAGGATTGAAAATTGCAAATGCTTCTCCACACTGATGGAAAATACAGTAAAACCATGGATTGCCAGTAACTTGTTCTGCACGTGTTCCACAAGAGGAGCAAACATTTCTTTTTTTTTTTTTTAAGATTTTTAATGTTTATTTATCTTTGAGAGAGAGACACACACAGAGTGTGAGCGGGGAAGAGTCAGAGAGAGAGGGAGACACAGAATCAGAAACAGGCTCCAGGCTCTGAGCTGTCAGCACATCTGTGCTTGAACGCAGGGCTTGAACCCATGAACCATGAGATCATGACCTGAGCTGAAGTTGGCTGCTTAACCGACTGAGCCACCCAGGCGCCCCGAGGAGCAAATATTTCTGATAAGTTTTAACTTGATAAATGAGCCATGTCTTCAATACTAGTATGTGATGCCAAACCACATGATTATAACTGAGCCAATGGTTCTCTCTCTCTGTCTAGGATTGTGGGTGATTGTCTTCCGTGCTCGATGCTCAGTCTCAGGCTGCAGTGTTTGGCAGACATCAGTTATTTTTCAGGATGTTGGAAAGTGCCCACAACTGGCACTAGTTGGTGTATTTTTTTGTCACTTCAAAGCACCTGTGAACAGTCCTTTGCTTTTCCATACAAGAGTCAGCTTAGGAATGCTGTGCTTCATTGTAGGTCAGGCTGCCTGCAGTTATAGACCCTTCCCTCTGCTGCCTTACTGCCCGTTACATTAAATACAGTGTGTGACAAGAGTTTATTAATACTGTACTGTGGCCAACATCCATGCGAGTGTATACAGTGGCCCCCATGCAGATTCCATGAAGCCAACAGACAGCAGTGATTCCTACACAATAACTCTCCTCTCTCTTGTCTCCCTCACACCAGTCATGAAGGTTTTCAAAGATAAGTGCAGGTTAATTTGTTTATTTGTCTTTATATTTATATTTTGTATTTATCACAGAATCATATGCACTTCCCTTATTTCCTAATGAAAAATTTCTTAATGGGAAATTTTCTTTGATATAAAAGTGCTTTGGAATACAGTCATGTTTCTGGAATGAATTATGCTCACAAACCAAGGATTTACTATATTATTCATTCCTCAAACTTATTAAAGTCATCTCCTGGACAAGGTGTTGTGAGTAAAAAGGCAAATAAAATGTGTACTATATGTAAGGGTCTACAACCAATGGGAGAAATTTTACTGATAAAGTTAAATAATACTGTTGTAGCGAATTTGAAATAATAAAATTAAATGATCAATACTTTAAAAAAGTAAATGATCATTACTCTTAAGATAACTGCTGTTAATTTTTTGGCATAATCTCTTCCAATAATACATATTTGTTGTACATAAAATTTTCAATCTTGGTTTTTAACTTAACATTTCAGAAGTACGTTCTAAATGCATTAAATGCATTTTTCCTAACAAAAAGTTTGATAGTACAGAGTAGTGACCAAATAGACACTCTTGCATGTAAAACATGAAAATCTCTGTGAAGAGAAATTTGGTCATGTCACCAAAATTTTAAATGCACTTATATTTTGGGGCACCTGGGTGGCACTCTCTCTCAAAAATAAATAAATAAGTTTTTATTTTATTTTATTGTTCCAAGATTTCAATCTTTTTTTTTAATACTTTATTACCAAGTGGGTTTCCATATAACACCCAGTGCTCTTCCCCACAAAAGACAAAAACCAAACACCGGAGTGACTCAGTTGATTAGGCATCTGACTTCGTCTCAGGTCATGATATCACAGTTTTTGCGTTCAAGTCCTACATCAGGCTCTGTGCTGACAGCTCATAGCCTGCAGCCTGCTTTCTGTGTCTACTTCTCTCTGCCCCTCCCTTGCTCTCTCTCTCTCAAAAATAAATAAACATTGAAAAACACTAAAACAAAGCACTGCTTGCTTCGCATCTCTCCTCTCCTCACAAAGCTACCAAGTTTCCGTATTGCCCATCGGAATGAAGTCCCAAACACCTCTGCCTGACTTTCAAGAGCTCCCCGGCTCGGGTCTGCTCTGACCTTTCTGATCTCCTTGCCCAGCTCCCTGCGCTCCCCCGACCGCAGCCCATCAGACTCTTCCCAGTCTTGCCACGCCACCTTTGTTCACACTCTACCGGCCAGCTGGGCTACTCCTCCTCCTGCTACAGTGCCACCTCGTCACCACTTGCCCAACTTCTCCAGCCCGTGTTGTCTCCTCACTTCTTGAATCTCTGGAACTTCTCACCCATATCACACACACGAGCCCTTAATAATGTATTACTTATATCCTTATGTTCTCCAATTTCTTGTATCCTTATCCAAGAAGATTGCAAAGCACCTCGAGGTAAGACTGACATTCTCTTGAGCACCCAGACAGCTCAGTCAGTTTAAACATCTGACTTCGGCTCAGGTCATGATCTCGCAGTTCGTGAATTCGAGTCTCACATCGGTTGAGCTCAAGGCCTGCTTTAGGTGAGCATGTGCCCTGCCCTGTTTCTCTCCCTCTCTAACCTTCTCCCTCTCTCTGCCCCTCGTGGGATTCTCTCTCTCCCTCTCTCTCTCTGCCCTTCACTCACTTTCACCCTCTCTCAAAAAAAAAAAAAAAAAGAAGAAAAGAAAAAAAAAGTCAAGACTGATATTCTCTCATGTATGCTCACAGATTAGACAATGACAGACCCAGCCATGGAATTCAGTGACATCTCTCTGATCATCAACAGCATTACCAATTTTTCTTTCAGTCCCCATAGTCTGCTCCCTCGATCCCAGGAAGCAGGGGCAAACCTAGTGTGAGCGCTGGCCAGGTAGCTAAAGCCAGGTGGGATCCCTGAACCAGAATCCGGCCAAGCAGAAGCCAGGGTCTGAAAGCCCCAGAGGGCAGGAGTAGACAGTGTTACTGTCAAAATAAGTGGCTAGATTTCTGTCACTTAGGTTGGAAGCTGAGTAGACTGAGGAGTGAGTGAGAAAGTCAGGACAGGACAGGAATAGAAAACAAGGGACAAACATCCAGGAGGAGCCTGAAGGTTAGTTGCATGGTGGGGGAGGAGCTCTGGCCTGCATCAAAGCAAGGGCTGGGTAGGTACAATCAAGATTTGAATTTTCATAGGTTAATGTGAGTGAGGTAAGGGACTCAAAGGGTCTGGTCCTGGTAAAGGAGTGTTAAGATGGGACATTTTGGTATCTATTGTCACAGAAGATAACCAACTGTACATAGGCGCTTGTGTTTCCATCAAAAGCCACCATTAAGAGAGTGAAAGGCAAGCCACAGAATAGAACAAATGTATAGTACATTTGTCCAAAAAGGATTCATATCCAGTATTTATGTAAGGAACTTAAAAACTCAAAAGAAACAAACAAAACCAGAAAACATGATTTAAAAAAAACACAAAGAGCCATAGGACTGTTTCTAAGGCTGGGGCAGAAAATACACGAGCCTAAGGGCATCCTGTAGTGTCAGAAAGTGCAGCAAGACAGCAAATACACAAACTAATTAAGGGTGTACCAAGGACTCCAGGAGAAAACTGAAGGCTCCCGATTTGAACAACAAAAGAAATACTGGATTATAACCCAAAATATAGAACAACTAACCATGAGTCCATACTGATATAAGTAGATTGATTGAATACCTAAATAAATGGAGAAATACAGATCTTTTGGGCAGAATCCCAAATACTCTGGGTAGATAGTCAACCTTCAAGGGGGTGGAGCAGAACTCCTCACTCTTTAAATGGAAGCTGGGAAGAGTGACTTCCTGCCAAAGAATACAGCGTGGAAGGGGTTGGAGAGGGAGTAACTCTACAGTGAAGAAGCCTGACAAACAGCACCTCAGGCAAGCGATCAAGGTTAACATCAACAGTGATGATTCACAAAGGAAAGGAGAAAGACAAACAAAACCCTGATAATTCAGGTTAATAGTACATACCTTTGATATCACATGATAAAAATGGCACTCTATGTCCATGGTGTTCCACCCAGAAGCCCACAACCTGAGTCTAAACATGCGGAAAATACCAAATTCAAACTGAAAGACATTTTATAAAACACTTGATTAATACCCCCCCCCCAAAATCTGCCAAGGTCACCACAAACCAGGAAAATCTAAGAAACCATCACAACCCAGAGGAGCCTAAGGAGACATGGTGATTAATGTGGTATCCTGGATGGGATCTAAGGAACAAAAACGACATGAAGTAAAAACTAAGTAAATCCAATGAACCAGGAAAGACGGAAAGTAAAAAAAAAAGCAAAAGAAACCCCACTAAACTAAGGACTTCAATCAGTAGTGTATCAATCTGCTCTCGTGCTTTGTGGGATCAAGCCCCACGTCGTGCTCTGCGCTGACTGCTCAGAGCCTGCTTAGGATTCTCTCTCCATCTCCCCTCCCCTTCATGTGTACCCTCTCTTCCCCTCAACAAACAAACATGTAAAAACCTAGTATACTACCATGATACTGCCTCGGCCCAGGAAGGCATCAGGTCAGCTTCAGCTTACTGGCCAGAGTTGTGCCGGGCCTGAATTAGTACGTTTAGCCAAATACAAAGGTCCATACAGAAACTTGAGGTAGCCACCATTCTAAAGCAGACCTCCATGGCTAACAGGACTTGCTGGCTAAGCCCGGGACTCCTAGGGAACACAACTGAGCACTCCTGCAGGGCGTGACTGAGGTCGGTCCGGAGGCTGGCATTACCCTGCTTCAGAGTCAAACCTGTGCAGAACTAACATAGCCGGCCTGGGACTGCTGTCCTGAGAGAGGCCTGCTTTGCAAAGTTGGCCCATGGCTGGTGTCTGCAAACCTGACGGGTAAACATTTCCCAACATTGATATAAAACTTTCCCGGAGGGGGCTCCATCGGTTAAGTGTCTGACTTCGGCTCAGGCCATGATCTCATGGTTTTCGAGTTCGAGCCGTGCATCAGGCTGTGTGCAGTCGGCATGGAGCCCACTTCAGATGCTCTGTTCCCCTCTCTTTCTGCCCCTCCCCTGCTTGTGCTCTCTCTCTCAAAAACATTAAAAAGAAAACTTTCCCTACATAAGAGTGGCTCACTGTGCCTAATTATCAGTATAATGTGGTTTATGCTAAACACCTGCTTCCTTCTGGGAGGCTGGGATTGTGGTACCTGTTAGGCAGAGCGTGCCTACGTGAGTGGCTCCAGTAAAACCTTGGGTACTGAGCTTCTAATGGATTCCTCTGGTAGACACTTCACATATACTGTCACAATTCATTGCTGGAGGAATTACATGCATCCTGTGTGACTCCACTGGGAGGCGACTCTTGGAAGTTTGGGCCTAGTTTCCTCCAGACATCACTCCATGAGCACTTTCCCATTGCTGATTTAACTTTGTATCCCTTCACTACAATAAATCACAGCCATGAGTACAACTGTGTGCCAAGTTCTTTGAGTTCTAGAAAATTCCTGGTGCTGGACATGGTCTTAGGGACCCCTGACACATAGACCTAAATGTGAAAACAATAAAACCTCTAGAGAAAAAAAATAAAATAAAATAAATCTTAACCTTAAGGTAAACTAAGATTTCCCCCCAGTTTTATTGATGTATATCGGACAAATAAAAAATTTAAATAGTTAAGGCATACAACACATTTTGATATACATATAAATTGTGAAGTGATTACACAATCAAGCTAACATATGATCTCAGTTACAATTTTTCTGTTAGTGAGGACACTTATGATCAACTTCTTAGCAAACGCCAAGTATACAAAAAACAGCGTTAGTAGCTGTTCATCAGATCTCGGAGTCCTGCATAACTGAACTTTGTGTCCTTTGACCAACAATTCCCCATTTTCCAACTCCCCCAGCCCCTAGCAACCATTATTTTACTCTTTGCTTTTGAATTCGAGTTTATAAAGAGTCCTTAAACAGGACACAAAAAGCACCACCATAAAAGGAAAAAGAAAATAAACTTAATTAAAGCGAGAACTAGGAAACATTCCATATTGGAACCTCTTCCAGCATGTCCAGTACTGTTGGTCAACTTTTCCTTTCTGGACTCAGTGGTTTGGGAAGATACTCATGTTGGTGCTTCGTTCTCACGTTACTTTCGATTATTCTTTTATATGTATTTACCTCACCTCCCCATTTCCTTAAGGGAATGAGTCATGACATACTCATTGCCTAAAAGGTGGTGAAACAGTTGACAAATTGGAAGGATGGACTGCTGTCCTTTTGGAACTTGCAACATTTTCCATGCATGAATTGAGGAACCACCTCCATTGAAGGAGGTGGGAATCTACTGACCCATCAAGGAGAGAGTCTTGTTCTGTGTCACTCTCAGTGTGCATCAAAGCTAAAGAATATTTATGGAGAGGGGCACCTGGGCGGCTCAGTTGGTTAAGCGGCAGCTGACTTCAGCTCAGGTCAGGATCTCACGGTTCATGAGTTCAAGTCCCACATCAGGCTGTGTGCTGACAGCTCAGAACCTGAAGCCTGCTTCAGATTCTGTGTCTCCCTCTCTCCCTGCTCCTTCCCCACACCTGCTCTGTCTCTTGCTCTCTCTCAGAAGTAAATAAACATTAAGAAAATTAAAAAAAAAAAAGAATATTTATGGGGAATGACCTTAAAGGACTTAGGTCAAATAATTAAGGGGCTATTTCTGGATAGTACTGCCCCCCACAATATGGATGATTTTGCCAAATCACACTTTGACAAAAGCCCTTGTCACATACTGAAAAATTACACAGCTTCAGGAACCTGTCCCTGTTTCCTGTCAAGATTCCCATGAGAACACTCTTCAGTACCTCATTGTCCTCCTTTTGAGGACTCTCAGGAGACATTTCTGGCTTAAATTCAATCTACAGTGAGCATCTGAGATACTAACTTCAACAAATAGATAACAAATTTGTACAAAATTAAATGAACTTCTATCTCCACATCTGACTTTCTCTCATTACTCTGGTTACTCAAACCAGAAGCCTCATGGCCAATCTTCTTTCCTTTCTATTCATGGACTCCCAGTACTATACTTAATACTTTTATATAATGTCCCTCAAGTCTATCTCCTCTTTTCCCCTTTCCATACTCTCATTACTGAGAATTTTGAATTGGCTTTCTGATTTTCTTGCTCCAAGCTATCAACAAATCATTGCTGTTTTCCTACATAGCTCTGATCAATAACTGATCATCACTGAGAATTCCAAATTCTTCAATGGTCTTCAAAACCCTCCATGAACAAGGTTCAATGTGTAACACACAACCCAGCCAATACCATATGCTGCAGTCAGGTTAAGTACTATACCCAAAATACACTGCTTCTCCACTTTTATTCTTTCATATATTCTAGTTCTACCCTTAATGCCCGTGACATTCATCCTCTGCTAACCTATACTGTAATGCACTGAATTTAAAACAAAAAACAAACAAAAACATAAAACAAAACAAAACAAAAAACCCATGGTCCCTACTGATCTGAGAGGGAAAGCTTTCCTTCCAAGAAGAATGTCAGCAAGTATAAAAAACAATTATAAAATCACCATTTTACAACTCCCAATGTTCTATTTCAGGTAAGAATCAATAGATCCCCAAAACATCCAGTGAAAAGTTGTTGGAGAACAAGATTAAAAATACAACTATTAGGGGCGCCTGGGTGGCTCAGTCAGTTAAGCGTCTGACTTCAGCTCAGGTCATGATCTCATGGTTCCTGAGTTCGAGCCCCACATCAGGTTCTGTGCTGACAGCTCAGAGCCTGGAGCCTGTTTCAGATTCTGTGTCTCCCTCTCTCTGCCCCTTCCCCAGCTCACATCCTTTCTCTCAAAAATAAACATTAAAAAATTTTTTTAAATACAACTATTATAGAGGGGCACTTGGGTGGCTCACTCAGTTAAGATTCTGACTCGATCTCAGCTCAGGTCATGATCTCACATTTCATGAGATTGAACCTCGTGTTGGGCTCTGCACTGACAGCACTGAGCCTGCTTAGGATCCTCTCTCTCTGCTCTTCCACAAAATATTTAAAAAAAAAACTATTATAAAAGATGCTGGGGAGACAATTAGGAAAATTTTAATATGGACAGCATATTACTGAGTCAGTTTGTTTTCTTAGGTATAGTGGTACTGTGGCTACATAGAAGGTCTTTTTTTTTTTTTAAGCTTATTTTGAGAGAGAGAGAGAGAGAGAGAGAGAGAGGGAGAGAGAGAGCGAGCACACAAAAAGGAGGGCCAGAGAGAAGGCAGATTTCTAAGCAGGCTGTGTACTGCCAGCATGGAGCCCGATGCAGGGCTATAACTCACAAACCATCAGATGGTGACCTGAGCCAAAATCAAGTTGGATGCTTAACTGACTGAGCCACCTATTTTTTTTTTAAACAGGAGAAAAGCAAATTTATTTTTTTTAATGTTTATTTTATTTTTGAGAGAGATAGCGTGAGTGGGGGAGGGGCAGAGAGGAGACATAGGATCAGAAGCAGGCTGAGCTGTCAGCACAGAGCCAGATGCGGGCTTTGAACTCATGAACTGTGAAATCACAACCTGAGCCAAAGTCGGCACCTAACCAACTGAGCCACCCGGGTGCCCCAGAAATCAAATGTAAATAGCCATATGGGGCGCCTGGGTGGCTCAGTCAGTTAAGCCTCCGACTTCAGCTCAGGTCAGATCTCACGTTCGTGGGTTCAAGCCCCACGTCAGGCTCTGTGCTGACCGCTAGCTCAGAGCCTGGAGCCTGCTTCCGGTTCTGTGTCTCCTTCTCTCTCTGCCCCTCCCCCTCTCATGCTCTGTCTCTCTCTGTCTCAAAAATAAAACATTTTTTAAAAAATTGTAAATAGCCATATGTATGGGGAATCCACACAGACCTGGAATTCCAAAGAGGCAACATGAAGCTTATGTGAGCTAAAGAAAGGGGCAGGGACCTGGGGCCACAAAGGGGAGACTACTCACTAGCAAGGTGAAAGATGTTTGGAAAAACAAGCCTCTTCTGTTACAGATGAGTTGCAGGTCTTTATTCTTAGGGCAGATGCTGAAATTTTTTAGATGAAGTGTCAGAAATGTCAGGATGCTTACAACTTACATTCAAATGGTTCCTCAGAAAAATAAAGCAAATGCATCAAAATATTAACAAGTGGCATATATTGACAAATAGTAAAAGAGCATTATTGCTTATATTACTCTCCCAACTTATCTTTAGGTCTGAGTATTTTCATAATTAAAAAGTCTACCTCTTGTGAAAGGCCAATTCTTCCATGAACTCTTTTCCAATTCTGTCAATATGTATAGATTTTTTTTTAATTCAAAAGGCACTTTGGTGGGGCACCTGGGTGGCTCAGTTGGTTAAGTGCCGGCTTCGGCTCAGGTGATGATCTCATGGTTCGTGGGTTCGAGCCCCACATTGGGCTCTGGGCTGACAGCTAGCTCCGAGCCTGGAGCCTGCTTCAGATTCTGTGTCTCCCTCTCTCTGACCCTCCCCTGCTCACACTGTCTCTGTCTCTCAAAAATAAATAAGACATAAAAAAAAATTTTTTTAAACAAAACAAAAGGCACTTTGGTCTGCATCTCATGTGTACTTCTATACAGTAATTGCTGAGCATTTACAAAGTCATTACCACAAATGTCTTTTGTCTTCCTCCCTCTCCTAGGGAAGTTACAGGTTCCTTCTAGGTCACTCATTTTGTATCCTTCAGTGCTCATCTCATAGGGAGTAATAATCAAATAGCTATCAAAGCGCTATTTTATTTGAGATCTGCCCATCAATATTCTTACAGAGTACAGGGCTGAGACATTAGAGGCCTTCTGCAGAGCTAGACTTTATAATCCTCAGATATTAAAATACATATCTGAAAGCTATAAAACCTCACATTTCAAAGGTCAAGTGCATTTCTCAGATGATAAGCTGTACAAAAACTCATTTTATGGCAGCATTTTGGCTGCCCCACAGCAGGGCCATTGAGTATTTAGGCACATCTGGTGAGAACAGACCCATGACTATGAGGTATCTCAACCTGCTGGTCTCTGAATGACTAATAAAAAAATTACATTTGTTATCTCAGAATTGGTTTCTCCCGTTTCGCGGTTGCAATAGACTGTGTTGGGCTCTAGCTCAGCAAAACGATCAGGGAGAGGCTTTACAGCTTTAGGGGAACTCTTGCCATCTTCCAGCATAATGTTCCCCCCCAACCATTACCTCTTTATTTTTAAAGTAATCTCTATACCCAATGTTGGGCTCGGATTTACCACCCTAAGATCGAGAGTCATATGCTCCAAGGATTGAGCCAACCAGGCGTCTCTTTTCTACAATCCTTAATCCAGATGTATAAATGGTTTAGCAAACTACTAGAGCCAGTGGGTAGTAGAAACTAAAATCCAGTGAACCGTGCATTAAACCTCTTCTCACAGGGTATATCTGCTTTTAGACATGATTTGTCCTACATTTATTAGACCAAGTAAACCAGATGTGCTTCAAAATATTCTAAGATTTGGGCCACCTGGGTGTCTCAGTCAGATTAGCATCCAATTCTTGATTTTGGCTCAAGTCTGGATCTCACAGCTCGGGAGACCGAGGCCTGTTGGGGCACAGAGCCCGCAAGGGATCCTTTCTCTGCCACACTCTCACTTGCTCAAAAATAACCATACGGTTTCAGCAGATCAAGTCATACGAGCAGCCTTTCTCTTTAACCCAAATCATCTGTTCATACTGTGATCATAGTTAAACAGAATGGTGATGTGTTATAGTAGCTGTGTGCACATACAAATTTCTTATCCATTGGGTGAAATCAACAAATCACACATACGATGTAAAAGTCAGGAAGTAGCACAATTGCAATATGGAGCTGACAAAATAACTGAATAGGAATAGGTGCCTTTGGGGGTACCTGGGTGGCTCAGTCAGTTAAGTGTCCAACTGTTTCAGCTATGGTCATGATTTTGCAGTTCCTGTGCTTGAGCCCCACATCAGACTCTGCACGGACAGCACGGGGCCTGTTTGGGATTCTCTCCCTGTCTCTCTCCAACTCATGCACTCTCTCTCAAAATAAACATTAAAAAAGAAGTATTAGTTGACTTTGGAAAGTAGGAAGAGGTTGGGAGTAGGCAAACAAGGGATTTCCTTTTCTCATGAACAGCTGTGTCTTGACTTTCTCATTCTTTAAATCATATACCTGTTAACAATTTAAAAGAGCCCAGAAAGACCCAGGCATGGGTGAAACTTCCATATAACACAGGGATCACAGCAGGTTACATGGAGGACTCATTTAATAGCTTCAAAATTAGATATGAATATGAAAAAATATTTTAAACTTTGAGAAAATCTCAAGCAGGCTCCATGCTCAGAGAAGCCCAATGTGGGGATCGACCCCACAACCCTGGTATCACCAGAGTCAGATGCTCAATCGACCAAGCCACCCAGGCGCTGTTAACTTTTTTTAATGTTTATTTATTATTTAGAGAGCATGGGGGAGGGGCAGAGAGCAAGGAGAATCCTAAGCGGTCTCCTTCCTGCCAGCACGGAGCCCCACACAGGGCTCAAACTCACCATGAGATCAGATCATGACCTGAGCCAAAATCAGGAGTTGGATACAACCGACAGAGCCACCCAGACAACTGTTTTAATTTTAAGTAAGCTCTATACCTAATACGGGGATTAAACTCACAACTCTGAGATCAAGTCATGCTCTACCAACTGTGCCAGCTAGATGCCCCGATGACAGTCAATCTTCTGTGTCAACTCAGCTAAGCTATGGTATCCAGTTTTGGGTCAAACTAGTCGAATTGCTGTGAAAGTATTTTCTAGACACAACTAACATTTAAAATACTTTGAATAAAGATTACTTTAAAAAAAAAAAAAGCGTACTTTCCATAACATGGATGGGTCTCATCCAGTTGGAAGGCCTTCAGACAACCTAAGGTCCACCAAGGAAGAAGGAATTCTGCTTCTAAACACAACCCTTCCCTGGGTCTCCAGCCTGTCCACCTGCCCTTTCAAACTTGCCAGCCCCTACAATCTCTCTATAAACATCCTACTTGTATTTCTTTGAAGAACTCTAATTAAGCCCTTAGTTAACAAATGTAAACCTTTAAAACTTAGTGAAATATACAATTATCTTTGTAAACGGTCAGGTAAAGATTTCTTAACTAAGACCAAAAATACTAACCATAAAAACCAACCAACTTAGGGGTGCTAGGGTGGCTCAGTCAGTTTAAGCATCCGGCTTCGGCTCAGGTCACCAGCTCACAGTTTGTGGGTTTGAGCCCTGTGTCGGGCTCTGTGCTGACAGCTCAGAGTCTGGAGCCTGCTTCAGATTTGGTGTCTCCCTCTCTCTCTGCCCCACCCCCATTCATGCTCTGTTTCTGTCTCAATAATAAATAAATATTTTTAAATTTTTTTTTAAGAACCTGACCAACTTGGTTATGATTATAAACTGCTGCCTATAAAAGATGTTAAAGCTAAGCAATGAGAAGATATTAACAAATGTTCCTAATTCTACTCATTAATACATTCTTTCTCAATCTTTGTCCCAATCTTTCAGATTTCACTGATTTTTTTCATTTCCTTGGGAATCTGAGTTGTCCTATCCTTTCTTGCCTACAGCACATCTCTTCACATAGGTCACTCTTCTTGGCAGAGACGCCAGTGAGGCTCCTTCAACAGTACCAATGTGAACCCTGCCACCTACCTATCGAGTTACCCGGTTTATGAATTCTTTAATCAATCACAAAGCACTCTAGAATCTTGCGAAGTGATCAGTCTTGAATGGTCTAGGCCTGCTAGTCTGAGTAACATTCAAGTAAAATGAGCTAAAGCAGGCTTACCAATTCTTCAAATTAATTAATTACATGATTTAAAAGAATCATTCAAACCACAGAAACCCACCAAGCAATATGGAACCTTTATTTTTAATGTAATTTCTGTACATCTGGAGGACAGTAATTCTTTTACAAATGGAACTGATTACTAGAATAAACAATGACAAAACCAAACTGGTAACTGATGTGAATCCACAGGAAGTTTAAGCTTCAAATCCAGCCAAGAAATTTGTCACAATCTCTTTCAGCTTTGCATCTGACTGTTCTGAGATCTTTCCATCAGTCCTATTGGGAAATGAAAAGCAGTTTATCAGTTCTATCTAAACAAAAATTCAATGACTAGCCACAAAATTCTAAAGATTTTTAACAAAACTTTGTATCTTAAAAATTATAAAAAAGAGGCCATCAACTGTGTTCATACCTGATATTGCCCAACAGAGCTTGGTGCTGGCTGATAACATGAGCCAAGAAAGCCTGCTCAAACTTTGTGATCTTGCTGGGCTCCAATTTATCAAGGTACCCTCTCACACCAGCATAAATAACAGCCACTTGTTCTTCAATAGCCATGGGAGCTGAAAAACAAAAGAATGCCAAATGAGTTGCTCAAATAAACAAATGCCATGTTAACAAAGTCAGAGAAACTTACCTTTTCTCCCAATGATTAACACGCCTTCTCTCTGTATCGCCTACTCTCACATTCTCTACGACAAACCCCACACTAATACGCTTTCCTACTTCTCTCCCCAGGAAAAACCTGTCCTTCCATCGCAAGCCTTCAGGTGTTACCTCGGAGCATGTCCTGTAAGCATGGTTTGTCATCTGGCAATATTTCTACTGTTTAAGATATAGACAGCTGCTGACGTTTCACAGCAAGGTAAACACATACTAACATTTTTTAAAAACGTTCATTTCTGAGAGGCAGAGTGTACATGGAAGAGGGAGGGAGAGAAAAAGGGGAGGGAGGGGGCATGGGGGGGGGAGAGGGAATCCGAAGCAGGCTCCAGGCTCCGAGCCTTCAGCACAGAGCCCAATGTGGGGCTCGAACTCATGAACCACTAGATCATGACCTGAGCCGAAGTCCGACACTCAACCGTTTGAGCCACCCAGGGCCCCCCATACTAACATTCTTTTAAATCTGCCCAACTGCATTCTCTCAAAGCCAAGGTGGAAAGGGGCAGAGGAAGGGATCTGATAGATTTTAACTCTCAAAAGTAGTAAGTATATTTAGTAAGTTCTCCCGGTTATTTACATAATGACAATAACTGTAATACAATAGGTATCAATCACATCCAAAACACTCCATCTCTAATGAAAGAAAACAGTATGTATTATAGCTCATGTGTGATATTCCCAGGCCCTAACACACAGTAGGAACCCCATGAAATGAAAAGAACAACTCACAATACTGTCCTTGCTTCAGCAACTCAGTCAATCGCACACCACGGCTCAAGAGTTGTTGGGTGGCAGCGTCAAGGTCAGAACCGAACTGGGCAAAAGCAGCAACCTCACGATACTGAGCCAACTCCAGCTTCATGGTACCTGCCACCTGAAATACAGAAACGGTTAAGTCATGAAATATAAAAATACTTAACTCATTGACAAAGAGCAAAAACATTTTGGTTTTAAACTGAAGACAACCCTTCTCTTTGACAAAGTGATGCAGATTACCTGCTTCATGGCCCTGGTTTGAGCAGCAGATCCAACACGAGACACGGACAAACCAACGTTAATGGCAGGGCGGATGCCTTTGTAGAACAATTCTGTTTCCAAGAAGATCTACAGAGAATACACATGCTAATGAGCTTAAAGAAATCAAGGACTTTCAGAGTTAAGTCAAAAAAGTGAAACCCAACATCTCCAAGGAAGAATGTTGTCTTCTCATGGTAAAGAGTCCCTCCAACCTTCCACAGCCCATATCAAACTGTATACTATTGGTAAGATTAAAAGCTGTGAGATGAGAAAAAAAAAAAAGATTACGAATTTATATTAAAATAACGCAGATAAAGTGATATGACCTCTGAGATTTGCTTCAAAAAATTATCTAGCAGGGAAATTAGTAGCGGCTATAAATGAAGCAAAAATGAGACCCACTATATCATAAATTGAAATGGGTGAGAGAGAGGTGGGGTTCATTATACCATTCTCCTTACCTTCCTATAATATTTGAAACTGTCCACAATAAAACGTAAAACGCATTAAACTTATAAACACCAGCCTCAACTCTGGATGCCTTGGAGTCATCCAAAGCTTTACACTTCTTTTACTCGTAAGATAATACCTGTCCGTCAGTGATGGAAATGACGTTTGTCGGAATGTAAGCAGACACGTCACCAGCCTGTGTCTCTATGACGGGCAGGGCGGTCAAGGAGCCACCGCCAAAAGAATCGTTCATTTTGGCTGCCCGCTCGAGCAGCCGCGAGTGCAGGTAGAACACATCGCCCGGGTAGGCCTCGCGGCCAGGGGGCCGGCGGAGCAGCAGAGACATCTGACGGTACGCAACGGCCTAGAGGGTAAAAAAGGGTCGTGAAGTGTAGTCATGAGAGGCCGAATCTGTCACCTTCCACTGCGGCGCAAACACACAGATTCTCAAACCATACATCCTCTGACCTGCTTGGATAAGTCGTCATAGATGATCAAAGCATGTTTGCCATTATCCCTAAAGTACTCTCCCATGGAACAGCCAGAGTAAGGAGCCAGGTACTGAAGGGGAGCAGCATCAGAAGCAGTAGCTGAAACCACGATGGTGTACTTCATGGCATCTGGGAAGAAAATAAATTTTAAGTTTTACTATGTTATCAACGTCTTGATTTTAGAGACTACTGCAGTAAGAATTAAGTGCTTCAGTAAGCAACCTACCCAAGCCAGATTAGCCAGAGCTTCTAATGGCATCTAAAGAAACTGACAAAAACCGTAAGATTTATCACTGTTTTACACTATTTTTTACTCGTTTTTGTTTTACTTATTGAATTAGACTAGTAGAAATTTCAATTCATTAGGGAGTAATTAAAACCAGTCTTCATTTAGTAAACGCTATCCTAAGATTAGCAACAACAGGACTCCCACAGAACAATAATGAGACAAAACAACTTCTTATAAGCAAACTCTACCTCCAACATAGAGCTCGAACGCACAACCCTGAAATCCACAGTCACACGTGCTACCAACTGAGCCAGCCAGGTGCCCCAGGACTAAAGTTCTTTAATACCTGCATCTGTAAGCCTCTTCACCAACTGGGCAACAGTGGACCTCTTCTGACCAATAGCAACATAGATACAGTATAGCTTCTTCTTTTCATCAGTTCCATCATTGAAACGTTTCTGGTTAATGATTGTGTCAATAGCAATTGATGTTTTGCTTTAAAAGAGAAAATAAACGTGAATCTTAGTAAATGCTTCAAAGGTTTTAACTTCAAATTTCAATACCACTGCTAATCCTTATCACATTCCATTCTCCTCATTATATACAAAGCATTTATTTACCATTCCAAGCCTGAAAAGTCATCTTTTCCACAAGCATATTTTAGTTTGAACTTTTAACAAGCTTTACCCAGTCTGACGGTCACCAATAATCAGCTCACGCTGACCACGACCAATTGGCACCAAGCTATCCACAGCCTTAATGCCGGTCTGCATTGGCTCACGCACAGAAATTCGAGGAATGATTCCAGGGGCTTTCAGGCCAACTCGCCTACGGGTCTTGGAACCAATTGGACCCTGGTAAAAAATAAAAAGAAGCCCCCAGAACAATTAGTTTTGATGTCTGTTAGAGGCTACAACCACATCTAATAAATGTTAAACATACCTTTCCATCGATGGCATTACCAAGGGCATCTACAACACGGCCCAACAGCTCCTCACCAACTGGAACATCCACAATGGCTCCTGTTCTCTTCACAATATCTCCTTCTTTAATTAGTTTATCATTTCCAAACACGACAACACCAACATTGTCAGGTTCTAAGTTCAGAGACATACCCTACAGAAAATACACAAACACCCATGAAATTTTAGTACTTGTTCCCCATAGATCAACACTACACATTATGAAAATACCTAATTAAAAAAAAAAGTAGTCTTGTCCTTTAGATCTGGTTTACTAAGTATTTTTCCAACAACCTTCTTTGGTCAAGACTACGTTATGATAAGCCTAACAGGCTACTTTGTCACATCCTCAAAGCCCTAGAAGAAGCAAAAAATCTGAACAGGTTAAGTCTATTTCATTGCATTTCTTTTGTCTATGGCTTTGAACTGGGTGATCAGTATGAAATAAAATGATCAACTGGAAATCTGAAGACACAATTGATTTACATCTTTTTATCTGTGAGAAGCTCCATCCACAATTTAAAGAAATATCTACTGAGAACTCATTACACTAGTAGACAGTGAAATTAAAAGCTACTCAAACAAGAACAAACTGCCATCTTCTAACACTGATGGGTCATCACTCATCATTACAACCGTATTTCAAAATGTTAAGATTTTTAGGTCCCTGATCTAAGGAACCTAAAGAAAAAATGTTATTCCAGGAACAGAGTCTGGTCAGTAATGGAAGCTTTGTAGAAGTACCGAGAACAAATACAGAGGAATATCATGAAACACCACTGGAGATACAAAATCTTTCATCTAAATCTTAGATATTCAATACAATAGTCATGAACCACACATGACTATTTAAAATTTGAATTAACACCATCTTACCAAAGTCAGAATAACGTACTTCTCTAATTAACACATCTCTACACATCACCTACTCTGTGAGAAACTCCACATTTTACACAGTCAACAGCCTCACATATAGAATAGTTACTATACTTAAAACAGCAAAGACAGGGGTGCTTGGGTGGCTCAGTTGGTTAAGCGTCCAACTTCGGCTCAGCTCATGATTTCAGTTTGTTGGTTTGAGACCCGTGTAGGACTCTGTGCTGACAGCTCTGAGCCTGGAGCCTGCTTCGGATTCTGTGTCTCCCTCTCTCTCTCTCTGGCCCTCCCCTACTTGTGCTCTGTCTCTCTGTCTCTCAAAAATAAATAAATGTAAAAAAAATAAAATTAAACAAAGACACCGAGTATTTCCATCACTGCAGAAAGTTGTATTAGGCAGTACTAGACTAAACTCTTAGATCTTAAAAGCTGAACAGACGGAGTTCATTAATTTCGCCTCACCTTTCAAAACTATGTCATATATGTACACCGAAGATAAGGGAGGTTAAATTTTTAGCCAAGGCCTAACACCAGACACTAGCGAGAGGACCAAGACTGTCTTTTCCCGTGTGCTGAGTGGGTAATTCACTCCCGTGGCCCACCCAGATAACATACTCTGCTTTCCTCAGAAAACAACAAGGTTCAACCTAGTAGAAAGAAGATTCTATCATCAGAGAGTTTCTGATAACTAAACCATTACTTTACCTCAACAATACGTCTACTCTTACTAGAAATACAAACTGAACGACTTTCAACTTTCCACCAGAAATGAATTTTACGATAATGACGCAAACACTGATTTGAGTCTCAAAACAAGTTGAGATTTAAAGTTAAAAAACAAAAAACACTGGCAATCTCTGAATTACCAAATGAACAACTCAGAGACCAATCCTAAAACACCAAAATCTCACTTTATAATTTACCTTTAAACCCGAAGAAAATTCTACCATTTCTTCTGCCTGAACATTTCTCAGGCCATGTACACGAGCAATACCATCACCAATGCTTAGGACACGCCCGGTCTCTTCAAGGTCGACAGAGGTGTCAGCTCCAAGAATGCGCTCCTCGAGGATAGAGGACACTTCGGCAGTGCCTATTGAGGACATTGCAAAAACAGCCTGGGCTCAAGATCGTAAACCCACCTCCCCAACAGTGTAAGAACTATCGTTTTGTAAACACAATAATCAAATTCTAAAATGCAGTATAATAATATATTTGGCTCTATTCAAAAAACCTTGGTATCTACTATTACTATAAAAACAAATCCAAGTGATTAAGAATTTGTATCTATGTTGAAACCATACTTTTTGGCTAACTCTATAGAAGTTTAAACACGCAATCTATTTTTAAAAGCAACTGTTAATGAAGTATAAGTATCTTTCTTTTCAAAAACATGCAATGGCACACTGAGGATGGGGTGGAGGTAAAGAGTGAAGAGGGAGTTTGTGTGTTCCAGTTTTTACTTCTCTGTGCTGTTGGAATTATTTCCATTTGATGTATAACTAGTATAATACATACTTGTATATCATTCAAGTTGTGAATAAAAAGATGACACATCGTCACATTTGGTTATCTATTTTACAAGGAACATACCAATGCCTATGAAAAAAGAACATGCAAATACTATTCATCTTAGCCATGTGAGAGACTTATGGATTATTTTTAATGTTTATTTATTTTTGAGAGAGAGACACAAGCTGGGAAGGGACAGAGAGGGAGACACAGAATCCAAAGCAGGCTTCAGGCTCTGAGCTGTCAGCACAGAGCCGGACACGGGGTCAAACTGAGGAACTGTGAGATCAAGAACGCTTAAGCAACTGAGCCACCCAGATGCCCTTATGGATTCACTTATTCAATCTTTAGTTCAAAAGCTCCAATCACACAGCTCCAAAAGAATTCCCTAACCTACAGCATCTTCCTATGCTCCCCTCCTTACTTCTCTATCCTTTTGCAATGTGTAAATTTATAGACTGCCGCATATAGATTAGCAGCTATCACTGCCTTTTACAAAGGTAAAAACTGCTTACTTTTTTCTAGGAGAGGAAAATGAAATCTTTCATAGTTCAGAAAGGAAGCCCAGCATCAGATATGCATACTTTCCATTTCCACCCAAGGGATATTATATCAGGAGGATAAAAAAAAAAGCTATAGAAGAGCCTGCATGGCTGTTAGTTGGGTGTTGGACTCTTGATTTCAGCTCAGGTCATGATCCCAGGGCTGTGGGACTGAGAAGTGCATCAGGCTCCACACTGAGCGTGGGGCCTGCTTAATATTCTCTCTCTGCTCCTCTCCCTTTCTCGCACACACACTCTCTCTAAAAATATTTTTTAGGGACGCCTGAGTGACTCAGTCCGTTAAGCCTCCGACTGCGGCTCAGGTCATGATCTCATGGTTCATGAGTTCGAGCCCAGCATCAGGCTCTGCACTGACAGCTCAGAGCCTGAAGTCTGCTTCGGATTCTGCCTCTCCCTCTCTCTCTGCCCCTCCCCCATTCAGGTTCTGTCTCTCAAAAAAATAAATAAAACACAGTAAAAAAAATTTTTTTTAATATTTTTTAAATAAGTGAAGAAAGGAATAAAGAAAAAGAGCTGTAATAACATGATAAAAGAAATATTTCACTAGAATAAGAAAACCTACTAAGATAGGGCTAAATGGCACATTATGGACTAAGAATCCAAGATGTGTGGTAACTAAATTTGAAAGAAAGAATTATCAAATGAAAATTTAAAACCAACAGTTATGTAACCTATGCAACTTATTTTTTGCTTACTGACAAGGCAGTAACTGTGGTGTAGGCACACTTAGAAATCCTGACTTACCAGTCTTCTGAAGACGAGTGTTAGAAGCATGGAGGTTCCTTGCAGCAATGAAGGATGATCCCAAAGCATTTTTGGAGACCTAGCACATAAACATTTTAAAAAATAAGATTTTTTAAAAAGCCTTTATAAAACTGGCATGCTTAAACAAATGTGGGCTTACTCTGATCAAGTTATCAGTGAAAAGATTATCAAAATATTTTGCTTACAATTGAAAGACTATTAATCACATACCAAAGTAGCTTTTGATATGAGAAGTTTTATTATGCAGTTCCTGACAACGCTGTAAGTACGCTATAAAAAGCAAATTTTAAAAATGCAGTCTAGGTGCACCTTGCTGGCTCAGTTGGTAGAGCATGTGATTCTTAATCTCAGGGTAGTGAATTCAAGTCCCAAATTGGCCATGGAACCTACTTTAAAAAAATAATAATGGTCTATTTTTTAAAAACGTTTCTAAATCATCTTTTCCTTTAAAAGCACCAGTTACTATTATTTCATCTTTAGATATATTTCAGTTGAATTGTGAAAATTCTCAGTAAGATAAACTCCTAATAGGGGCAAATATCAATAACATATCCTATTTTACTTAAAAATAAGAAAAGGCAAACAAAACTTGAGTTGTAAATGTTAGCGTCTGATTAGAAATGAAGTATGGCTGTTGACTCTTTTTTTTCCTGCCTTGGACAAAGCCTATAGCACTCTGGACCCCCTTCTTCTCCTTCAAGTTGTAATCCCCTAATTTTGGTCACTGTCAATTCTAATTCTACTCCTTTCTATAGGCCAGATGAAATACGTTAAAAATGCACTGACAATAAAATAGGCTTATTTCACCTTTGAAACTGAGATTATGTCTAACATGGAAAAAATATGTAAGCCTTAACTTCAAGGGCGATAAGTAATGCAGGGAGGGCACTGACCTTCACAGACATTTTCTAACCTACGTTCTCTTACTTGGGTTCTCAATCAGTATCTAACGATCCCTCAAGGAGGAAATCTTAAAACATGTCTAAGTACCACAACACAAAGCAAAATCTTTCTGCCTGAGGCAATTTAGGTTTCGCTGCTGTCACGGCATCTGCCACATGAAATGCACATTTGGGGCTGTGTTTCGCCATTTCAGTATTCAGCACTAAGAGCTCGCCTACTGTAGTGTTCAGAAAAGCACCTTCATTTACTGCTTTCCCCTGAACCGACCTCCGGGCAGAGGTGAAATGCCGGGGCCTGCTGACCTTCATACAATGTCAGGCTTCCTTAGACCGCTTCAACGAGACCTAGCTAGCAACAGTGCTCTGACCTTCAGCGGCGCAGACCCGGAGAATCAGCGGGGACAAACCTCGCCGTTTCAGAGGCATCGGAGAGCAGGCGCTCCAGCATTGACCTTCACGCGAGGCCTCTCTTGGGTAGAACTCGACTAAGTCGGGACCCTCCCCGAAGCCCCATCTCTGGCCAGCATCGAGGTCAGCACCTCCCCCGCACGGCTCTGCACCGTCCCGCACGGATGGCCAGCAGCAAGGCCGCTGCGCCGCCTCCCAGCCCAGCCCGAGCAGCCAACGGTGCAAGATGGCGGCGCCCGGCAGCCCCTCACCCTCCTTGCAGAAAGAGCTCTCGAGACAGCACACCATCAGCCACCCGCCGGGCCACATCCCTCTCGCCGGTTGCCCGCACTCACCAGCCCGGCCCGCCTAGGGAGGGCGCGGGCCACGGCCGCAGCGACGCGCACAGACAGCATCTTTACAGCTTTCTTTAGTGTGGTTCCTCTGCAGCCGCAGCCTCCGGACTGACTGGGACAAAATGGCTGAGCGGCGAGGAAGGTCAAGGCAGCCGGGCCACCTGACCCGGAAGTACCGCCCCTCACGTTCACCTCCGGACGCCAATCTGCCTTTTGGAGGAGGATTGGGGGTGGAGTTACTTTTTTAAAACATTGTTTTTAGATTTTAACTTAAAAATGAGTGATTAGACCTTTGCCAGCTCCGGTCCAGGCATTCGCCACATATTTATTTTGGCGAACTGAGTCGACCTTATGGTTGCCCCTGGCGACCGTGTAGGTAGCGGAACCTGCTATGATGCGGCTGTCAGGCCCTGTCCCCACAGGGAGACGGTGTTGGAGTCACGCTGTACCTGGGCGGCTGGTTTGAAGGAGACTGAAGGTTGATGATGTGGGGTCTCAGACTACAGCTGTTAAAGCCTTGGTGCTGTAGCAACGGTAAACAATCATCAGCCTGGGCCTGCTGAGCTCCTTAATGCGAAGATCGCTGGCCCCACCCCTAGACCGTCTTAAAGTCGAAGATTTGGAGGAATTTGTATTTTTGAAAGGCACCAGCACCATTCCAGGTGATCCAGTACGCACTCAAGTTGGAAAATTGCAGATCTTTGAGATTCTATCTAAATGCATTCTATATATTAGAACAATTTTTTTAAGGTAACAAACACAAGGAATTCGCACAGAATGGTCCCCAATTCTACCAAGAGTGGTCCAGAATCAGACATCTCACCCCAGACTGGACTAGGATTCAAGATTTCCTCTACCAGCAACTAGTTTCATGACAACAGGGACTATCCTTTTAAATTTGGGGAAAAACGGAATTGATGAAGAAAAAACCTTTTCTATACCTACACATTAGTATTGGGGCAGGGACGCCTGAGGTCTCTGTCGGTTAAGCATCTGACTTTGGCTCAGGTCATGAACTAATAGTTTGTGAGTTCTAATTCAGTGTCAGGTTCCATGCTGACCGAGCCTGGAGCCTGCTTCAGATTTGTGTATCCCTCTTTCTCTGCCCCTCCCAGCTGGTGCTCTGTCTCTCTCTCTTTCTCTCAAACACTAAATATGTATTATATATATAAAGATGGGGACAGAACTGGGGCACCTGGGATGCCCTGTCACTTAAGTGGCTCAGTCGGTCGAGTGTCTGACTTTGGCTCAGGTAATAATCTTATGGTTGGTGAAATCCAGCTCCGTGCTGACAGCCGGGAGCTTCCTTGGGATTCTCTCCCTCTCTCTGCCCCTCCCCGCTGCTAGAGCTTATTTGAGCTTTCACTCTCTCTTTTTCAAAATAAATAAATATTTAAAAAAATATATGGGTCAGAACTAGCCCCACACATACACACAAAGAATTTTTATTGAGATTTTCATGACATGGACAGAATTGGGGGTGTAGATAATGGATATTTTGTAATAGTAAAACTATTAATATCACCTTCACTTGTAAGTGTTCTACGAAGCATCTTTCAGCTTCATTCACCAGATCCTGGTTTAAACCTAAAACCTTAATTTGGGTGGGGTATATGAATACCAGGGTTAAAAGAATCATTTCCTAAAAGATGGCTTGCAAATATATCATCAGCAATCCCTTTCCCTAAAATTCTACTCTATTTTCAAGGTGAGCATCCTTCTCCTCATGAGTAATAGTAGACTAACAAAAACAAACAAGGAAAAGGTTTGTAAAAACAAAGTTGGAGGATTATTTTGTGAAATTTGTAGTAATGAAAGTGGACAAAAGGGATAAAGATGACTTTTCCCCACATATTTAGGGGCTATACCTACCTACCAGAAATTTGGTTACTAAGTAGAGATATATTTGACTAAAACAAAAAGAATAAACAAGCCATACAATATGGTATTGGCTAGTTAGTAAAATTCCTTTGAAAAGAAAGGTTTCATTACTTTAAATATGCACACGGCCTTGAAGAAAGATATTAAGTGCTAAGACTGATCCACAGTTTGGTCTTAAACCACATATATCAGACAGTTGAGTACACAGTCTACCTTTCCTGATGTAACAGTATACTATAGGAGGTTGCAGGCAGCAGTGTGGTCTAACTAGCCTTCAAAGATAGCACTTAATTGAAGCAAGAACATTATGGTCAGATTCTAGCTTCTACTACCTAATCTCTGTCAAGTCATTTAATCCACGAGCGTGCACACATGTGTGTGTGTGTGTTTTAACACAAAAATAGGTAAAATTTGTTTATTTTTACCAGCTACTTGTAAAAATGAAATAAAGGGGTGCCTGGATGGCTCAGTCGACTAAGTGTCTGACTTTAGCTCAGGCATGATCTCATGGTTCATGTGTTCGAGCCCCACATTGGGCTCTGTGCTGACAGTTTACAGCCTGGAGCCTACTTCAGACTTTTTGTCTATCTCTCTCTCTCTGCCCCTACCCTGCTTACGCTGTTTCTCTCTCTTTCTCAAAATTAAATGAACATTAAAAAAGAAAACTTAAAAAAAAGTAATGAAACTAAAACAGGAAAACATGTAGAAAACTATATATTGCTGTATAAACATAGAGAACCTCTAATAGTATCAACCACAGAGTGATGGATAGAGGGAGAATTTTAGGGAAGGCAAGAAATGATGGAAGAATGGCTGACCAGCAGTGACAGTCTCAGAAATTGGCTCCTGTCAACTGTTTCCTTTTTTTAAGCAAATGTTCTTCCTTTTTTAAGATGAATGTTTATATATTTTGAAAGAGTGTGAGTTTGCATGAGTGGGGGAAGAGCAGAGACAGAGGGGAAAGGGGAATGGACACAGAGAATCCCAAGTGGGTCCCACGCTTGGTGCAGAGCCCAATGGGGGGCTCATCCTACCACCCTGGGATTATGAACTGAGCTGAAATCAAGAGTCAACCAACTAAGCCACCCAGGCGCCCCAGCGTCTACTGTTTTAAAATAGCCTCCAGCACATATAGCTCTTTGGTAGTGAAAACTAAAGGTTAAGATTAAGATTGCTGCACCTCATATTGTTAGGGTAATATAAAAATTTTAACTTAATGCACTCCGTGTGAAAGAAACAAATATCAGCTATCCAAGAAACAAGTTACAGGTTGTTTTTTTGTTTTTTGTTTTTTAAAGACAAATGATAAAAGTCAAATAAAAATATCAGAAAAAAAAAAACCAGGCTGGTTCTAGGCTAGTGTACTTCTTTCTCATCCAGGAAATAATACCACGGAGAGCAGAGAAAGCCACGAAGCGTCAAGGGAAGAGAGGTTTATTGCTGAGTCTTCCACCAGCCTGGGCCAAGAACTCAGAGGCCCAGAGTCCTGGTAAAAAAAAAAAAAAAAAAAAAAAACTACAACTCCCAGAAACCCTGGGCCCAGAAGGGACACGACCAACGGTGTGTGGGCGGGGCCGTCAGAGCTAGCTGTGCACTTCTCCCGCAAAGAACTTGTTGAGAAGTGGCGGGAGCGGCGGCTATGGCAGCTCAGGAAGAGAAAGAGGCGCAGGTGATGGGGCGGGAGCGGGGGTTTGTGGCCTCCTGGAAACGGCGTCTTTGGCAACACGCTCCCGGCCCGCGGATGGGAGCACCAGTTTTACTTTTGTCCTTCCCTTGCTCCGCGGGTCCGTTTTTAGTCTGCCGTGATGATCTGGGAGCCCGACTCCCTTTCTTCCCCGGCCTCTCCTTGCTGGGACATGGGCTTGGACAGCGGTTGAGGAGCCCCTTGGTAGGAGATTCCTCTCGGCAAACTAGAGTGGGACTTCCGAATCCAAACCTTGCAGCTAAGCTTCACCGTTCACCGCTGCTTCCTAGTAGAATTTTCACTGACCTTCCCAGTCGGCATCCCAACTCTAGGTGCCTCCCGAAACAGCGGGGCTTTTGGTGTGTTGGGGGCAATTTTTTTTCAGACTTTGCGGGTATAAAAATGCTTGAACACCTTCATATTGGGCTTTTAAATTATTCGAGGGGCACCTACGTGGCTCAGTCGGCTAAGCATCCGGCTTCGGCTCAGGTCATGATCTCACGGTTCGTGGGTTCGAGCTCCGCGTCGGGCTCTATGCTGACAGCTAACTCAGAGCCTGGAGACTGCTTGGGATTCTGCGTCTCCCTCTCTTTCTCTGACCCTCCCCTGCTCGCACTGTCTCTCTCTGTCTCTCAAAAATAAATTAAAAGTAAAAAAACAAAAAAAAATATTCAAGTGATACAAATTAGTAGCATATACAGCTTTGTAGCTTTAGAAAAAGATGGATTGTTTTATGGCTTTTTTTTCTTTGTGCTTGCACAGCTTTGTTTCCTGACGTCTGGTATCTATCTCCGTAAAGATAAATTATAATGTGAAATAAATAGGATGTCAGAATATTTCTTCAACACATTGCTTGCTTCTGATCACTTCTTTCGAATATTTGCTTCGTGCTATTACAATAAACAAGGTTTATAATCTTTGTCTTTCTTTGAATGGTTAGGTTGCTGCATGGTTGAAAAAAATATTTGGAGATCACCCCATTCCGCAATATGAGGTGAATTCTCGGACCACGGAGATTTTATATCACCTTTCAGAACGCAACAGACTCCGGGACAGGGATGTCTGCCTGGTAATAGAGGACTTGAAGCAGAAAGCAAGTGAATATGAATCAGAAGGTGAGATTAGTAACAGAATTTTGAATGAGATAGTAACTCGAGATGACTATATTTTATATATAACGCTAAAGTATACAAGATTTAATTTAGCATAGACTGCTTGTTAGTTTTGCTTCTTTATTTTACCCAGATTTGCCTCCCATTCTGTTATAGCAACTTAATAAGCAATACATTATATTATAACGTAAATTTAATTGGTACTCTGATAGCACAACAGTAAACCCTAAAACATGAATCTGAACTTAGCCCCACATACAAGATGCCTGTGGTTTTTCACTTACATATCTTTTTGATATGTTCCCAGTCTCCGAGCCTTTGAGACATCTGAGGTGGCGGCCATGAACTGTGAGACTTGAACAAGTCACACTATCACTATGTATGCTATGCTTGTATAGCTTGAAAAAGTGTGTTTGAGAAACCTGTTGTTTTTATAATACTAACCACACACACACAATTGATAAAAATCTTTCTCTGGGTCAGAATATACAAAAGAAGAAAGAAGTGAGACCTGCAATTGCTGTGTAACTAAAAGTTAACATACAGCAAAATTGACTTTTTGTTTTGGTATATTGCTTTTAGAATATATATTACATATCTAAGACCCAACATACTTTGTATGCCTATTATGTTATACAATTGGTTTTTTAAATCATGAGAAAAAATATGCGTTTACACTCTTTATAATTCTCTAGCCACCTTTCCTGATATTCATCATTGTTTTGTGGGCATTCGAATTATTGTTTGGGGTCTCTTGCTTTTAGCCTGCAGAACTTCCTCTAGTATTTCTTACAAGTCAAGACTGGTGGCAACAAATTCTCTCAGTTTTTGTCTATCTGGGAGTCTTTATTTGCACTCATTTTTGAAAAGAGTTTTGCTAGATGTAGGATTCTCTGTTGACAGTTTTTCTCTTAGAACACTTTGACTATGTTCTCCCATTGCTTTCTGGCCTCCACTGTTTCTGCCAAGAAGTCAACTGTTAATCTTATTGGGGTTTCCTTGTAAATAACAAGTCATTTTTCTTTTGCTGTTCTTAAGAGTGTCTCCTTATCTTTTACTTGAACATTTTTACTTTGATATGTATGTTTGTGGATCTCTCTGCTTTTATCCTGCTTGGATTTGTTGAATTATTGAGTTATTTGTTGAATTATTCCTTGGATGTGTAGAGTATTGTTTTTCAATAAATATGGGAACTTTTCAGGTATTATTTCTTTTGACTATTTTTTCTCCTTTTTTTTCTCTTCTGTTGACCCATTGTGTATATGTTGACTTGCCTACTGGTGTTTCTCAGTTTTCTGAGGCTCTTTTGTCCCTTTTTTACATTTTATTTTAGAGAGAAAGAGCGCACAAGAAGGGGAGATGGGTAGATGGAGAGAGAGACAGAGACAGAAAGAGGCTCTGTTATTCAGCAAGAAGCCCAATGTGGGGCTCAATTCCACAACCTTGGGATCATGACCCGAGCAGAAATCAAGAGTTGGACGCTTAACCAACTCAGCCCCCCAAGCATGCCCACTTTTTTCCTCTCTGTTCTTCAGCTTCCATTATCTCTATCAGTTTATCTTCAAGCCCACTAATTATTTATTCTGCTACATAAAATCTGTTGTTTGTTTTCTCTAGTAAACTTTAATTTTAGTTATTGTACTCTTCAATTCTAGAATTTCCATTTATAATTTCTATCTCCTTTTGATATTCTCTATTTGATACAACATTGTCCTTATACCTTTTGTTACTTCTTTCATTGTGGTTTCCGTTGGTACTGTGAACATGTTTATTATGACTATTTTTAAGTCTTTTTCTTTTTTTTGATGTTTTTATTTATTATTGAGACAGAGAGAAACAGAGCATGAGCAGGGGAGGGGCGGAGAGAGAGGGAGACACAGAATGTGAAGCAGCTCCAGGCTCTGAGCTGTTAGCACAGAGCCCCATGTGGGGCTTGAACTCAGGAACCATGAGATCATGACCTGAGCCAAAGTCAGATGCTTAACCGACTGAGCCACCCAGGCACCCCTTGAGGTCTTTTTCTGACAAATCCAACATCTGTTCATTCTGACAGGCAATTTCTTTTGCTTACATTTTACCATGGGTCATGCTTTCTCATTTTGTATGACTATATATTTTGTGTTGGAAACTGGACATTTTAGATAATGTATTATAGCCACTCTGAGTACTAGTCTTCCAACACCCCCAGCTCCCCAGAGCTTGTTGTCATTGTTGTTTTCTTATTTGTTTAGTAACTGACTGTTTTTAATGAAGTCCATTTACCCCTGTTGGTGTAAAGCCTCTGATGTGGCTCCTCAGGGAGGCACATACTTATATATTCCCACCGTCACCCTCGGATGTCAGTGGTTTTGGTAGGACTGTGTTACTCTCTTTCATAGACCACATCCAGGTGTAAAATTCTGCTAATTGACATCTGATTATTGTTTTCAACAATGTGTGGGACACAGACTGTTCTATAAGCTAATTCAAATTCTGGCTTCCTAAAAGGAATAGTGTTGGAGGGCAGCGTTTGATATTTGTTGTGACCCAAGGATGGCTCCTCCTAGACATCTTACATTCTGGTTCTCCCATGTAAACTAACTAGCCCACAGTTTAACCTGTGTCTTGACTCTTCTCCCAATTGCTTTTTACTCCATTGTTCTTGTATTCTCCTTAGTCTTGGACTTCTTCAGGCTCTGTTGCAAATGAACTCCATCCCTTTGGGAAGATACTAGGAATTATCTCCTCTATGGCTTGTTCTTCCTCTGTACAAAATCTCTGAGCCAGCGATCTGGAGCTGAGGGTGGAGAGAACAGCAAGCTCTTCTCTAAGCGACACCCCCAGGGTAGAGGCTGAGTGCTGGGTGGATGGGGGGAGTGCAGCAACAGACTTCGGTCCTCTTGGCTTGACTTTCCTGGTATGCAATCGCCACCTCATGAGCTGGTGCAAGAGGCCTCAGGGCCCCAGTCTTCTCACCTTGGTAGAAGCTCACTCAGGTTAGAACTTGAACAGTGACCGGGTGGAGAGAGCCCACACCTCTCATCCACATTCACCTGGGACTTAGTCTCAGCAACAGATAGCTAGCGGCAGGGTGAGAAACATCGAAGTCTTATTCCGCCTGGAAAGAAAGCCCTCTGGCTGGGAGCTGGGGGCAGAGGAACCCCTGTGTACTTGACTACAACAGTCTGGAGTGGGGCCTCTGCCTCGATAAACTGGGAGGGAGAAGGAGAGTGGTCTTGGTTTAAATATCACAAACTCTCACCTTCCTTACCGAATTTTCATAGATTTTCTTCAATAGATGTTTCTTCATTTGCTATTTGTCCTTAGGACTATTTCCAGAGGCTTTAAATCATTGTGTTTTAGATCTGGCTTTGTTTTTGTGTTTATGTTTTTATGGGATTGGGTTTCTTTTTTTGTTTTTTACAATTTTCACCGCTTTCACTGGACATCAGGTACGCAGAGCTCCTTGCCCTATTAGGCTGGAAGTCTTAACTCCTGGTCTATTGATTTTTTTTTTTAATATTTTAGTTTTAAGTAATCTCTACACCCAACGTGGGGCTCACACCCATAATCCCAAGATCAAGAGTTGCATGCTCCATCAAGCAAGCCAGACAGGCCCCCCTGGTCTATTGATTTTTTTGACAAGGGTAACAATACAATTCAATGGAGGAAAAAAAATAGCATTCTCAGTGACTAGTGCTGGGATAACTGGATACCCGCATGTACAAGAGTGAGGTTGGACCCTGCCTCATACCATATGTAAGAATTAACTCAAGATGAATCAAAACCCTAAATGTAAGAGGTAAACCTAAAACTCAGAAGACAATATCAGTGTGTATCTTTGTGACCTTGAATTGGGCAATGGTTTCTTAGCTATGACTTCCTAAACACAAACAAAAGAAAAGGGAGATAAATTGACCATCGTCAAAATTAAAACTTGTGGTCTCAAAGGACACCGTCAAGGAAATGATAAAAACAGCCTACAGAATGGGAGAACACATATGCAAATCAAATCTGATGAAGGACCTGTATCTACAACATATAAAGAACTCTTACAACTCATTAATAAAAAGACAAATTACCCAATTAAAAATGGGAAAGGGATATGAATATACATCTTTTTCAGGAAGATATAGAAATAACCATTAAGCCAGCATTATTAGCCATCAGGGAAATGCAAATGAAAATCACAATTCCTTTTCACACCTACAAGGAGGGCTATAATTAAAAAGAAAAATATTTAGGTCTTGAGTTTATCACTTATTAATTTCTATGAATGATCACTATGCAAAAAAAAAGACAAATAATAAAAACTGTTGGTAAAACAAACAAAAAACTGTTGCCGAAGATATGGAAAAAGTGAAATCCTCGTACACTTCTAGTGGGAGTGTAAGATCATACGGTCCCTTTGCGGAAAACATACTGGGAATTCCTCAAATGGGTAAACATAGTTCCCATATGACCGCCACTTCCACTCCGAGGTGTATACCCAAATATGAAACGAGAAAAGACAAAGTGTAGATTAGTGGTTGCTAGTGCTTCATGGGTTGGGGAATTGGAATATGATAACTAAGAAATGTGGGGTTTCTATTTGGGGTGATGACAATGTTCTAAAATTGATTGTACTGATGGGTGCACGACTCTGGGAATATACTAAATGCTATTGAGTTGTGTACCTTAAGCGAGTGGATTGTATGGTATGTAATGAGTTTTCAATAAAGCTGTTAAAAATTAAAGTAAAACAAAAATCTTAGTCACCATAGAACTCTTATATTTTTTCAGCCAAGCATCTTCAAGACCTTCTCATGGGAAGTGTGAATTTTTCCCCTGCCAATCTGTCTGGCGCTGGTTCTAGGTACCTGAATGCTTTGGTTGACAGTGCAGTGGCTCTTGAAACAAAGGATTCCTCACTAGCTAGGTAATTCTTGCGACAGTGTTCATTTCTGTAATCATATCTACTATAAGGTCTCAACTAAGGACTTTTTGTTTCACTGGGGAATTCTATATAGGAAATTAACAATCAGTCCAAAAACACTGAATTTACTTAACTCCTTCTTATCATTGCTGGTAAATGTATGTATTTAATTGGGATAAACTTGACATTGTTTAAATTTTAGTGTTTTCTTCTTTCAGGATTAGGTTTGTGAAGGTTGCTTCTCATGTATGTTTGGAAAGAAATTAGGTAACACTTACATTGTTCCCTGTAAACAATAAGAAAAGCAGTAGCCTAAATTATCTTATTGAGCATAGTGGATTTTGGTCACTGTGGGTAGATTACAGACCTTTATTTTGTGATGGGCATTTCACTTATATAATGACATTATTCTTTCCAGCAACCCTAAGAGGAAACTAAAGCTCAGGAGGGGTGTATTAAATAACTTCTCTGGGGCGCCTGGGTGGCTCAGTTTGTTGGGCATCCAGCTTCGGCTCAGGTTATGATCTCACGGTTTGTGGGTTCGAGCCCCGCATCAGGCTCTGTGCTGACAGCTAGCTCAGAGCCTGGAGCCTGCTTCAGATTCTGTGTCTCCCTCTCTCTCCGACCCTCCCCTGCTCGCACTATCTCTCTCTGTCTCTCAAATATAAATAAAAAACATTAAATAAAAACAAAATGTAAATAACTTCTCCAAGCTGGTAAATGGCAGATTTGGGATTCAAACCCAGTCTGACTCCAAAGTCCATATGATTATCATTGGTGACCATATCTTAACTAGGACTACCACTGTAACTTATAATCAGAGAACTGTATAGCTATTCTACCTAAATGGCCATATAAAGACTTGGAATTTATATACATGCCCAGAAAGTAGTGTTTCCGGTATAAGAACATAAGAAACCTAAACCCCTGCTCATGCTGTCTCTCTCTGTCTCTCAAAAATAAATAAAAAAACATGAAAAAAAAAAAGAATGTACAGACTGTTGATAAGTAGCACAGAGAAAGGGGAAGTGAGTTCCAGAATGGGAGTAAATCTTATTTGAATTTTAAAAGACAAATGGAAATTTGCCTGAAGAAGGGCTCTCCAGACAATGGGAAGAGCATATAAAACATCCATAGAGGAGCACCTGGGTGGCTCAGTCAGTTGAACTTCTGACTTCAGCTCAGCTCATGACCTCACAGTTCGTGAGCTCAAGCCCCATATCAGGCTCTGTGCTGACAGCATCAAGCAGGCTTTGGATTCTCTCTCTCTGTCTCTCTCTGCCCCTTCCCCACTCTCATGTACACATGCTCTTTCTCTCTTTCAAAAATAAACATTAAAATTTTTTAAAATTATTAAATGCATAGAGGGATGAAACTGCATTATAGACGAATCCACATCAAAATAAAATCATTGTGAGAAATGAAGAATAATTGTCATTACTGTCCTTTATGTCCATTTATGTGACCAGATCCTTTCTTTAGTTTTATTCCTGCAGTGAATGATTTGACGTCTGATCTTTTCCGTACCAAATCCAAAAATGAAGAAATCAAGCTTGAGTTGGCAAAACTTGAAAAAAATCTAACTGCAACTTTAGTTTTAGAAAAATGTCTACGAGAGTAAGTAACTGAGTTGGAAACAGTGATGTTTGTTATACAGGCAGTAACGAGACATTGTCAGATTTGGTTTTGGCAGTAGATAGGATTTAAAACAATGTATTAGGAGCCAGAGTCCATAAATGGTTTTCTAAGTAAAAAATGACTTGGGTGGAGGTAGGGTTTGGGTACAGACTTTCATCTTTTACTTCATATAATTTCTTACCTTTTTTTCTCTTTTATAAATAGCCTGGGTTTAGGGGCACCTGGTGTCTCAGTCAGTTAAGTGTCCAACTTTGGCTCAGGTCACTATCTTATGGTTTGTGAGTTCGAGCCCCCATTGGGCTCTGTGCTAGCAGCTCAGAGCCTGGAGCCTGCTTCGGAGTTTGTGTTTTCCTCTCTCTCTCTCTGCCCCTCCCCATCTCACATTCTGTCTCTCTCTCTCTCAAAAATAAACAAATGCTAAAAAATTTTTTTTCGAATAATAAATAGTCTAGTTTTATAATTTTGAAAATGTATGTGAATTTTTCTTTTTAACTTATAAGCCGTGGTGCAACCTAAAGTCACATTATATTTGGCTGCCCCAGAGATTAGATGCTGTAGATCAGGAGTACAGATGTGCGTGAGTAATTTAGTGGGGTGTAAATTTACTTAACAAATACTAAATATGTATATGCAAGGCACTATATCATGTCACATTTAGGAAAGAGGGCTTTGGGACTTCCATAATTTTAATTGGCCTTAGAATATACCAAATCACTTTTTTAAGCGGCAGGTTTACCTTCTCCAAGAATAATCAGCATAGATTAATCTTAAAATTACTTAGTATTCCATGAGAAAAATCCCAGATGGCAACTTGGAGGGGAGGGGGACCTGAAAAGCACACGGTAGCGAGTCTGGGATATAAAATCTATGGTAGAAAAGCTAGCAAATATGTTGTCTACTTTTGGCTAATCTTTTTTATAATAACTCCCCTGAGGAAAGAAAGCAAATGTTTTCAACTGTACTTTTTAAAGGGATCTAAAGAAGGCAGAGTTGCATCTGTCTGCGGAAAGGGCCAAAGTTGACAATCGTCTTCAGAACATGGATTTCCTAAAAGCAAAGTCGGAGGAGTTCAGATTTGGAATCAGAGCTGCGGAGGTTTGTACAAAGGACTGAATATATTTAGTGCTTTTCAGACATCTTGACCTTCATCCCCACGGCTGGGCAGTATTCTTACCTTTTTGCAGATGAGGGAACTACGGAGAAGACAGGTAACTTACCCAAGGTCACGCAGCTGCTTAGCAGTGAGTGGATCCAGATTCCAACACGGACAGCCAGGCCCCACAGCCCGGGGTCCAACTCTTAGTGCTGCCCCTGTCTTGTCACAAATCTGTGACTGAAATGACCCACATGCAGCACAGAACTGCTTAGATGCGTGTCGTCTCTCATCTCTGATTTGTAGCTTCTCTTTACCATGTAGTGTGACGAAACTATGTCATGATGGTCACTTTCGAAATACTTTTTTCACTGAACTCCCTTTTTTGTAATTATAGGAGCAACTTTCCACCAGAGGCATGGATGCTTCTCTATCTCACCAGTCCCTAGTAGCCCTCTCGGAGGTGAGCTGACTTTAACCCAATTTAGCTTTCTCCAGAATCTTAGCACACAATCTGCCTTCTCATTTGCTTCTTTTTATAATAAAGAGCTTTCTTCACTATTGACCTGTTTTTCTTTACCTCTGTACTTTATGTTCACTAGTACTTATGCCTTTATTACGTGGCTGGCTGTATCCGTCCTCACATTTGTTTGGTTTCCTTTATTTACTAGTAGATGCTAGTGACACTCTTTGCTGGAGTCAGTTATATGTTACTGATTTATTTATAAAATAAATTCATTGCGGGATTATGTGCTAACCCTCTAGGTCCTCTTCTTCTCTTTCCATGTCTGGTAAAAATGCAGGTCCCCAAACTCCTAGAGGATGCAATTCTAGGTTTTTAGGTTGTATAAGTGTTTTGTGTATTTTGGTAGAAAGAGGGGGCTTTGTTTAATTTTCTATTATTTATTTATTCTTAAGATTTTTTATACTTTGATTTTTGGAATCTAAAGTTGACAATTGATGAATATGCATTTGAGATTCTAATCACTCCCTTACATTCTGATTCCTCTTAATCACATTATTATGTCTTCCCAGACGGCATACTTGGATCCTATTCTTTTCTTTTTGAGATTTCATTTATTTTTCATTTTTTAATTTTTATTTTATTTATTTATTTATTTTTAAATAGAAGGATTTTTTAAAATGATTTATTTATTTTTGAGACAGAGAGAGACAGATCATGAGTGGGGAGGGGCAGAGAGAGAGGGAGACACAGATTCAGAAGCAGGCTGCAGGCTCTGAGCTGTCAGCACAGAGCCCGATGCGGGGCTCGAACCCACGAACGTGAGATCATGACCTAAGCCAAAGTTGGAGACTTAACCGACTGAGCCACCCAGGTGCCACTACTTTTTAATTTTTTAAATATTTATTTTGAGAGAGAGAACAAGAGAGCAGTGGAGGGGCAGAGAGAGAAGGAAAGAATCCCAAGCAGGCTTCATGCTGTCACCACAGAGCCTGACACGGGGCTCAAAGTCAAGAACCGTTAGATCATGACCTGAGCCAAAATCAAGAGTCAGATGCTTACTCGACTAAGCCACCCAGGCGCCCCTTCAGAGATTTTATTTTTAACTCATTTCTACCCCCATTGTGGGACTCAAACATAAAACCCTGAGATCAGTAGTTGCATGTTTTACTGACTGAGCCAGCAGGTGCCCCACTTACATCCAATTCTTCCTAAGTAGGAGTATAACTTTTCTATTTTAAGCATCTAATAAGAATTGTTTCCATTGAAAGTGAGTTTGTTATTCATATGTCTTTTAACACATTGATACAATTTGATATATTATTTAAAATATCTTAATGTTAGTGCTTTATTATGTTTATTTCATATTGAGCAATGTTTAGTTGCATTATGATATCTCTATCACTCTGTGACTCTTGAATTTTTTCCACCCCCAGAAATTGGCAGAACTAAAACGACAGACTATACCTTTGAAGAAAAAATTGGAATCCTATTTAGATTTAATGCCGGTAATTATTTTTATGAATTAAAAAAGTCTTTTTCAACGTTCCACAAGGGCACTAAATGATCATGAAAATACTGGGTTCACGTTTAAGGATTTCAAGTCTGTGCTAAGTTTCAGCGTTGTGTATACACCACATATGCTCTCTGTAAGGTGTTTTGCCTTTTGAAAAAGACTTGCACTTTTTCTCCTTGAGTCCTAGTTGAAGCAATATAACCTTTCCTTGTTTTCTTTCTCTTTAAAAGAATCCGTCGCTTGCTCAGGTGAAAATTGAAGAAGCAAAGTGGGAACTAGTAAGTAGTTCCAGTTTTTTTCTTCTTTATTTTTAAAAAAGCTCCCTCCGCCCTTCTTTCCTTCCTACTCCGAGGTAAACGACGGCCCCAAAGCTCTGTGTGTCGTTACCGTGCATTTTTTAAAATGGTTTTTTGGATATGTGTATGTATTTCTTTCCATAAAAAATACACAGTGATCTTTTCTGTCTTTTACATTTTTTCATAGATTTTCCTGGTTGGAAAAAGGGGGCTTGCGAGACAATATTCATTTTTGTTTTTTTAAGATTATTTATTTATTTATTTTGAGAGAGAGAGAGACAGATCAAGTGGGAGAGGGGCAGAAAGAAGAAAAGCGAGAATCCAAAGCAGGCTGCATGCTAACAGCATGGAGCCCGACCCAGGGCTCAATCTCACGAACCATGAGTTCATGACCTGAGCTTAAACCAAGAGTTGGATGATTAACCAACTAAGCCACCCAGGCACCCCAAGACAGAATATTCAAATCAAAAGAATTAACAAAGGTGTGCGAGCTGAAAAATGGAGGACTTTTCCAAGCTTTGGCAAGCAATGTGGCCTAGCTGTTTAGGGGTATGCAATGGACATTAGGGCTAAAGAAGGTCAATTGGAACTTAAATATAAAGGGAGTTGAACTTGGAGGCTGTACGAGGCCACTGAACATTACTGTGTGTGCCTTAATCTTCTAAAGAAAGGAAATGTGATCACAGCTGTGCTTTTTGATTAGGCCAGTTCTTTAGGAAGATTATTCTGGAATCAGTGTATAAGGTGGATTGGAAGAGGGAGAAAGAAAATTGCAGAAACCAGTTGGTGTATTTAGACCAGGTGAGAAGTAATGAAAAAGTGGCAATGAGCGTGGAAAAGAGGTGACGTGAGAGATGTTGAGGCAGTTCGTTGCCCAAGCAGCAGAGATCAGAAAAATGGAACTGATACACCGATTCGTCTCTCTAAAGACATTTTTCCCCCTTGAGATGTTTACTAGAGTCAGGGGTCTGAAAACCTTTGGGGTGTGGGAAAGAGGGGGACGAGGTAAAAGCGAGGAATGTCTAAATACATATTTAATATTTATAATGGTATTTAAAAATTTTTCTGTTCTAATGTTTTTCTTTTTTGCTTCCCGTATTTTAAATAGCACTAGAAGTTAGAGCACCTGTTTCATGTCCTTATTTATAGAATTTATGGTATTTTTTCCTTCCTTTAGGATGCCATTGAAGCTGAGCTTACAAAGAAAGTAAATATGATGGAACTGTGACCAGGATCCAGTGAGCTTCGTCTTCCCTAACAGAGTAAATGGAATAGGACTTGAAAGAATCGTTTCCTCTTCCATTCCTTAATAATTTAACTCCTGTGTTCTTGGACGCGATAATCATGTCACTATTGATGGAACAGTGATTTCTGGTTGTGTATTGCATTTCTGTACCCAAATACACGGTTTTCACATTACAAAGCGTTGTGGGTTTTCTATGTTGCTGACAGTTGGTGTCCCTCAGTGGGTCTCTTTGGGGAACATTATGATGGATGTCATACAACTGAGGAGGCCAGCGAGGTGAGGAGTTCTGTAAGGCAGTCGTGTTTCCCCCCACCCTCCTGCTAGGATTTTGCTGCCATTCCTTCCCATCTGACCTGCCTCCCTCCAGATGTTAATGTATGCAGGAATTTAGTTTATGAAAGAGATGACCTTTTAAACCCGTATTGGAGAGATAGATAATTCAACCCCCAGTGCTATGTCCTTACTTCATGCCTTACGTCAGGATAATCCCAAGAATCAAAGATTTAAATGTTAAAAAAAAAAGAGAAACTGAGGAGAAGCTTTAATGTTTTGACTGTTAAATAATGATAGGGTCAGTAACAGAGGACTCAAATCCAGGAGCTGTGAATGAAGTGAGAAATACTTGAAGGTTTGGATTAAAAATTTCTGCCCGGGGCGCCTGGGTGGCTCAGTCAGTTAAGCGTCCAACTTCGGCTCAGGTCATGATCTCACAGTTTGTGGGTTCGAGCCCCGCATAGGGCTCTGTGCTGATAGCCCAGAGCCTGGAGTCTGCTTCACATTCTGTGTCTCCCTCTCTGCCCCTCCCCCCCACTCACTCTGTCTCTCTCTCTCAAAATAAAATAAAGACATAAAAAATTTAAAAAAAAATTTCTGCAAGGCAAAATCTTTCATAAGTAAAATCAAAGGCCATTACAATTGTGGTATAGGGAAAAAGAAGGAGAAATTTTTCGTTTGTTCCTTTTTGTACTTTGAAAATTTTTGTACCATGTAATTAAGAAGCAACTGATTTAATTTTTAAAAAAGAAGAAAATGAAGCAATGAGGATTTTTTTGCAATCAGTTTTTTTAAAGACCAGCTAAATGGCCTTAAAAATGTCCTTCTCCTTTCCCACTAATATGTGGAAATACAAAATACTGAAGACACTTGTATTTCTTTTTTTGAAAACTGTCCACATTATTTAGCCATGTAGGTATAGCGATTTTTTCTTTATCTTAACAATTTACGGGAGCCCCTTGTGTATTAGCTAAATTAATCTTTTGTGATTTGCATTGTAAATATTTCTCCCAAGCTGGTCATTTGTCTTTTGACATGCGACTCTTGATCTCCTGGTTGTAAGTTCAAGGCCCATGTCAGATACGGAGATTATTTAAAAATAACATCTTTCAAAAAAAGAAGAAGAAGTCGTGACCTAGGCCAGGGCTTGAGTTTCCAGCGGAAGAGGACTAGCCATTATAGCTTCTGCTGCTGGGAGGCACGTGAGCTCCATATTGGGTTAGACGTGCAGCATGAATGAGAAGAGGTTCCTCGTCAAAATGCCTCTGAAGCAATTTTAAGAGTAGACCAAGGACTGTGTGTGGATGTCCTTGGAGCCTGTTTGGTTGCCAGGGGATCTTTTTTCTTGTGAGTCATCACGGGAGCACAGGACCGATGGCGCACCATTGTCTGGCTAGGACCCTGTTCCTGCTTCCGGGCCCTGATGAGACACAAGCCACAAGCCAAAGGGACCTCTGCCAGCTGCATTCGGTGCCGCGCTGCACACATGTCCTTCTGCCCTTAGCTCCCTCTCACCTTGTACAGATACATAGTTTTCGGTTTATCTTACCATGCCCAGCTCCCACATTTACAATTTTCTTTAAATTCTGCAGCAGCGCTCGTGGGCTGACAGCCTGCCTCTGCTGCGTTGGGAAAGAGAATTGTTCTCTCCCACAATTTCAGGATCCAGATTGTCTACAGCATGTTCAGACACTGAGCACGAAACCGCCTTCTGCTTCCTGGCGATGTGACCTTGAAGACACCACGTAAACTCTCCGGTGTCCAAAGGATATGAGTTGTCCTCCCTTTCTTATCACCCATTCATTCATTCACTTATTTATTCACAAGCTTTATTAAATACTATATGTTAGGTTGTGGGGCCTTAAAGATAAATCAGAATTTCCCTCTCAGTCTCAGGCGGTTTATAAATTCACAGAATATCAGACTGAGAGGGACTGTCCAGTCCAAATTTTAGTCTGAGAGACAAGGAAACTGAGGCCCAGAGAAGTAAAATGACTGGCTACGTGTCACACCCAGTCAGTGACCGAGTTGGGATTAGAACCCAGCTTTCTTATTTCCCAATCCAAGGATCTTTCCTCTGTATTACCCACTTTTGGCTAAACCATAGTAAGTCTCAATGTCCCTTAGATGGCCTTGCATTAATACTGTAAAACTAGGGATGCCTGGGTGGCTCAGTCGGTTGAGTGTCCAACTTTGCTCAGTCATGAGCTCACAGTTCGTGAGTTCCAGCTCTGTGTTGAGCTCTGTGCTGACAGCCAGAGCTTAAAGCCTGTGTCTCCCTCTCTCTCTGCCCTGCCCTGACTCACACTCTGCCTCTCTCCCTCAAAAAGAATAAGTAAAACATTTTTAAAAAGCATTGTAAAATTAGTATCCAATGACTCAGAAAATATACAGTAACAAAGCGTTAATATGAGGTCAGAAATTAACACAATATAAAATGGAAATTATCAATTGGAACTTATTCATCAAAACATCTACAGATATTTGAAAAATATTTTAACATCTTTATTTTATTTTTTTTTATATTTGAGAGAGAGCATGTGAGCAGGGGAGAGGAGCAGAGTGGGGGAGAGAGAGAGAGAGAGAGAGATTGAGAATCTCAAGTCGGCTTCATACTCAGTGCAAAGCCCAATGCAGGTGTCTATCCATGATCCTGGGATCATGACCTGAGCCAAAATCAAGAGTCAGATGCTCAATTGACTGAGTCACCCTGGCACCCCTCGATTTTTTCCATCTTTTTTCTCTCCTCCAGTCTGGATATTTTTACCAACCTATCTTCCAAATCACCAACTTTTTTTGTTGTTGTTTTATTTATTTTTGAGAGAGAGACCACATGAACAGGGGAGGGTCAGAGAGAGACACAGAATCTGAAGACAGGCTTCAGGCTCCGACCTAGCATCAGCACAGAGCCTGACACGGGGCTCGAACCCACTAACCGTGAGATCATGACCTGAGCCGAAGTTGGATGCTTACCCGACTAAGCCACCCAGGCACCCCCTAGATCACCAATCTTGTTCTCGTTAATCTGTTGCTGTTAGACATTTCTCCCTCCCACCCCAATCAATACACAGCTCTTATTGTGTTTTTAAAATATCACAAATAAGTCTGAGGAATCATCTGGTGTCTTGCTGTTTCAGTAGCTGGGCAACTCAACTCTTTTTTTTTTTTTATGTTCTTTATTTATTTTTGAGAGACAGAGAGAGACAGTGGGAACAGGGGAGGGTCAGAGAGAGAGGGTGATAACAGAATCTGAAGCAGGCTCCAGGCTCTGAGCTAGCTGTCAGCACAGAGCCCGACGCGGGGCTCAAACCCACAAATGTGAGACTGTGACCTGAGCCGAAGCCAGACACTTAACCGACTGAGCCACCCAGGAACCCAGCAACTTAACTCTTATTCATCAGTCAGCTGAACTGTTCCTTCTTCAGAAACAGATACCAACCCAAAACTTCCTGATATCCTTGTTTTCAACTGTTGTGGCCTGCTGAATCAAAGCAGCTGAATTTGGTACAAGTTCAATGTCGTTTCCTTCAAGAATTAACTCACATTCTGGGCTTGAGGTACTAAAAAAGTAATGCCAGGCCTCAACTGAACCCCATGGGTGTATTTTTCGCCCAAGAAATTTTAGATTTCAGTAAGAGAACCGTTCTCCTGAACAACAACACTGATGGAGAAGTGAGCGCGTACAGACCTCGTCATGCAGTGGAAGCCCAGTGTGACACCCTCAATCATGCTCTGTATATGACTGTAGATTATGTGAGTCGTCGCCAGTTCCTTTCTATTTCTCGGCCACTTATCAATGCAGAGCCTCTCCTTTTTCTTTTCAAGGACAATGAGTTCTACATTGATGTGACTGAAAGTCCTCCACAGTGTCCCTCTGAGGCCCTTCAGGGTAACCGTGCACCCCCTTCTGAGTGACGTCAACACTTTCTGGAATGTCGACAGTCTCATTATGAGAACAGATTTCATTCTCCCAGCAGATGCAGCAAAGAGAGAACCTTGGCAGGCACTTCTGTTGTATTATTGCCCTGCTTTCAGCTTTCCTCTCCCACACCATTTATGATTCAGCACATTTTTCAAAGGTGGAAAGAATTATTAGACTTTTTTTCAAGTTTATTTATTTGCTTATTTTGAGAAAAAGGGGGATGAGGACAGAGAGAGAGGGAGAGAGAGAAACCCAAGCAGGCTCTGCACTGTTATCACAGATCCTGACATGAGGCTCGAACCCACGAACCATGGAATCATGACCTAAACTAAAACCAAGAATCAGATGCTCAACTGACAGAGCCATCCAGGTGCCACATTTATGCTTTAATGTAGATTTCTCTATATCACCCCACTTAGTCTGAAATTTATACTTCAGTTCACATCCTTTTATAGGAAGCAAGTATCATCTCAAAACCCTGATATCAATTAGATGTGTTTATAACTGACTTAACAGACTACTTGAAACACTGTGGACATATAAAGTGCAAACATCATAGGGCCGCCTGGCTGGCTCAGTCAGTAGAGCATGTAACTCTTGATCTTGGGGTTGTGACTTCAAGCCCCACCTTGGCTGTAGAACTTACTTTAAAAAATAAGAAATAAATGTTAAGGGGCATCTGGGTAGATCAGTAGGTTAAGCGTCAGACTTCATCTCAGGTCATGATCTCATGGTTCAAGAGTTCAAGTCCCACATCAGGTTCTGTGCTGACAGCTCAGAGCCTGGAGCCTGCTTCATATTCTGTTTCCCTCTCTCTTCCCCTCCCCTATTTGCACCCTGTCTCTCTCTCTCTCTCCAAAATAAATAAACATTTTAAAAATGTATTAAAAATAAATTTTAAAAAAGTGCAAACATTGTAATTCATCTTTCTTCTCTCCTTTTATTATTCACATGGGTCATAAGTATACCCATTCACTTCAACACTGGATGGATGCAAACATTGTGGACAAAGCTTTAAGTCCGTCAGTTCATCTAATAAAAATCATTGCCCAAAAAAGAAATTCCAGAGGGAAGGTGTCCAGGCTTGCTCTCTGAGCAACAACATCTGTTTGGAATAAAATGGATTTCTTAGGAAAACATATGAATGACGCAGGATATAGTAGGGGGCTTTTTATGTTATTTATCTGAAATTCAAATTTAACTTGGCATCTTGTATTTTTATTTGCTTAACTGGCCACAGGTGTGTATCCAGTTGCTGGTGTCTCTAAATGAAAGAATTGATTCCAGTGTTACAGAAATCTTGACAATGGAGTCAAAACATTGGCCATTAATGCAAGTAAAAAATGGAAAGAAATTGGTTTTGAACCCAGCCCCTTGTTGAATTGTCTTATTGTTCTAATTCTTTCAGTTGGTTTTCTTGGCTTTTACAGACATGTAATTATTTCACCACAAAAAATGATGAATTTATTCCTCCCCATCAATTTTGATTCTTCTCATTTTTTTTCTTAGGAGGTACTCTCGTGGTAATATCAAAGTGATGGTGGTGGTAACAGTAAATGTTTTAGTCATTACTGCTGTGTCGCAAACTAGCCCCAAACTGGCATGAAACAACCACAGATTCTGTAGATGCGGAATCTGGACAGGGCCCAGTGGGCATGACCTAGCCTTGCTGCTTACTATCTATCGATGGTCTCAAGTTGGGAAGATTTAAAGGCTGGGAATGATTCAGCAGCTGAGGGGTGGAATCATTGATGTCTTCACTCAACATATCTGATGGTTCTTGCTGGCTATTGGCTGCGCTCCCAGGCTGCCAGGCTCTCTGAGTGATCTCTCCCAACACGGTGGTTGGCGTGACAGAAGTGGAAAGGCAGAGGCATATTGCATTGTTATGATCTAACCTGAAAAGTCACAAAGCGTCAGGGCTCCTATGCGGCTCAGTCAGTGGAGCGTCTGGCTTTTGATTTCAGCTTGGGTCATGATCTCACCGTTTGTGAGTTCAAGCCCCAAATCAGGCCCTGGGCTGAGAGTGTGGAGCCTGCTTGAAATTTTCTCTCTCTCTGCCCCTCCCCTGTTCGTGCACACTCTCTCACTCTCTCTCAAAATAAATAAACCTTAAATGCTTTTTAGCTTAATTTATTTTGAGAGAGACAGAGGGTGCATGAGTAGAGGAGGGGCAGAGAGAGAGAGGAAGAGAGAGAATTCCAAGCAGGCTCTGCACTGTCAGTACAGAGCCCAGTGCAGAACCATGAGCTCATGATCTGAGCTGAAGTCAAGAGTCAGTTGCTTAACCAACTGAGCCACCTAGGTGCCCCTAAATAAATAAACTTTGTTTACATTAAATTTTAGCGTTTATTTATTTTTAAGAGAGACAGAGTGTGAGTGGGGGAGGGGCAGAGAGAGAGAGAGGGAGACACAGAATCTGAAGCAGGCTCCGGGCTCTGAGCCATCAGCACAGAGGCCAACACGAGGCTTGAACCCACAACTGTGAGCTGAAGTCAGCTGCTTAACCAACTGAGCCACCAGGCACCCCTAAGCTTTTTTTCTTTTTTTTAAGTCACAAAGCATCACTTACTATATCTTCCCAGGCAGATTTGCAAAGACCACCACAGAGTTAAGGTCAAGGGAGAAACATAGACTCTTCACCAAATAGTTGGATTGTCAGTATTACATTCTAAGAAAAGCATGACGAATAAAAGATTTCCTTGTGGCCACCTTTGGAACATACAATCTGCCAAAAGGAACAGCCTTGTGTTCTTGAGTTGAGTAAAAATTCTTTCACTAAATGGATTTCATCTTTTTTTAAAAATTTTTAATGTTTTGTTTATTTTTGATATATAGAGAGACAGAGCATGAGAGGGGGAGGGGCAGAGAGAGAAGGAGACACAGAACCAGAAGCAGGCTCCAGGCTCTGAGCTAGCTGTCAGCACAGAGCCTGACACGGGGCTCGAACCCACGAACGTGAGATCTGACCTGAGCCGAAGTCGGAGGCTTAACCGACTGAGCCACCCAGGCGCCCCACGAATTTGATCTGTAAGCCTCAGTTCAGGTTTATTTATTTATCATGTCAAGAAAGCCCCCCATTCTGATTTTTTAAGTTTTTAAAAAATAAATAATAGATGGTGAATTTTTTCAAATGCCTTTTCAGCATCTATGATCATCTATTGAAGAGGCAAAAAATACGGTAAAAATGAATGAGGTTGTATTTGCTTCCTCTGAGCCATGCCTGCAGTTGATCCCTTCATTCAGTGAGTATTTCTCAGCACTCATGTGTCAGACCCTCTGCTAGGCACTCAGACAGAAGCAGAAGTGGTTCCAGCTCTCAGGAAGCTTTTAGCCAAAATGATCCAGATCCATTTAAGTACCTGAAATCCAACTTTTGTGCTAACAGATGCAGAAAGGGTTGTTACTTCTCACCCTCCCACCCAAATCCCAAACAAACTCAGTAACCTGCTTGGTCCAGCACACGCTCACTTCCCATGGGGTATTTACATACATAATTTTAGCCACCAGAGGGCAGTCACACTTAAAAAACTCTTCCAAAGGGGAAGAAAAAAGACCAACCCATTCCTTGAAAGGCTGTGGGGATGGGTGGGGAGGTTCCTGGGCTAGAGTTACAAGCCACCTGTTGGGACTCATTCCAATGGGGACATAGCCCAGCACCCAAACCACTTCAGGCCTGGGGATCACACCAGTTTATCATGGGGCTCTGGTCCCTTGAGTGCAGGATGATGCAATGGAAACTGACATGGACCATAATGAAGTAGATCAGAGGGTCTCCCAAGCCAAACACTTCAGACGAAGTTAACTACATAGGAACCCCTACAGGGAAGGGCCTCGGGCACCCACACACCTACCACCTTTCAAGTCCTCACTGAAGAGAGTCAGTCAGTGAACATTTATTGAGCAGTATCTATTCAACAACCAGCCCTATATGCGCAGGGGAAAAACAGACTTGTTCGGGCTCCCAAGAAGGGTCTCACTGGCACAATATTATGAGAAATCAGTAAGGACAGCCCCAAGGCCAAGAGCGTCCAGTTAGGATGTCCCTGCTCTCTGTTCCAGGAGAAGCACGCAGGAGGCCACCCAAGACAATAGCTTCTCCAGATGCAGCATGCAGCCCTTACCCTTGGGGTCCTGCCTGTGAAGGTGGTGCTTTCAGAAAACCTGGCCTTCTCTTTCCTAGACTAGGGTGAGGGGCCTATTTCCAGTTTTTTGTTTTGTTTGTTTTTTGCTTGTATGACCTGTTTTATCAGAACTGCACACCCCCTTCTCAATCCAGGGCTTGAGCAGCTTTGGGAACACACAAGCACCTGAAACTGTCCAGCTCTTTCCTACCCAGCCTCCTCCCACTTCCACATCAATGAACGCCAAGCCCACCCAAATGAGAAGAGGGAAAGGGAAGAAAATGGTTAATATCTCAAAAATAGTTTCTTTCCACAGGGCTGTGAGACTGTACAAAACTTAGCCTGAATCTGGCATAGGGTAAAAACTTGATGAGTGTTAGTTATTATAGATCGACAATCCCTTGCTAGAATTTCCAAAGCTCTAAAAACCCAAAGGTCTTTCATAATTCATGTGGCAAAACTTATCTGACCTGAATTCATTTGGGAACAAAACCTCACCTGAAGCACGACGCCACTGATTTTGGTGGATGTGGACCACTTGGTAGGGGTCTCATGGATTCCGCAGCAGAGGCCGACAGTACTTGGTCACAGGATGTTGTCTCAGACTCTGCTGTGTGTTGTGAGATTATGGTGTAAGCATTTAATTGTTTTTCCAAAATCAAACATTCTAAATTCTAAAACATAACTGGTGTCCCCAGGACCTGTTTTCATATGAAATCTAGGGTCTATATCTTATCTCTCTTATTATCTAGCTAGGTGACAGTAAATATGGTAGACAGACACTAGGGTGGCCCTAAGATTCATGTCTCCTGCATTACCCATGCCCCTTTGAGAGTGGGCAAGACCTTGACTTGCTTCTGAGTAACAGAATATGGCAAAAGTAAAGATCTTGAAGATGTAATTAAAATCTCAAATCAATTGATTTTTTATTTAATCAAAGGGGAGATTATACTGAGTGAACCTGACTTAATTAGGCAAAAGCCTTTAAAAGAGGGACTAGGCCCTCCCTGGGGTCAGAGACTCTGTCAGTTGTTGGCTTTGAAGGGGCTGCCGTGCTGTTAGAGGGCCTCTGGAGAGGGCCATTTGGCAGGGGACTATGGGCAGCCATTAGTAACAGAGCATCCACCTGACAACCAGCAAGCAACTGGGACCTGAGTCCTGCAACAATGAGAAGACGAATTCAACAGGGAAGGAATTCTGCCAGCAACCTGAGGGGGCCTGGAAACAGATCCTTCCCCACTTGAGACTCTGATGAGACAGCAGCCCCAACGGATACCTGGATTCCAGCACAGCAAAATTCAGAGGCAGTGGACCCAGCTAAGCGAAACCCGGGATCCCGATTCATGGAAACTGGCCTAATAAAGGTGTGTTGTTTTAATCCACTAGATTGTGGTCATTGTTATGCAGCATAGAGAACCAGCCCATCAGAGATCCCTTAACCTGCTTGGCCTCCAGTTGTTCATCTACAAATTGGGGAGTGGTCACACCTGGGAGTCTTTTTAGCTGTATCTTTTAGAGACTCTATGGATGGGGCAGATGCTGGGTGCTTTGGTATTAGGAGGAGAGAGAACAGTTCTCTCAGTGGATAAGCAGATGCAGGGAAGGGGCTGTGGATACCAAGATGTGCCGTTGAAGGAGCTGGTGCACAGGCAGAGAAAAATGCAGGCAGCTGAGGACTCACCCTGAGTCCCCAGTGACCCGGCTGCCAGGCTGGACACTGACTACAGCTGGCATTGCTCCTGGCTGCAGGGGTGATCATCTTTCAGAAGCAGGAAAAACAGGCATCCTCTTCTCACTGCTCTGGAAGGGAAGCTTTACCGTGCTGGGCACCCACCCCCATCTCTGTCAGCTTAGGAAAGGGCAGAAGATTCCAGCTCACAATCTTCATCTGCAGACACCTAGAGCTCTTGCGCCGGTGACCTCAAGAACCGACCAGGGGAATTCAGGGGGAGCTGAGTCAGGGAGGGCATCAGGTTTCCTGTGAGCTCTTGGCAACCGTCTGAAGTGGGTGAGGCTGTGCTTCTGTGTTCTCCTACCAGGCCAATCCATCACGCCCCCTTGCTTCCCATACTCATGCTGCCTATCACAGGGGCCCCAGACCACCGACAGGCCCCAGAGGTGGCACATCAACTCTCTGCCTTCCCTCCCCCAAATACTCGCTCAGACACAGCTGACATGCTCATTTGACTGGCTGAAGCGATTGTCCCTTATTAAATTCCTTGGAGGATGACCTCATTAAGCCTTGTTATGGGTCACTTCTATTTCAGGGAGAATAAATTTGCTGGAATCTTTCTATGGGCGGCTAGTTAATTGAAACCTGAAGTAGGGGATGTGGGGGAGGAGGAGGCATGGGTGAGGTGGTGAGCGGGTGACCAGTGTAGACTGGCCGAGTGAGAAGTTGGGAGCTCGTGGAAGGAGGCAGGGGGTCCATATGAAGGGGACGGATAAGAAGGAAGTCACAGGCCGTGGAGGGGGCGGGGAGACAGAACAAGAGCACTCTGCAGCCTGATCTGCCAAGATAGCCTCCTAGCTGCCTCACAGGCCTCTGTGCTCAACCCTGCTCGACACATGAGTCCAGACCAGCACGAAGTGATAAGGGCCCAGGCCAGGATGTGGCAACAGAGATGGAAAAGAAGGAGATGTGAGAGGACTTGGAAACCAATTTGATATGAGGACAAAGGAGAGGAAAGTGCCCAAGATGACCTTGAAAGATCGCTGGAGAACTGGGGAGACGTGCCAGCAAATAAACCCAGCAGAGGCCTCAGATCGATGCCAAGCTCATAGCTCTATTGTTTAAAGAATCCTTCTTCGCCCACTTCTGAAAGAATGATGTTCCCTGTGTCCAGTTTCCTAGCTCTTCAGCCATGATGGGCTGACATGAACTGAGAGTCCACTGTGGATTGGACCCTGTGCTGGACCCTGGGGATGCAAACCCCAGATCTTTCCAAGCAGTTAGCCACTCTCAGAATGTTTACTTCGATACCCTGTACCAACAGTTGTGTTGATCTTCAGGATGGGCACTTCGTAGAAGGAGGGCGTAAAAATGGGAGGGGGTTTGGGGCGGGGAGACCTTAACATCACATGAACTTGTGACATTTGGTACCGCTGGAAGACAGAGGTCCTCTAATTAGTCGAGTGGCCCCTGGCTGGTCTCTTGAATTTCCAGGTCTGGCTTCCTTCACCTGCAAAGGGAGTGAGGAGGATTAGGTGATTCTTGATTCCTGGAAACTCTCCTACCTTTCTTTCTATGCTTTGTTTCGTGAATGTGCAGTGTTGAGAAGTTTGATTTCTATGGAAATGTAGGATGCTCCTTTATTTCGGAAAACAGTAGTCACATGAGCACCCATGGAGTGGGTACGGGGCGTGACGTGGGGACCTTCACTCCCTGCTCCTTGTCTTCTAATCTGGAGGCGGCTCCACAGAGCCACATTTCTGGAGTCTCCCTGGTTTCTGTCTCCATCTCTTGCCCTCTCTGGAGGAAAGACATCTGACTGGACAGTCAGTTTTAGGAAAGAACTGACCATGCTCCACCACCACCCGCTTCCTAAATCCTCATGTTGAAGCCCTAATGCCCAGCACCTCAGAATGTGGCTGTGTTCGGAGATAGGACCTTTCAAGAAAGGATTAAGCTGACACGGAGAGAGGACCTTTCAAGGGAGGATTAAGCTAACAGCCCGCATCCTTGGGAGAGTAGGACCCAGTCCACACAGACTGAAGAGAGGCCAGTGAAGACATTGTAGGACCATCTGCAAGCCAAGGAGACCTTAGAAGAGGCTAACTCTCTGACACCTTGCTCTTGGACTTCCAGCCTCCAGAACAGTGAGGAAATAACTTTCTGTTGTTAAGTCCCCTGCCTGGGATACTTTACTATGACAGCCCTGGCGAACGAATACAATATTTTCTTTGGGACTCGCCTGCCCACAGAGGATGTGTATTCGGGGCTGCTCATCAAACAGCAAACCTACTTTTGGGGGGAGGGCTGAGTCTGTCCAGGTCTGTGTGCTGCTGGGTGAATGTCTGTCTGCAGTGGCTAGGACACACTAGGAAGTCCCTGGGGACTGACATGTGCACCGTGTCCTCCAATCCAGTTTCCATCTACCATAAAGTTGACATACAAATGTTCATCTATTTCCTGTGTTTTATTTCTCAATCGGTTCCAAACCAGAGGAGGAGCTGGGATGGGGCTGTTTATTGCACGTCCACCACCACCTCCTCCAGGAAAGGAAAAAAGGCAAAAGTACCAGAGCCCATGTTACACAGAAGTGTTCCCTAGGAATTAAAAAAAAATGTTTATTTTATTTTTGAGAGCGAGAGCATGTGCACACACACGGGCATGTGGGGGAGGGTCAGAGAGAGAGAGGGAGACTGAGATACGAAGAAGGCTCTGCACACTGACAGCAGTGAGCCTGACTCAGAGCTCAAACTCACTCGGGGCTTGAACTCATGAACTGTGAGATCATGACCTGATCCAAAGTCAGACACTTAACCAACTGGGCCACCCAGGCACCCTTCCCAGGGGGATTTTGTTCTTTTTCCCAAACCCCTCTCTCACTGGTGCCCTAACCACTCCCAAATGGGTACTTTACGTCTAGGACCAGTCATTCCAAGGTGGCCTGGTTCTTAGATTCCACTGGAATGCCTGCCTAGAACACCTTTCCTCTTCTCTGTGCTGCAAAATTCTCTTCATTCTCTGAGTCTTGGCTCAGAGGTCTCCGCCTAGCTGGGTCCTCCTTGGGGCCCAGGTCACACTCACAGCTTCCTCATGTCAGCTCTTATGACTCTGGGTGCATATTTCTATAATTTTGTCATACAGTCCTAATGTTAGGTGACCTCATGTCTGTGTTCTCTAGTAGGACAGACTAGGCTGAGCGCTGTACCCAGAAGGACTTCCTCTGGTCACATCTGTGTCCCCAGGGCTCACATGGTGCTTGACTCCAAAGCATGTATGAATGAGTGGCAGGATGACATTTTGACATATTAATCCGTGTGTTTCTCATAGTTTTCCACCCCACCCCTTCCATTTTATGTGGACTGACTGGTTGGTAATTCCTTAATTTGGGTTTGGCGCAAAGAGGAGCCTGAGTTCAAGGACTTCCTGTTCTTTGAAAAAAAATCTAAACTCACTGGGCTTTCTGTGCATTGTGGGGGAGGGGGAGGGGTAAAGAGGGAGATGACTTTTGAGAAAGAAGAAATGAAGGTCTAGAAGGGGGGAGAGAGTTGTGGGTACCCTCACCCTTGCACTCTCACTCTGTCCATGATGGAGCAGGCCGACAAAAATTTTTGCTCCCCAGAATGACATGAAACAGAGCCTGCTACTACCCATTACTGGGCTTTGGCACATGATGTGCCTGCATGGATGAAAGACAAGACCCCATCCCTTCTTTCTGGGCACTTGCGATCTGAGGGTCCTAAGTGGGGAAAGGAAATGAAGCTTCAGCAATGACTGACATGGACTTTCCTGCCAGGTGGGTCCTTGGAGTAGAAATTAAGTTGATCTAGGGGTGCCTGGGTGGCTCAGTTGGTTGTGTCTGACTTTTGATTTCAGCTCAGTTCATGATCCCAGGGTCATGGGATTGAGCCCCATGTCAGGCTCCAGAATGAGTGTAAAGCTTGCTTAAAATTCTCTCTCTCTCTCCCTCTACCTCTCCCCAGCTTGTGCTCTCTCTTTCTAAAACAAAAAAATAATATAAAAACTTTTAAATTAAATTGATTTGTAGGGTATGAAGAGGGACACAGGTGGGCTGTTGATTCCCTCTTTCCTCCAGAGTCTTCTGTCTGAGGAAAGGAGGGAAGCCCCAGAGCACGCAGCTGAAGCAGAAATGTGGGCCTAGAAGATGTGAGCCGGAGCACAACGCAGGAGCAGAGGGTGAAGAAGAAGATGCAGCAAAAGAATGGAGAGAGGAAAGGAAAGGGGATGGTGATGGGGAGGAGAAGACAAGACAAATGTGATTGGTCCCTGTTTGGGGGAGAGATACAAGCCCAGCAGAGGCATGCTGAGGCAGCTGGGGACCCTCTGCAGAGCGCCTGGAACTGGCTGGGGTGAGGTCGGCGCCTTTCCTGCCACTAGAATCTGGCAGGCTGGCCGGCAGGTACAAGAGAGCCTTGGCAGTGATGGTACATCCCCACCCCCTGGTAGCCAGGGGCAACCTCTTTTGGGCCTTCCAGGAAGATAAGCAGCCTCCTTAGCATTTCTGGCTTGTCTAGTTCAACAACGTCGACTTAGGGTTTCTGGCTGAAAACACACCTCTCCCAAGAGGCAGATTAATGGCAATATGATTATACAAAGGGATCGTGACCTGCCAGATGGAGGCGAGCTTCCCACAGTCCCTGTGGCAATGGGAAATCCGCGCTGGGGTATGGTTGCCACCCTTACTCCAAAGGGTTGGGCAGATTTGAGGAGATAGGCTCTTGAAGCTTCTGATGTTCACAAAGGCCTGGAACATCCTATGTTTGTATTCTATTTAGACTGTGCACCCAGTCTCACCCCACCATGGAGTAGGACTCCACCCTTACAACACTGACTTTTCCTTCTCTGACTTGTTTGAATACTAATAATCAATAGCCCAGATTTATCTCTCAACTGTCTTCTTAATGTTCTTTCCCTTTAAGTTAATTCTTGTCTTCTTTAATTGTACATTCTAGAGTTTCCTGGTTCCTGGTGTACCAGGACTGTGAAACAGTTGGGATTGGGGCTCAGTAAGGACACGTAGATGAATGTGTGTTAGATAGGTCCTCCTTAGGCTGTCAGATTGTTGTGATTTGAGGATTCTGAAAATGTGGCTAACCAAAAATACTTCCCTCCTCCCAGCCAACCTGCCTTGCTGTCTGAAATTTCTATCTTTTATGTCATTCCTTGATGACTTCCAGAGAAGTGTTTATTTTAGTTAGACAAAATGCCATCACCTGGGAGAGGCAACGTGTTAGTCAGCTATCACTCTAGTAAGAATTGGGCTGCTAAAATAATTGTTGTTAAGATTTGGAGACTAGAAGCCTTAGAAATTGAGTCCTAGGCCAGGATGTTTTGGTTGTCAGAGTCGGGGAAGAGAGAGGCAAAGAAGCCTTGACTGGTGACAGCTGACAGCAATGACTGAGTCAAGGAGGGTCCTGGATGTACTGAAAAGACACCAATGAGAAACTGATTTTACCGTTTTGCCTTAGTAAGTCCACCTTGTACATCCCATCAGCAAGGTCGTAGTTCTCTGAGGGTAGGGACTGGCCAGTATACATCTTGTGTGTCCTTCAGACTGACCCACAGTACACGGGCGTGTGTTCTCTTGGGTGAGAGCATGGAGCCAGCTTTGCAGGCGTACTTCATGCAGTGAGGCCTCCCCCTCATTCCAGGGAGGGATCTTGAGATGCCTGCCTGGGGAGCTGGTCTTTTGCTCTTCTGGGGACTCAGGCAAAAACCACAAGTGGAATTAAAAAGCCAGAGCAGCTCTACTAAGCACGTTAAGGGACACATTTCTCCAAAAAGCAAAGTTAATAAAAGAAAAACCAAAACTTGTTTTCTGCAAAATAAAACAGTGATATCTCAGGTAGGTCCCCTTTCTTGGCCTGGTGGTTACTTGTGGTTCCCAGAGAATGACAGGTACTCAGGAGGAGGGAGTCCTTTGGAAGCTGCCTGGTTTCCTGCATCCCTGGGGCTTGCCCGTCCGGCTGGTGAGGTCCCTCCCAGCCTGCTGCCCCTACATGGGTTCTGTAAGTCTCTGCTTTGTCTTTCCCCCAGGGGCCCCATCCTGTTTCCCAAAGCCTGGTGCCTTTGCACTGACTCCTCAAGAGAGGAGTCACATGAGATCCTCTGCTTCATTTAATTTTAGGTTATTGTTGCTGCTGTCAGTCTATTGAAGTACTTTAATGAATGCTTGTATTGTTCTCAGGCTGGAGCCTTTTTCAAGTGATCAGCACATTGTAAAACACAATAATGAGTCTAATTCCCACCCCCCCAACACATGTGCACACAAACACACACACAATGGCATTGCTAAGTCCCCCAGATATGTACAGAGGTGAAGACTCCGGGGTTCAGAGGCAGCAGAGCCGGGTTTGGTCCTGACTCTCCTGTCCAGTGGTGGTGACCAGAGACAAGTCATTCATTCATTCATTCATTCATTCACAGGAAGCAATTATTCAGTATCTCCTTGTGTCAGCTATATAATCTCTGCAAAATGTTAATAATACCTGCACTTACTACCTTTCCTGACTGTTTAGAAGAGCTAAAGAAATCATAAAGTGTTCAAGGCAAACTGTACATACATATGTTGTTGGCTTTCACCACAAAAAGATTAACATGATATTGGGGAAGGGGGCGGTGAGGTCCCAAATCAAAGCACTTGATACACCACTCATGCACTACTGTGATTTGTTTCTAGAACGAGCCCTGGAACTAGACAGACAGTAGTGTTCTGGAAGGAGGTGTGAGCTGTTCTTTTCCAGCAATCGTGGCTCTGGCACTCCAGCTCATGTAACCTTGGTCAGGTGCATTGTTTTCTCCGAGCCTCAGTCTCCTGTAAAACCTACCAGCCTTTGCTGACTGTGGTGAGGATAAACGAAATACCACAAGTGAAGGGCCTAACACAGTGTGACTTGCTTTTTAGTGGGCAGGCTTGCAATAGATGTCTTTTAAATAAAATTGAAGGGCATGCATGCATACTTCTTTGGGCGCTCCTAAGACACACACTTAAGAGGTGCCAGTGAGGCAGGGCGCCTGCATTGCTCAGTCGGTTGAGCGTCTGACTTTGGCTCAGGTCATGATCTCTGGGTGTGTGAGTTTGAGTCCTGTGTCAGGCTGTCTGCTGTCAGCACACAGCCTGCTTCTGATCCTTTCTCCTACTCTCTCTGCCCTCCCCTGGCTCTTTCTCTCTCAAAATAAATTAATTTAAAAAAGTAGGTGCCGACTGGCTGGTTAGCTCAGTTGGTTAGAGCGTGGTGCTAATAATGCCAAGGTCGCAGGTTCGATCCCTGTACAGGCCAGAAGTGGCTTCTTTTCCTAAAAAAATAGGTGCCAATGAGGAACGTTGGGATCATCTCCACACAGGATTTGGTACCTGAAATACCACCAGGAAAGATTAATTTCTCCTCAAAGTCACTCCGTTATGTTTCAATACCGCTGGGAGAGACAAAACACCAAACCACTCCACCTCCTGGGGTCTTGGGTACCGGCAGCACTGGCCACCAGTGAGAAGGGAGAGACACAACTGGGAAGGGAGGTGAGGAGTCTGAAGAGAGATTTGGTAGGATTGGTCTTGCTAAAAATAACATGTTTATTTAAAACATATATTAAGGGGCACCTGCTCGCTCAGTGGGTTAAGCATCTGACTTGATTTCAGCTCAGGTCATGATCTCATGGTTAAACCTCACGTTGGGCTCAGTGCTGACAATGGGAAGCCTGCTTGGGATCCCCCCCCTCCCCCCGCCCCCTCTCTTTCTCACATACACAGACACACACAATAAATAACTAAATAAACTAAAAAAATAAAACGAAGTATATTAATTTTCAGTCCAAGTTTTTAGGATCCCGACTGGTTTTCCTCTGACAACAGTTGGTGTTCAACAATTCACTTCAGTTTTGACCTTAATCACCCAGAGTTAGTGTAGACCCCACAAGAGGGCCCCCACTTCAGATGCCAGTGCAAGAGAAGTCCCCAGGCTACCCACACTTATGCTGGGCAGACTACAGATTTGGGGGTCCCCATGGCTCTTCCATAAAGTCCATAATTCACTAGAAAGTCTCACAGAAGTCAGGAGGGTACTTCACTTAAGACTACTGGCTTTCTATAAAGGGTACAACTCGGGAAGAGCCAAATGGAAAAGAAGCATGGTGGAGGGGGGTGGGGGCTGGGGCGGAGTTTCCATGCCCTCCCCCAGGGCGCCCTCCTCCTAGCACCCCAAGGTGCTCACCAGCTTGGGGGCTCTGCGAACGCCATCATTTAGGGATTTTTACTGAAACTTCAGGACGTAGGCACAATTAACTAAATGAGTGCCATTGGCGACTGAACTTATCTCCAGCCTTTCTCCCCTCCCTGGGGTCGGGGTGGGGCTGAAAATTCTAACCTTCTCCTCGGGAGGTCTGTCCCTGGGGCAGCCAGCCCCTATCCTGAAGCTACCTGCGGGCCCACCGAGAGTCCCCTCATTAGCACAAACTCTGAAGTGTTTGAAAGGGCTTTCTTAAGAATGACAAAAGGCACTTTTATCATTTAGGAAATTCCAAGGCTTTTAAGAGCTCTGTGCCAGGAACTGAGGACAAAGACCTTATAGTTTTAATTAGGCCACAGATCCTCTGATGTTGCTTTTACTTAAATACCATAGTTTTCAGAGCTGGGAAGGGGAAGGTGGGGAGACAGGGGACCTTCTCCATAAGGCTGGTGTTTCAGTTGCTCTGAAGCCCATGAGTTTTTCTTTCAAATCACGGTGTATCTTTGGAACTCTTCTTTTTTTTTTCATTTCTATATTTATTTTATTTTTGAGACAGAGAGAAACAGAGCATGAGTGGGGGAGAGACAGAGAGGAAGACACAGAATCTGAAGGAGGCTCCAGGCTCTGAGCTGTCAGCACAGACCCTGACCCGGGGCTGGAACCCACAAACCGTGAGATCATGATCTGAGCTGAAATCGGTCGCTTAACGGACTGAGCCACCCAGGCGCCCCTATTTGGAACTCTTTTATCTGCACTCGCCCCAAGGAAGGTCCCTAGGGCTTCAGGCCCTTCCCTTCTTTCCTAAGGGTTTCCTACCCTCTCCTTCAACAGTAACCAGATTTAGCCTTTTCCCTCCCCGAACCCCACCTGCCCCCTACTGTGATCAGCGTGGGGACAATGCCTTGCCACGTTGTTTGTGGGCAGAGAGGATCCGTCTGTGGTCTTGATGGTAACGCTCGGTAGAGGCAGAGATGTCCCATCCAGCTTTCCTGCTGGCGCTTAAGGAACGCAGCCCGGCGGCCCGGACTCCTACGCTCTCATTCAGCGCCCGCCCGCCCTCCTTCCGCCCTTCCCTCTCCTCACCCACTCCCCTCCGCTCTGCAGCCACAGGCAATCTGGCCCTGGGGTTGTCGTCCTCCAAATATCCCAGGGGCTTTTCCACCTCTTGGCCCCCTTTCCCCCAATGTCAGCCTCTCTGCATACTCTTGTCCTCAGTCATAAACATTTATAGGATTGTCCTGTCTGCCAGGCTCTGTGCAGGACACCCAAGGGGGCTTGGAGAAAGGAGGCAGGAGCTTTATCCTCCGTGCGGACTCTTCCTCCTTTTTAACAGAGGTGGGGCAGGCTCCAGGTTCCCTCAGGCATCTCTCCTTGCCCTCAGCTGCAGGCCTGCTTCCTCCCAGCCCCTCATCCACCTGGCATCTGGCGCCACTTCCTTGTCCTGACATCCTTTCAGGTTTCTGTGTCTCCCCAGCTAGATCCTCAGATGGACTTCCTCCATTCACACCCACGTCCGAGTGTCTCTCTCTGAGCAGGGCCCGTTCTCTCCGGTGAGTCAGATGGGTGAGACAGAAGGGCATGCACGACAGGTACATGGCAGGGCAGACGTTAGGAAGGGAACAAGCCCTTCCTGTGATGGGCAGTGGGGGGCTAGTCTGATTGCACCTTTTATCCTGGAGGCCCCGCAAGGTCGGGTGCTGTGTTGTACAGATCTGGTCCTTATGTGAAAAAAATGAGAGGGCAACACACACTTGTTGAAAAATTTTAAACTGTCCTTTGCATTTATTTTCACATTTAAAAAAATACAAGTTACAGATTTTCTTGGGGCACCTGGGTGGCTCAGTAGGTTAAGCGTTCAACTTCGGCTCAGATCATGATCTCACGGATCTCACGTGGGTTCGCCCGGCATAAGGCTCTGTGCTGACAGCTCACAGCCCGGAGCCTGCTTCAGATTCTGTGTCTCCCTCTCTCTCTGCCCCTCTCCCACTTGTGCTGTTTCTCTCTCTGTCTCTGTGTCTCTCTCAAAAAATGAATAAATATTTTAAACAATTTGTTTTAAGTTACAGATTTTCCATATAGAAGGGGGACCAAGGGGGTCACCTGATTGAAAAGAAGGACAGGGAACCCAAGATAGAGGAGCTCACTCAGCCACCGCAGTGAACAGGGGAGCTGAGGGAGGTGTCCCCTCCCAGCCACCCTTAGCCACAATTGGCTCCACTTTCATGAGATACTCTGCCCTGTTCTTGCTCCATGTGAACTTGGAAGTTGAGATGGCAATATCATTGTGCCTAACCAGTGTGAGTCTGTGCCTGTACTAACCAGGGAGGTACTGGCCTGGACTGTTGCCATGAGAACAAAGACCCGTTTATGGAGTGTTCTGTCTGAGCCATCAATTATGCCCCTAGCTTGACACACACAACTCACTTCACTTAACCCTCAGGACGACCTACAAGGTAGTATCAAGAGTCATCTGTGTTGAACAGGTGAAGATGCTTGGCAGGAGTCACAGCTAGAGGGAAGCAGAACTGTTACCAAACTCAGATCTGCCAGACTCCAGAGAGATGACCATGTGACCTTCCGTTACTTGGAATTCTTAGAATGTTCTCTAGATGGCCTTCCATATGGAGGACATAATTCTGTGAAATGATGCTCCAAGGCAAAGCAGGTAATGTTAACTCTGGAAGTGGTGACCTGTTTGAGGTTATGTGACCACCACGGGCAGAGGTTCAACACCCACTATACAGCAGTGCTGGGAGAGTGTAGTGAACGCTGGTTATGCTGGGAGTGGAGGGTAGCGGGTGCGTGGTTACACTGAGGGAGGGGTAGCCCAGTTCTTAGCCATCTGAGAAGAGTGGGGGCAGCCCAGAGCCCAGAGACGAGAATTCCGTCTCTCAGATCTCCCATTTTCTTCATCTAGAGAGTGGTTCTAATAGTAACATCCACCTTGCAGGGGAAATGGCAGAAGTAGCCTGCTTTGTCTAGAGGGAACAGACTACAGTCAAAGCAAGGCCAGCCACACTTTGATGCTACTGTTCAGGCCACCATTTCTTTAAAATTTTTTTTTAAAAACATTTATTCAGTTTTGAGAGATAGAGCTCAAGTGATAGAGGGGCAGAGAGAGAGGGAGACATGGAATCTGAAGTAGGGCTCCAAGCTGTCAGCGCAGAGCCCAATGCAGGGCTAGAACCCATGAACCATGAGATCATGACCTGAGCTGAAGTCAGACGCTCAATCAAGTGAGCCATCCAGGTGCCCTGAGGCCACCATTTCTAACAGGAACCTGCTACAGGCCAGCCCCGGTACAGGTGATGCATCAGGTGCAACAATGATGGTGCAGAGTGATTCAGATAAGCCTGGCCTTGGCCTCCAAGGCTTATGACAGAAGTTGAGAGAACCGTTGCTATAATTCAGTAATAGCATTGCAGGTAGTCCGGGGGATGGACATGTTTGTAAGACAGTGTCTGTGAACAGAGGGGTCTTGATAAACTTCTATAGAGACCATGGGATGGAGAGGGTAGGTAGCTAGTGATGTGGATGTTGGCTGGATTGAGCTGGTTTAATGGAGGTGAGATTTCGGGAGCCTGCAGAGCTGACCATGACATGCACATGAGATTCTGGGAGACAATTCAGAATCTCTACAGCACTGATGAGATAACATTGTCAAGGAAAAACTATGGGGGCTCCTGGGTGGTTCAGTCAGTTAAGCCTCCTACTCTTGATTTCAGCTCAGGTCATGATCTCATGGTTTACGAGATTGAGCCCTGCATGGGGCTCTGTGCTGACAATGTGAAGCCTGCTTGGGATTCTTTCTCTCTATGCCCCTTCCCCACATAAATAAATAAACATTAAAAAAAAAAGATAGTCAAGGAAAAACTAGAATGTATTAGTCCACTTTAAGCTTTCACTTCAGAACTGACAGCTGTGGTCTTAGTAGTTAAATTTTCTCTTTTTCTTCTGAAAGAACTTGGCCTCTTATCACTACCCCACAACCTCTCAAATTCTTTGGGGATTAAGGTAGCAGGGAAATCAATGAATAAACAAATGAATGAGTTAAGTGAAATATCATACATAGACAAGATGTGTATCTGGCACACAGCATGTTTTCGGTGAGTCTCAAAGAGGCAGTTGGTAGTTGTTGAGAAAACAAGCTCTGGAGTTGGATTGTTTGTATTGGGGTCCAGTACCAATATGTGACCTTGCCACTTCTGTGCCTCACTTTCCCTTTTTGTCACCTGGAGCTGGTAATAGTACCAAACTCATAGGGTTGTTGTGAGGATTAAATGACTGAATCCATTTAAACTCAGGACGCACGCGCGCGCACACACACACACACACACACACACACTCTGTATGGCACAGTGCCTGGCACATAGTGGGCATTACAAAAAGTTAGCTATTAATATAAAATGATTTTATCAATTTATTCATTTAGTCATGGATGGAAAATTCCCTTGCTGTGGGGAGTCAACGTAAATGAGTTAACTGGGGCAGCTGAAGTGCCTGATCTGATAGGGACACTGATGTTAAGGGAAACGTGGTGTGATTTTCGTAATCTCCTCTTGGGTAGTGGTCCCCCCAGGTTCCAGTATGGCTCCTGAAAAAGTAAAGACCCTTTATATTTTCTCCTCAAGCTATTATTTATTCATTTATTTTTCAGAACACTGCCTTTGGGAGTGCTGGTCCTTGGCTAGATCGCCCTGTACTGGCCATTGCCCACTTCACTTTTCCTCCAGGTTCCGCATATAACACGTTTCTTTCTACCATAGACCTCAAAAAAGGCCTCGAAAACTCCTAGAATGAGTGGGCGCGTCACCCTTCTGACGCTGAAGTGCAAATGAGAGCAGTGACTGCAGAGGTGGAATTTGGGGCGTCCACAACGGGTAGCACAGAGCGGGGTCTCCTTGGCTGATCCTGTTTCACCAGCAGGTGGCGGTTCTATATGCCAGGCCTCTAAAGTTCCTCACCAGAAACTCAAACCGGGTGTTGATGCTACTGCAAGAGAAGAGTACAGCCAAATGTCCATGAGCAGAGCTGTCGCCAGCTGCGAAAAAAGTGTGGAGAAAATGTTATGGCAAATACCAGGCGCTCGGGAAGAGACAAACGACATGCACTCTGGGAATCAGAAAAGACTGTTTATTTCGCAGCGGTGCTGGCCCAGCTGAGTCACCTCCAAAGGCTGAGCACCCAGCTCCATTTTATTGATCCTTTATACATATGTGCTTGCCAACCGGACTAGTACAGTCAAGCTTCTAGTTCCTGGCTGCTCGCTAATGTAAGAGGCAAGCAAGATTACAGAAGCCAAAAACATGCCAGGTAGTATCTGGGCTTGGACATCTGGCTAGCCCTTTTTATTTGTTCCTACCGGCTTTCCTTCTCATTCCCCCCTCTTTATTCTCAAGCTGCTATAGCCACTTAGAGAAAATCAGTTTGTGGGGTCAGGGAACTTTGCTGCCACGAGAGGAGGAACGAAAAAGGTCACTCAAGGATTTAGACACTAGGAGCTTCCCGCAGGAAGGCTTCAGAAGGGGTGAGTAGTGAGAAGGGCACAGAAAAGGGAGAGCTGTCCTTCTGTTAGGACCTTATCCTTGGTCTGCGCTGGCTGATTTCCGACCCTCTGGGAAGGGCATTTCTGGAAGGGAGCTGCCTGATGGATGGAGCGCGAGAAAGAAGCCGGGGAAGCTGGTGCCCGCCCCGGAGGAGCGCGTTTTCCCATCCGCTAGATGGCGCTGTCTGGTTTCCCCTTGGCTTCCCGCGCCAGTCCCTGGAGGCCGCCGCCGCAGCGGCCGCTCTAGCTGACTGGCGCGGCCTCTGTGGTTCCGGGCGGAAGTGAGGCGCCGAGCGGAACGGCCTCTGGTGACATTTTCTCCGGGCGGCGCGGACGAGTGAAGGGACTTGGTGTGGAGGCTGTGGAGGTGGCGAGATTCGCTTTAGCCCCGGCGGGGCTTTGACTGTGACCCTCTGCTCACTACCGGGGCTTGTGCTGAGGAGAAGAAAGCGGCGGTGGCCGTCGCGTTCCGAGTCACCGCGGCCGGGGGAGTCCCGGCCGGGGGGTCGGTGCGTGCCCCGACGGGGCGCGCGGAGCGGGCGAGGAGGTGCAGAGCTGCCGCGGAGCGCAGGTGAGGCGGGAAGGTGCGCAGGGCCGCGGCCCGGCTGCGGATCGAGCAATGGGACCGGGCTGCGTCCCGGGGAGGGGTCGGGTTGAGTTGAAGGGGTTCGGGCCGCGGGCGTGCGATCTGCGGCGCCGGGGCGCCCGGGTCTTGACGGGCCTGGCCGGCGGGCGCCGAGTGTTCGCGCCCGGACTTGGCGGGAGGCGCGGCCCCGGTGGGGGCTCCCGAGAGGAGCCGAGTCGCCTGCGTCTTGTTCGCCCGCCCGCCAGTGACCCTCGGGTTCTCCCGGCTCCGCCGAGGTGGCGGGCGGAGCTCCCTCTCCTGTTCCCCGGGCCGCGGGGTCCCTGTCCCCGGGGGCTAAGAGGAGGCTGGAGATGCCGCAGCCCGTGGGGCTGCGCGGGCGAGCGGCTTTTCGGCCTGGAGTTGTCTTCACGCAACTTTGCTGCTCCCCGGCCCGCCGGGGAAGCGGCGGCGGCAGCTCTGGCAACTCTGCCAGCTCCGCGAGCCGGGATCTGGCGCCGACACCTGCCTCTGCTCCCCGGAGCCCAGGCAGCCGCCCCTGCGCCGCCGCTGCCGCGGCCTAGGAGGGGAGAGCGAAAGCTTCGTTTCGTTTGGCTGGCGCCGCCTGCCTCTCGGCGCTTCCACTACCTTGGGTCGGCCGACGCCTCCAGTCGATGGGAGGGATGTGTCAGCCTCCAGAATTGACTTCTTCTGGAGAGTTTGTCAACTTTATTTGGAAAATCAGCGCAGATGTTAAACTGACGGATCCCAAGTTAAAGACCATTGCCTTCTCTGGCTCTTCCCAGGGAGCCAGAGTTTTCACTTCTCCCCATTAGCGCTTCCTACTTTGTAGTTTATTTAATAGCCCCGACCTCAGTTTATTATTGGGGCAGTAGCCCCCACGAGAACAGCAGGTCATTCATTCTCCCACTAATTTACTTTCACTTTAATTTAATTTTATTATTCTGAGAGAGAGGAGAGAATCCCAAGTAGGCTTCCAGCTGTCAGTGCAGAGCCTCATGGGGGGCACGGGGGGGTGGGGTGGGGCTCGAGATCATGATCTGAGTCAAAATCAGGAAGTCCACGCTTAACGGACTGAGCCAACCAGGTGCCCCTTATTTTCTCATTTAAATCGTCCTCTCTGCTGTCTCAGAATAGAGCCTCTCTGGTTGAAGGAAGGAACGTCTGTCTGTACTCGTTCTTCCAGCTTGAACCGCCTGAGCAGTTTATGCTTAGATGTGCTTTTCACTTCTTGACTGAGCTTTTGCTTTCTGAATCCTTCCACCTAGTAGGATGAAAATCCCACTGGTGATGCTTTGTCAAGGTTGGACCTCTTAATTACAAATACATCTGGCAGTTTTGTCTAGCCCATTATTTTGTAGTGCTGTTGGGCACATGCTAACAGTTTGAATCACTCCCTTTCTTCTCTTGGGATATTTTAAGGATGGAGGCTATTAACTTTCTAATGTAGTTTTGCTGATGTAGGCAATCTGGATTTCTCTCCAGTAAGAGCATTGCCTTTTGGTTTAACAAGCATTTTTAGAGGCCTACAATTCATAGTTATTACCTGATGTCCTGAGGAGTCATAACGCTAACCGTTTGCTAGTAGTAAGTGTAATATTTTGGTTGTCTAATTAGTAGGAAGTGTAATATTTTGGTTGTCTAATCTGGCCAATATGATGCCTAATTTAGTGCTTTATGCACAATAGGTGCTCAGTAAATATAAAACTGAGTTAAATTTTTAATCGGAATTAGTTTGGGAAACTAAAATGGAATTTACTGCAGTGACCTATGCTACTTTAAAAAGGATCTCAGTGAAGTTTCATGCAGCCTTATTGAGAAATATTAAAAATATTTTTTAAATGTGTATTTATTTTTGAGAGAGAGAGAAAGAGCACGAGCAGGGGAGGGGTAGAGAGAGAGAGGGAGACACAGAATCCAAAGCAGGCTCCAGGCTCTGAACTGTCAGCACAGAGCCCGACGCGGGGCTCAAACCCACAAACTGCGAGATCATGACCTGAGCCGAAGTCAGATGCTTAAGTGAGCCACCCCGGCGCCCCAGGAAATAATATTTTTAGTCATTTTTTGGGTAATTTTTAAAAATGTTTTTATTGGTGTGCCTGGGTGGCTCAGTCGGTTAAGCATCTGACTTCAGTTAGGGCATGATCTCACAGTTCGTGGGTTCAAGCCCCGCGTCAGGCTCTGCTGACGGCTCAGAGCCTAGAGCCTGCTTTGGATTCTGTGTCTCCCTCTCCCTCTACCCCTCCCCTACTCATGCTCAGTCTCTCTCTGTCTCTCAAAAATAAACGTTAAAAAAATTTTTTTTTATGTATTATTTATTTTCGAGAGAAGGACAGAGTATGTACATTCAAGCACAAGTGAGGGGAGAGGCCCAGAGAGGGAGACTGTCTGAAGCATGCCCCAGGCTCTGAGCTATCAGCATAGAGCCTGAAGATGGGCTTGAACTCGTGGACCATGAGATTATGACCTGAGGTGAAGTCTGATACTTAAACTACTGAGCCACCTAGGCACCCCTTTAGCCATTTTAAAATCAGAATGCTTTTCAGTATCACTGTACTTTAAAAAAAAAAATGTTTATTTTTGAGAGAGAGAGAGGGACACAGTGTGAGCAGGGAAGGGATGGAAAGAGAAAGGGAGACTGGATCTGAAGCAGTCTACAGGCGCTCAGCTCTTAGCACAGAACCAGCCCCGGGGCTTGAACTCAAAGCGGTGAGATCATGACCTGAGTTGAAGTCGGATGTTCAATTGACTGAACCACCCAGGCGCCCCTAGTATCACTGTACTCTTACAACTTCAAACCATGTATTTCATAATGTTAACATGTAGATGTAAACTTCAATATGGGTGTATACAATATGAAAAGCAGAGAGAAACTGCAAGGTAATTATACCTAAAGCATCAGCTAAGTAATTTCTTAATGAAAACATTTTTTTCTGACTTTTTTTGTGAAAAATGAGTGGCCTGGATTTCCCTATTGCTAGCTTCATATTACGTTCACAATGTAGTTGTTAAATTACTCACTAATTTAGTTTATATTACTCTTAAATGCATTTATGAACAAGTGCCATAATGCTCTTTGTTTTATACTCTTCATGATTAATCCAAGATCTGTGTATTAAGGGCAAATTCAGCTTTAGATTCTAATTTAATACAGTTCTGTTGGAACTGAGTGTTCACTGTATGTCCTTCAAAGATTTTATTTTATAAGTGACATTGGTACTTTAAGGCTCTTTACTATATGGCCAGTAACTTTTATGTAACTTACAGTAATCTCATTAATCAAAGAATTGTTTTGCTGGGATCTTCAGTTTTACGGTTTTGTTCTGACATGTGCTTGAGTAAATTTGATGTATGGGCAATTAGAATTTTTAAATTTTGTTTTGTTTTCTTTTCTTTTTAAAGTTTGGAACTGGTATGTACTAGAGACCCAAACCCTACATTTATAATTTTGACAGACCATCTTAGACTTTTCTAATTTTCCTGTATGTAACTAGGGATATGGAAAAACATGTATATTCATGCTTGCAATTGACAGTACTTGAGAAGACCTGTTAAATATGCTCCTTTTGGGGTGCCTCGGTGGCTCAGTCAGTTGAGCATCCCACTTTGACTAAGATGATGATGTCACGTTTCGTGGGTTTGTCTTTGCGTCACTCTGTGCTGACAGCTTGGAGCCTAGAGCCTGCTTCAGATTCTTTGTCTTGCCCTCTCTTTCTGTCCTTCCCCTGCTTGTACACTCTGCCTCTCTTTTTGTCTCTCTCTCAAAAATAAGTAAGTAAACATTTAAAAAACGTTACTTTAAAAAAAAATTTTTTTTAAGTAAACACTACACTAAACGTGGGGCTTGAGTTCCTGACCCTGAGAACAGAAGTCATATGCTGTACCGATTGAGCCAGCCAGGCATTCCTAAAAATGTGCTATTAATGTGTTTTCTTTTGAATCATACTGATTTTTCAGTATTCTATATTGTTTTAAGAATCTCGGGTCAAATAAATTTTCTTGGATGGCTGTAGTAAAAATGAAGTAGATGCAGTAATAAATGAGTAAAAAGCTGACTGTAGAAATGAAGAAGAGCTGTTGAGGAAACAGGACAAACCGTTCAGGTAGAACCCCTTTATTCTCAGGACACTTACTTACTGATTGCTTACTGTGTGCTGGTAGTGCTCTAGTTGCTAGAGCTATACTTGGTGAATAGGACTGACCAGGTCCTGATGCTAAAGGAACTTAAACATTTAAACCGGCATTTGTGGGGTGCCTGGGTGGCTCAGTCGGTTAAGCATCTGACTTTGGCTCAGGTTTTTGGCTCACACAGCTCATGGGTTTGAGCCCTGCATCCGGCCCTGGGCTGACAGCTCAGAGCCTGGAGCCTGCTTTGGATTCTATGTCTCTGTCTCTTTCTGCCCCTCCCACCCCCTTCAAAAATAAACAAACATTAAAAAATTTATTTAAACCAGAGTTTGAGATGGGTTTCCAGGTGGGCATTGTAGGTTAGCTAACAGCTTACGTAAAAGTCATGAGGATCAATAATCTTGGCTGGTTAAGTATGACCAGTGCCTTGAATTTACAGAGGGATAGGTTGTGAAGATACCTTAGTCTGCTAATGAGTTATTTTCTTCTTTTAGGGAAAAAAGATTCAGGTAGAATATGAAGGATTTGATAGGTATTCCTTTTAAAAGATTTTCTTCATCTTTACATTCAGTGAGTAGAAATGCTACTTTTTTAAAAATTTTGGGTTGATTTTTATTTGTCAGGCTGAAGTAATTTGATAGTTTCTTCTTTAGTTTTTAAATTCCAGTCCTAAATTTAAATTTGATTGTTGTTTTAAAACTTTTCTAAAACCATTTAGCATTTCTCTTTTTTTTAATGTTTATTTTTATTTAAAAAAAATTTTTTTTTTAAGTTTTATTTATTTTTGAGACAGAAACAGAGCATGAGCAGGGGAGGGGCAGAGAGAGAAAGAGAGAGAGGGAGACACAGAATAGGAAGCCAGCTCCAGGCTCTGAGCTGTCAGCACAGAGCCCGACACGGGGCTCGAACCCACGAATGTGAGATCATGACCTGAGCCAAAGTCGGAGGCTTACCCGACTGAGCCACCCAGGCGCCCCTTAGCATTTCTCTTTAATTGTACCTATATTCCTTACTCTTTCAGGGGTTATGATTGAACTTAGGGGAAATATACTGTTTACTGCTTCTGTGTGGGCAGCTTCTCAGCACAAGTGGGATTGATGTTCAGTCAGTTTTCACACTCAGCCTCCAGGTCCTTGTGAAAGGAAGGAGCAGGGTGAAACTAAGATGCATATTCCTTCTATATTACTGAACTAAGGGAGGAGATGTGTGTTGTATATATTATACATATTTCTCATAACATTAGCAGCAGATGATAATAGTAAACATGGTTTATAGTTTAAAAATACCGTAAAATAACTAGTATGACTCACTTTTGATGATTGTCTTTTTTAGGTTTTGTGGCTTTATAGCGTTCATTGAAAGTTTTGTTTCTGTTCTCTTTCATGTCTTTATTCGAAACAAGGACCTGATCAGCTCTATCGCTTAGTAGCAAAACGTTAGGTGGTATAAACCCTAACTTGTTAATTTCACTTTATTCAATTTTAAAACTACCTAGATGAGTATTTTTTAATTAAGTGAAGATTAATTAAAAGTAGAAACCAATCATAGAACTGACTTACGTGTATGTGGGGGTGTTTATAGCTGATTAAAATCCCATTTACTGAGTATTGTGCCAAGTAGGGCTGGGCAGAAAGATGGAAGAAACCATTTCGGCCTCAAATCCAGTGACCCAGATGACTTTTGAGTTTTTTTCCTGCTCTAAAATGTGAAGAAAAGTTGTGCGTCTGGTGGCTCAGTTGGTTAATAAGCATCTGACTTTGGTTCAGGTCATGATTTCAAGGTTCGTGGGCCCTGCATCGGGCTCTCTGTTGTCAGCATAGAGCCTGCTTTGGATCCTCTGTCTCCCTCTCTCTTTGCCTCACCCCTGCTTTCTCTCAAAAATTGAATAAAAACATTAAAAAAAAAACAGTAAAGTTCTGGGGCACCTGGGTGGCTCAGTCGGTTGAGCGTCCTACTTTGGCTCAGGTCATGATCTCCTGGTTCAAGCCCCATGTTGGGTTTTGTTTGTGCTGACAGCTCAGAGCCTGAAGCCTGATTCAGATTCTGTGTTTCCCTCTCTCTCTGTCCATCCCTTGCTCTCTTTCTCTCAAAAATAAACAAATATTAAAAAATTTTTTTGTAATGTGAAGAATAGGAGGTTATAGGAGAAAATAGTACTGTCAAACAAAATAATTTTATGATTATTATAAGTAATGGATTTATTTATTTTAATTTGAAATGTTATTCTTTAGCAAATTTGGGCAGGGAGGGGGTAGAGGGAGGCAGGTGGCAATGGGTGGCCACATTAGGACTCAGCTAATTTATTTTTTTAAAGTTTACTTATCTGAGAGAGCACGTGTGCGCAAGTGGGGGAGGGGCAGAGAGAGGAGAGAGTATCCTGAGCCGGCTCTGCACTGCCAGCCAGTGCAGGGCTCCAATTCACTGCTTATGAGATCATGACTTGAGTCAAAACCAAGAGTCGGATGGTCAGCACACTGAACCACCTAGGTGTCCCTCTTTTATTTTTGAAATGCCATTTTTCTTAAATGGGTCTCTAAGTGTAAAAGAAAATGTGGACTTGAGTGTTCTTTTTTGTACTGCCACTTCATTTACAAGTCCACTTATTAATAAGTTCTGGTCATTTGTTCAAAGAGCAACAAAATTAAATCTCTTAAAACTTATAGCAGTCATTCCCAAGAATGTGGATAAACTAGGATTGTGCTTAAGTAATTTAGAAATTTAAGTTTTCAGGGCACCTGGGTGGCTCAGTCGGTTAAGCATCCAACAGTTGGTTTTGGCTCAGGTCATCATCTCATGGTTCATTAGTTTTGAGCCCCACATTGGGCTCCGTGCTATCAGTGCAGAGCCTGCTTGGTATTCTCTCTCTCTCTCCATCTCTGTCCCTCCTCCCGCTTGTACTCTCTCTCAAAATAAATAAGCTAGAAATTTTTTTTTAAAGTAATTTAAGTTTTCATTAGCATGGCAAACATTAGGGAAAAAAGATACTGACCAAAGTGTTTAGAAGTTATTTTTTACTGAGTTGTCCGGTTTAAAAAAATAACTTTTATGATGTTCTGAGTCAGCATTTTGCTAGATGCCTTATAATTAGAGAAAGGTATTGTTGGGGTTAGGGAAGTTGGGTGTGGACTAAAACTGTGGGAAAACAGAACTGTTTTCCTTTCTGTGTTAAGAACAAAAACCTCATGTGGTTAAGATTTTAAGCAGTATCCTGTCTGCTTTAGTTAAAAACCTTTTTTAAAGTTTATTTTTATTTATTTTTTAGAGATAGAGAGCAAGCGGGGGAGAGGCCGACAGAGAGGGGGTCAGGATTTTAAGCAGGCTCTGCACTGTTCGAACAGAGGTGGATGAGGGGCTTGAACCCACCACCGTGAGATCATGACCCAAGCCAAGACCAAGAGTCGGATGCTTAACCAACTGAGCCGCCCAGGCAACCCTGGCTACCTTAATTTTAACCTAACATAGAAGCATAATTTATTCTTACATCAGTACTTTATTCAAGGGTTTCCCATTATTTTTACTCCACTGTAGTCCACTAAATGAATGATTTGCTTTGATCGGTTTTGGTGCCATTTATCTTGGGCACCTCAGATCCCACCATGTGGTGACCCATCTTTATGTGTTCTGTATTCTGAGGGAGATAGAAATGGCCAGAGCAGAAATCTTGGAGAAAATCTAGAACCTGTTCTTTATTCTTAATTTGCACACTGATGTTGCGTTTGAGTGCCTTTGAGTAGAGGGTCTCTCATTAGCCATGGTGCATTCTTTGCACTTGATAACTTCCTTGGCTCTTGATGCTGGTATATTCACAGCCTGGGGCTGGGCCAGATGCATGTCAGTAGTGGTAGTATCTGTAACATGAGGTGATTTGAGCAGCCATTATCACTCTTGGCCTATTTATAGAGCTTATATCAGTGGAGAAAAGGTTGGCTGGCAAACAAGCAAAAAGCTGCTCTCTTCCCTTGGTTGCAATCTCTCAATTTATGTTTCAGTCTGGATAGGCCAAGTCCATTCAGCTGCCTTCATTTCAGCATTCCTTTTCTGTACTCCAGTTTTTTAGCACTGCAGTTTCTTAGTCAACTTCACTCTTAAGAAAAAAACCCAAACAACTATTACCACACTGAAAATAATTAGTATTAATTCCTTACTATAATATGATATTTAGGGTTCAGATTGCTCTGTTGTCTCATAAATGTATTTTTATACTTTTTTTAAATGTTTTTTAATTTATTTTTGAGACACAGAGAGAGACAGCGTGAGCAGGGGAGAGTCAGAGAGAGAGGGAGATACAGAATCCGAAGCAGGCTCCAGGCTCTGAGCTAGCGCTCAGCACAGAGCCCGATACGGGGCTCAAACCCACGAACCGTGAGATCATGACCTGAGCCGAAGCTGGACGCTTAACCGACTGAGCCACCCAGGCGCCCCTGTATTTTTATACTTATTCAGAATGAGTCAAATAAGATCTGTAATATTTTGTAATTTAAAGGTTTCCCCTTCTTGTTTTTTTCCCGTGGCAAATTATTTGTTGAAGAAAATTTTCCCAGTTTGAATTTGTCAATTCTATTCTGATGGTGGTATTAAACATGTGCCTCTGTCCCTTTGGTTTCTTTTTATTTGGTATTGGATTTAGAGGCTTGATCAGATTTAGTTTCTGTAATGTATATTCTCTTTCTCTCATTTTTCTTTAAGGGGGAGCAAACATGTTTTATAGGTAATGTTGAGTACTTGCATCAGGAGGCACATAATGTTTGGTTCTCTGTGGTATTAGCAGCTCTTGATAATCATTGCTGAGCTCCATTACTTAATTACTCATCATTCCTCGCTCTGAATGCCCTTCATCATTCCCAGTTCTGAGCCTTTTATACTGTACCTTGTTTATAGCCTCTTCAACCTCTTCCTTTTGAGAGCTAAGGGAAGGAAGGGATAGATTGCTGTGGAGAAAAGAGCTATTTCAACTGTATTAGAGTTTTAATTTTTTAAAAATGTTTTATCTGTTTTTGAGAGAGAGAGAGAGACAGACAGCATGAGCAGGGGAGAGTCATAGAGACACAGAATCAGAAGACAGGCTCCAGGCTCTGAGCTAGCTGTCAGCACAGAGCCTGACGCAGGGTGGAACCCACCAACCGTGAGATCATGCCCCGAGCCGAAGTCAGACGCTTAACCGACTGAGCCACCCAGGCGCCCCAACTATATTATTTTGTAGGAGTTAATTGTATCAGTCCTGATCTTTGGTTACTGCATTGTCCATTTTATCCTTGCAACAACTTCTCGGTGGAAAACTAACCCCAAATCCAACAAATAATCAAAAGAAATCCTTCAAAAATTATTATTAAGTGGGGCGCCTGGGTGGCTCAGTCGGTTAGGTGTCCCACTTCGGCTCAGGTCACGATCTCACTGTTCAGGAGTTCCTAGCCCTGCTGTCAGCACAGAGCCTGGGGCCTGCTTCACATTCTGTGTCTCCTTTTCTCTCAGCCCTTTCCCTATTCATACTCCGTTTCTCCCTGTCTCTCAAAAATGAATAAACGTTAGAAAAAAAATTAAAGGGATGCCTGGGTCGCTCAGTTGGTTAAGTGTCTGACTTTGGCTCAAGTCATGATCTTGCAGTTTGTGGGTTCGAGCCCCACAGCAGGCTCTGTGCTGACAGCTCAGAGTCTGGAGCCTGCTTAAGATTCTGAATCTCTCTCTCAGCTCCTACCCAGCTCTAACTCTCTCTCTCTCTCAAAAATCAACATTAAAAAATCCCAAAACTTCAAAACAGCTTAACTTGGGCCTTTTTTCCTTTTTTTTTTTTTTTTAAGTTTTTAGGTATAGGATAGTCGGAGTTTAACAAAGAGCTTAGAAAAATGGCTTTAAAGACTTAAAAATGATTGTCATGATTTCTTTTTTTTTTTTTTTTTACACCTTGGTCCCAATTATTAGGAAAGCTATTCCTACTTTAAAAAAATGAGTAGTAGATGCAAACTGTAATCTGCTTTATATCATAACTGTCTTGGAGGCAGAAACTTCTTTCAAAGGTAAGCTACATTGTTGGTGATAGATACTCTCATGACTTAAGTTCCATTCATGTAAGAATTTTTACAACAGTGTAGAAGCAGTCTAGTTGCTTTGATTTTTAGTGCTAGAAGAGTGCATCATTTTTGAATCATAGTTTCAATAATAAACATACAGTTGAATATTTAAACTGTAAAGAAACTCCACAATTTTTGAATTTTGAAGGAAGCTTTTTGAAAAAAATAAAACAATTTGTTTAGATTGCTGTGAGGCTATTTATTCTTTTTTTTAAAAGATTTTATTCTTTTTAAGTAATTTGTACACCCAACATGGGGCTTGAACTCACAACCCAAGATCAGGAGTTGCATGCTCCACTGTCTGAGCCAGCCAGGCGCCCCTGCTGTGAGGCTATTTAAGACTACAATTCCCTTGCTTAATAAACTCCTTCCCTATTAATATGGCAGAGTTTTTACTTCTATTGATTACTTGTTTGGTATGCCTTGGGCATAATTTTAAGTGCAGTATGGAAAAGTATTATCTATTTTTTTTCAAATAAGAAGATACTAAAGAATTGGTGGTTGTGGGGTTTCTACAAAGTGAATAAAAGCAATGGATATTTGTTTTTAGGGAAAGTTATCAAAGGGTAGCCTGTTTACCTCTTAAGTGTAAAATGTAGATATACTTTGGTTTACATAAAATAAGGTTTTTTGGTTAAAATTTCTTTAATTTTTTAAAACACTCAAATAGACAGAGAGAGAGAGCACGCGCGTGTGCCAGCAGGGGAGGGACAGAGAGAGAGGGAGACCGAGAATCTCAAACAGGCTTTGCAGTTGCCAGCACCAAGCCGGATGTGGGGCTCAAACCCACAAACTATGAGATTGTGACCTGAGCGGAAACCAAAAGCCAGATGCTTAGCTGAGTCACCCGTGCACCCTATATAAATACATATATGTATGTAGTAATTTCTACATCCAACGTGGGGCTTTAACCCATGACCCTAAGATTAAGAGTCACATGCTCCTCTGACTGAGGCAGCTGGGTGCCCCACAGAAGATGTATTTTTGTATAATTGTGGGCAAAACCAGATTATGAAGTGTTTTAGTGTTTATGTAAACATTAATAGCTTGTATTAGTTGAGCCATAGATGTAAGCAAGGAAAAATGGCATGCGTTTGCTTTTCCTGTAGCTGCAATTTTGAAAAAATTTGTTTCTTAAGCCTTGTATCATTATTATGCATATCTGAAAGGCATGTGCTAAGCTAATGATGAATTTGTGGATAAAGCCAGTGCTAAAGGGTAACTACACTAGTAGCAGAGTTTGTCCTTAACCTTTTTATTTATTTGTTCATTCATTCATTTAAGAAATTTTTTAATTGGGGCGCCTGGGTGGCTCAGTCAGTTAAGCGTCCAGCTTCTGACTTCTGCTCAGGTCATGGTCTTCACGGTTCATGGGTTCGAGCTCCGCGTCAGGCTCTGTGCTGACAGCTAGCTCAGAGCCTGGAGCCTGCTTTGGATTCTGTGTCTCCCTCTCTCTCTGACCCTCCCCTGCTTGCGCGCTCTCTCTCTGCCTCTCAAAAATAAAGAGACAGACAACACTTGTGGGGGAGGGGTAGAGAGAGAGGGAGACAGAATCTGAAGCAAGCTCCAGGCTCCGAGCTGTCAGCACCAAGCCCGACATGGGGCTCCAGATCATCACCTGAGCTGAAGGTGGCATCTTAACCAATTGAGCCACCCAGGTGCCCCTATTTATTTATTTTTAAATGTTTATTTTTGAGAGAGGGCTTGGGAGTAGAAGGAGGGGCCGAGAGGGAGACCATGAATCCCTAGCAGGCTCTGCATTGTCAGTGCAAGAATTGGCTTGAGCCAGTCAAGACTCAGACACGTAACTGACTGAGCCACCCAGATGCCTTTGTCCTTAAAATTTTTAAATGGTTGGGAAATTGTTAAAAATAAGGGATTTTGAAATGGTCAGTTTTTGAAAAAGCAAAACATCCTCAATATTTTAATAAAACTTGTTTTTAAAAAATTGTATCTACAGGCCCTAGCAAAATATCTTTTACTTAATAAACACTGAATGTAAGTATATATTGTTTGACAGATACTAAGTGTCTGCTTTGTTGGGTGTTTCTATTTTTTTTGTTGTTGTTGGGTGTTTTTCTAGATGCTACAGTGAGACAAATTCTCGTGCCCTCTTGTATTCTATGAAGCAGACAGAAACTAAAAATACACAAATGAGCAAGGTAATTTTAGATCCCTTCTAAAAAATGGAGAATAATCGGGTATGGGTGAGATGTGTTTAGTATATTTAAGGAAGGCCTTTTTTAAGGTGAGTTTGAATTGAGATCTGAAATACAGGAGTGATCCAACCTTCAAAAGAGAGAAGGAGAATGCTTTCCTGGCCGTGGGAACAGCAAATGCCGAATCCCATGAATCAGAAAAGATCTTATTAACGTGTTGAAAAATCTGGAGCCTAATGATGCTGAAGTGAGGCAAAGCAGTACATGCCTTGTAGGTCTTAAAAGTTTTATTTTAATTGTAAGGAAATGTGTACAAAAGAAAATGTAGGTGTAAGAAAGGAGCTGTCTTGTTTACCTTCTTCAGTGTACAGGTAGATCTACCTTGATTCACTCAGGAGATGTATTTGTGGGGAACACCCCAAATTTTAAATATCAAACCTCAAATACATTAGGAAAACTCATTTTGAGGAGTCTATATGAAAGCCTTATTTTAAAAATATATAACCTAAATTATCTTTTGTAGAGATCCAGATGTTCAGAACTTCAGTTTTGGTTGAAGGAGACTACTTGTGTAGCACAATTAATCTTAGGTTAAGAAGCAGGTTGGAAATTCAGAAACTGTTCTACTAAATATATCTGTCTAAATCTATCTTGGCCATTGACCTACATATTCTTTTCTTAGAAATGAGGATTATACATTTCAGGTTAACTATGAGCAGTAATTAATAAAAATAATTAAAATGTTCTGGAAACCTAGAATTGTTTAGGAAGTTGTCCGTGTGGGCAGACCACTTATTCTTTGTATCTTTTTAAATTGTAGCCTTATAAAGTATCTACAAATAAGCATAAAACATTGATCAGTTTTTTTCTTTTTTTTAAATTTATTTTGAGAGAGAGAGGATGCATGTGCACAAATGGGAGAGGGGCAGGGAGAGGGAAGAGGAGAATCCCAACCAGGCTCTGAGCTGTCAGTACAGAGCCCAATGAGGGACTTGATCCCACAAACTGTGAGATCATGACCTAAACCTAAATCAAGAGTTGGATGCTTAACTGAGTGAGCCACCCAGGCACCCCTCATCAATTTCTTGCTAGCAGGAGAAGGTCAGAAAGAGGCTGAGCCACAGAATCTGAAGACATGCTCCAGGCTCTGAGCTAACTGTTAGCACAGAGCCTGATGCAGGGCCCGAACCGACGAACTGCAAGATCATGACCTGAGCTGAACGCGGATGCTTAACCCACTGAGCTGCCCAGACATCCCATCAATTTCTTTTTTAAAATTAATGGTGACTGAAGCATTCTTTTAATAGGTTTTCCAGTTGAAATTGCCTATGTATTTTTTGCTTTTTAAAATATCCCTTGAAACTTTATGGAACATTGAGGTCTTGGCTAATTCATGGTTGAATTTTATGCTGTATCTGAAATTGGCTATAGTCACTAGTAGTGCTTGGAGGCACTAGGATGCCAGGAAGCAAGGCCAAGGTAATGTAGATAGCTCTTGGGTTGACTTTTCAATGAAGTCTGCACGCAGATCTGTTTTTTGTGTACAGTTTGCGTATCTCCTGCAAAAATGTTTATGCAGATGACTACTGCATGTGTTTTGTAGCATCACATGCATTTTTCAGAAAGCAAAAATGAGATCTAGTAGGTTCATTTAACTTTGGTAAGTCTAAGGTACAACTGGTCTCTAGCCTATTTGGGGCTAGGAACACATTTGATATCATCTGGGCACTGTTTTTCTCGTTGTATACAGGCTTCTTACTGCTTTCCTTTGTGGGGTTCATTTTTAGCCAGGCTTTCCTTTCACGAGGGCAAAGTTGGTTTTCCAGCAGCTCTAAGCTAACAGTTTCCTCAGCATTTAGAAAAATTAATAGACTTTATGTTTTAGAGCAGTTTTAGATTTGCTGAAAAATTGAGCAGAAAGTGCAGAATTCCTTTATACCCCTATCCCCCGTCTTCAGTTTCCCTATGAATAACATCTTGCGTTAGTTTGGCACATTTGTTACAATCGATGAGCTAATATTGATACGTTGCTAAAGTCCATGTTTACATTAGGTCCCACTTTTTGTGTTGAAAAACAGAGATACCATGATATGGAATAACAGTTCTGTGGATTTTGACAAATGCCTAATGCTGTCTGTCATTGTGGTATCTAGCAGAATAGTTTCACTCCCCTAAATATCTCCCTTGCTTCACTTAATATTCCTTTTTCTTCGCCATTCTTCTTTGGCAACCATGAATTTTTTTTTTTTGGCAATTTATTTATTTTAATAGACTTTTTTTGTTTTATAGTAGTTTAAGGTTCACAGCAAACTTGAATAGAAGGTACAGAGATTTCCCATGTACCCCTTGGTCCAACATCAAGTACACGTATAGTCCATTATCAATATCCCCTATCAGAGTGGTACATTTCTAAAAACTGAGGGACCTCCATTGACACATCATCACCCAGAGTTCATAGTTAACATTAGAGCTAACTCTTGGTGTTCTGTCATTTCTGGATTTGGACAAATTTATAATGTGTATCCACCACTGTAGTATCACACGGAGTAGTTTTCACTGCCCTAACATCCTCTGTGCTCCACCTGTTCATCTTTCCTTCCTCTGAGCCTCTGGCAGCCACTGGTCTTTTTACTGCCTCTGTAGTTATGCCTTTTCTAGAATGCCATATAGTTTGAATTATAGAGTATGTAGCCTTTTCAGATTGGTTTCTTTTACTTAGTCACATGCATTTAAGTTTTAAATAGGCCATTTCTTTTTAGTACTGAATAATATTCCCTTGTCGGGATGTAGCACAGTTTACTTGGTCAACTGTTGAAGGATGTCTTGGTTGCTTCCAATTTTTGCAGTATATGCTGTAGCATTTTTGACTGAAAACCACAATATTGAAAGCATTCTTTTTCTTGACTTTATTACTGTCATCTATAGCAAATATGTTTCCCCCCTGTTGTTTCCCCGGTAAGAGTTTTATTATTAGCTTTTCAAAAAATGGCAAGTGTTAGAGGAAATTTTTCTGCTAGGCTAAGACAAGAACAGTTGTATTTTAAAAACAATAAAATGCAGATTAAATGTTTCTCCATTGTTAATCTAGCACTGAATAGTTTACAAAACATTTTCTCACAGGTAAGTGACATTAATACTCAAAATAACATTCTTAGGTTAGTACTGTAGTATCATTTTATAGCTGGAATGTGGCTTAGCGAGGTTACATGACTTGTCCAAAGTCACATTTGCGCCAGATAAAAACAAAAGTCATTTACTGTAAGTCTGGGTTTTGCATGGCACTTTGCTCTCCCTTTACTTTATCCTCACATTTTTGGGGGGAGGGGGCACAGTTAAGTATTCTATCTAAGTGCCTCAAAATCTACAAATTCTCCGTATTAACTCCTCTGTGTAATGTCGATTTGTTTCTCTGATTCCAAAGCCTTTATGCTTTATGGTTTAACAAAACTAGCACCTAATTGTTTATGATAAATTAAGAGTGATGGCTTGAGGGTTGTTACTAGCAAATATTTATTGGGCAACTCATTATTTTAGGGTATAGTGCTAGGTGGGATATATTGTGGAGTGATGAGTGATGGAGAACTTGGACTCAGGAGTTGCTTTTGAGAAACTCCTGAGTCCAGTATTGACTTTGTGACTTTGTGCAGATTCCTTAACTTTGCCTATATCTGTAAAATAGAATAATCTGTTTACCTTAAAGAGTTGATGGGGGTCGGTTAATGCATTTAAAGGCTTAGCGATTTTCTGGAGATTAAAGAAGCTTGACTTTAATAACATTACTGTTTTTATGTATATGAACAGATGTAGTGTATCCTTGAGCATCAAACAGTTCTATGCAGTCATCCAAAGGCTGGATAATTCGCAGTTATTTTTACAAGAATGTAAGATTAGTACTAAAATACTACTAAACAACTGCTCCTCTTTCCTACATAAATGCTATGTATGAGAAGTGTCTACGTAGTGTGCTTGGGCAATCTTTGCTTTAGACTTGTTAAAGCATTATGTTGTTTTCATATATGCATCTGTTCTTTTTTTTTTTTTTTAATGCCTTTATTTTATTTTAAGAGACAGAGACAGAGTGTGAGCGGGGAAGGGCCAGAGAGAGAGGGAGACACAGAATCTGAAGCAGGCCCCAGGCTAAAGCTGTTAGCACAGAGCCCGACACGGAGCTCTAACCCACAAACTGTGAGATCATGACCTAAGCCGAAGTCGATTGCTTAACCTACTGAGCCACCCAGGTGCCCCTAAGGGTCTGTTCTTTTAACCTTAAAAATCTGTTTTTCTACTTCCTATTTCTTTTTTTTTTTTTTTTAATTCTTGTTTCTTTTTTATTATTATTTTTTTTAAGATTTTTTTTTAAAATTTTTTAATGTTTTATTTATTTTTGACACAGAGAGAGACAGAGCATGAGAGGGGAAGGGGCAGAGAGAGAAGGACACAGAACCAGAAGCAGGCTCCAGGCTCCAAGTTAGCTGTCAGCACAGACCCTGACGCGGGGCTCGAACCCACGAACGTGAGATCTGACCTGAGCTGAAGTCAGAAGCTTAACCGACTGAGCCACCCAGGCGCCCCTCCTATTTCTTTTAAAATTTTACAGATTAGGAACTGAAGAACAAAGGTAGAGACTCAATCCTAGGTTCTACAGTTAGTGGCAGAGCTAAGATTAGAACCCAAGTTCCTGATTCCTACCTAAATTATTTCGTTCTTCTACTTTCCTTCCTTCCTTCCTTCCTTCCTTCCTTCCTTCCTTCCTTCCTTCCTTCCTTCCGTCTTTCTTTCTTCCTTCCTTTCTTTCTTTTTCTTTCTTTCTTTCTTTCTTTCTTTCTTTCTTTCAGAGCGAGTAAGCACAAATTGGAAAGAAGGGCAGAAGGAGGAGGTGAGAGAGAGAGAAAGAGAAAATCTCAAGCAGGCTCCATGCTCAGTGCAGAGCTCAAAGTGAGGCTTAATCCCATGACCCTAGAATCATGACGTTAGTCATAATCAAGAAAAGTCAGATGCCCAGTCAACTCAGCCACCCAAGCACCCCTGCTGCCTTTCTTCTTCATGTCATTACTTTTACATACAGTAAGAGGTGCAGACAGAGAAAAATAGAGAAAATGGTATGATTGTCAAAGATTAGAATTTTTTCAATTCATTGTTTTATTTGGTTTTAGGAGTGCCAAGAAGACGTTAATATTCTTGCAGGAAAATCCTTCCCCAACCTCTGCTGAACTTATGAAATATCTTAGTGCTTCTCCAACATTTCTTTGGGTGTCTCAAAGGTACTTTAGAATTCCTAAGCCTAAAATCAAACTCTTGATGTCCTTTTCTCCTCCATTCGCTACACAAGTCCTTGCATGTTCCTTACTGATTGATTGTACTGTCAGTCTAGTTGCAGAATCCAGAAACAGAAGACTTGCCCTTGACACGTGCCTTTCTCATTCCGCATGTTTGCTCCATGATCTCACATCTATCCACATCTCTCTGTTGCCAGTAGCCTCAGTCTAGAGCTGCTGTAATTTTTTTGCCTTGCCTTTGAATGTTCTATTGACATTTACTTGTCTCCTTTTCCATCCTGTCTCCACTGTGCAGCCAGTGCTCTTTTTGAAGTATAGATCAGCTTAAATCTATGTCTCCTTCCTCTATTTATAAGAGTGGGTGTGGGTTCCTATTTACTTTTGGCTATGTTACATTCCTCTTTCTTTTCTCTTTTTATGGTGCCAATATATCTTCTCTCTGACTTATTACACAGTAGTAAATTTCATATTTGTGTGATTATTCAGTTGTCTGATAATTCATTTCTCTCTTAGACTTTAAGTACCATTAGGGAGGCACTGTATATTTCCCAGTGCCTGGCACAGGTACTCAATAAATATGTACTGAATACATGAATGGATTCAGATAACATTGTAGAGAAGTGATGTGTTTGTTCTGTGAGGGACTTGAAGTGAAGAGGAAGAAGAGAGAAAGGTTTAAAAAAAAAAATACTGTTTCTTGAAATTTGACTTTGTGATTATGTACTAGGTGCTTTGCATGTGTCACTCATTTTATCCTACCAAGGACTGAAGTTTTACAAACAAGAAAATTGAGGCTTAGAGAGTACATCAGTAATTTGTCAGTGGATACAGAGCACTTCAAATTACCTTTCTTTTCTTGCATTAGGACTGGTGTTCCTAGGAATCTTTGTTTTTTTGTTGCAGAGGTGTTGGATCACTATATCTCATGACTACCACTATATTGTATTAGTGCTGCTACCATATTGTCTGAATGTGGAGAGTAACATTGATGAAAAGTGACTGACAGCAGTTTTGTTTATGCAGGATTATTGTTTTTGTTAAAATAGAGCTCTTCATCTTAATCTAATCAAGTTATCTCAAATGAAACTTTGAAATCCCATCTTGGGATTTGAGTCCAGTGCCTCTGACCTTTCTTGCTTCTTATGTTTTTTTTTTCTCATGTTTCTCTTGGTATAGAGTTTTAAGAATCTGTGGTATCCCTTTTTATTCTTGTTTTTTGTTTATTAAAATCATTTTTACCATTACAAACCTAGTAAATTATTCTCTTCATAGATAATTTTCCCGGTTCTGATCTTGTGAATATCTGGAGTTCTTTATATGTCTCCTGTAGTACTTCCTTAATTTTGCCCTATTTGTTAGATTCATCCAGTTCATTTGTGTGAACTGCTTCCTGTCTTTAACTGCTCTGAAACATTTAAATAGTAGGTTTTCAACCTATACATTTGTGTCTGATTATACCTCAGTGTGAGTACTGTGATTTATTCATTTTTGTAAACCCAGACTTAGCATGTTGATTGACATAATAGATATTTGATACATATTAGTTGAATTAAATATCTCCTACCCTAGTTTTTTTTAATGGTTTTAGTATTTTGAAAAGTTTGATGAGACATATAACAAGATCAGATTTTAGTTTTTAAACAGAAATAATTCTGGCTGCACCTGTAACAATCAGGAGTGGGTATGAGGAGAATACTGTGGTTATTATACCAGTCCAGGCAGTAGAGAAATGAAAATACCTGAAGGATATTTGGGTGGCCAAACTGACAGGACGTGGGATTTAGGGGTATCCTTTTGGATTTGGTAATAATATGGAATTAATTGCACATTAAGTGCTTGCTAGAGGAAAGGCAGGTTAGGTTATTTTCTTTTTTTTAACATTAAATTTAGAGTATCCTTAGGATAATTTAACTAGAATGTCAAGGAGGCAATTGATCACCAAGTTTGGAGATCTTTGGAAGAGCCTTTGGCTTATTTGGGCGCTAAGGGTGCAGATCATCCACCTAGAAGTACAATAAGAGAAAAGAGGGCCTGACTCTGGGCCATGTAGAACCAAATTTGGAGCTTCCAGGTTGGTGAACACTAGGAAATTGGGGAGAGTGGTTTCCCTGGAGAGAGCATGAAAGGTCCACATACTTTCCCTGTGTGTCTCATCTGGTTGTTGATTCATAGACTTTAAACTGGTATATTTCTGTTTTCAATCAAGATGACCTGGTGGAAACTCTTCAGATAGATTATTAAAGTGTCTACCTTGGACATGATGCTCCCAGAGTCCCTGCCAAAGATCATTCTTTGTTGAAGTTGAAGAACAACATTCTGGCACCTCACATTGGATGTAGTCCTTACCAAGCCAGTTGACAGATAATGGAATATTTGGTTGAATGTATCCTGGTTTCTCTCAATGGTCTTACCATTCCTAGTGAAGTAGTATTTACATGATCTTATGTGAGCTGAGAAATCAGTGGGATGAAACATGACAGATTAAATGGGAAAATAATTCTTTTTTTTTTAATGTTCATTTTTTTTGAGAGAGAGAGAGACAGAGATAGAGAGAGACAGAGAGACAGCGAGGCAGCATGAACAAGGAAGGGCCAGAGAGAAAGGAAGATAGACACAGAATCCAAAGACAGGTTCCAGGCTCTGAGCTAGCTGTCAGCACAGAGGTGGACGCGGGGCTCAAACCCACAAACTGTGAGATCATGACCTGAGCCGAAGTCAGATGCTTAATCGACTGAGCCACCCAGGAGCCCCAACAATTCTTAAAAAAATAACTAAATTTAGAGAGATGAGAATGAGCCAACAAAGGAGATATAAGTTGGTTGAACTGGAAGGGAAGGAGGAAAAACCAGAATAGTGTGATGGTATAGAAGTCTCTGGAAAGGGATTTTCAAGAAGGAGGAAATGATTAACAGTGTCAGATACTGCTGAGCGGTAAGGAATGAAGACTAAAAATAGAAATGTCTCTTGGATTTAATGACATAAAATAAAGGTAGTCTTAGCAAATGTTAGGTAGAATAATGGGAACAGAGATTAGATTATATTGGGTTAAGCAGTGAAAGATAAGGAATTAGAGGTGCCAACACACTGAGTGGCTCAGTCAAGCACCTGACTTCTGCTCAGGTCATGATTTCATGGTTTGTGAGTTCTAGCCCCATATCAGACCCTCTTCTGTTTCTGCTATCAGTGTAGCACTCACATTGAATCCTGTCCCCCCGCCCCACCTCTGCCCTTCTCCCAATTGTGCATGCATACGTGCTCGCTCTCTTTCTGTCTCTCTCAAAAATGATTAAACACCAAAAAAAAAAAAAAAGGAGTTAGACATGTTGATGGATCCTAAAGTTTGGTAGTTGAAGTGAAAGAGCAGGAAAGATGTGTGCCTTTGTTTTTATTTTATTAAACATGAGACTTGGACATACTTTGTAAATGTTTCATTCTATTGACAGTGTCTTTGCAGAGCAGAAAATTTTGATTTTAATAAAGTATTTTTTCTTCCTGGGTTGTGCTCTTGGCATTACATTTAAAAATTCATTGCCAAAGGGTGCATGGGTGGCTCATTCGGTTGAGTGTCCAACTTTGGCTCAGGTCTTGATCTCCTGGTTCATGGGTTTGAACCCTTTGTTAGGCTCTGTGCTGACAGTTCAGACCCTGGAGCCTGCTTCAGATTTTGTATCTCCCTCTCTCTCTGCCTCTCCCCTGCTTGCTTGCTCGCTCTCTCTCTCTCTCTCTCTCTCTCTCTCAAAAATAAAAATAAAATATTAAAAAATTAAAAAAAATTCATTGCTAGGAGCACCTGGGTGGCTCAGTTGGTTAAGTGACTCTTGATTTTGGCAGGTCATGATCTCACAGTTGGTGAGATTGAGCCCTGTATCGGGGGCTCTGTGCTGATAGGGCAGAGCTTGCTTGGGATTCTCTCTCCCCTGCTTGCTTATGTACCCATACCCTATCTCAAAAAACAAAATAACTTTAAAAGAAATAAAAATTCCTTGCCAGACCTAAGTTCAATTAAATATTCTCCTGTTTTCCACTAGAATTTTTATAGTTTTGCGTTTTACATTTATGTCTTTCGTTCATTTGGGTTAATTTTCGTGAAAAGTGTAAGGTCTCTGTGTCTAGGTGATTTTTTTTTTCATGTGAATGTCCAGTTGTTCCAGTACCATTTGTTCAGTAGGCTTATTTATCCATTGAATTGCTTTCCTTGCTCTTTTGTCAGTGGTTAGTTAAATGTGTTCTGGGCTCTCTATATTCTGTTCCATTTATCTGTGTATCTGCCCTTTGGCTTGTACTACATT